>NW_027141852.1:3164242-3467272 GCF_036365525.1 Heterodontus francisci | reverse complement strand
GCCATCAACCACCACCCTCTGTCTTCTTTCAGCTAGCCAATTTATGATTCAAAGCTCTAAATCACCTTCAACCCCATACTTCTGTATTTTCTGCAATAGCCTACCATGGGGAACCTTATCAAACGCCTTACTGAAATCCATATTCACCACATCCACTGCTTTACCCTCATCCACCTGTTTGGTCACCTTCTCGAAAAACTCAATAAGGTTTGTGAGGCACGACCTACCCGTCACAAAACCGTGCTGACTATTGCAAATGAACTTATTCTTTTCAAGATGATTATAAATCCTGTCTCTTATAACCTTTTCCAATATTTTAACCACAACCGAAGTAAGGCTCACAGGTCTATAACTACCAGGGCTGTCTCTACTCCCCTTCTTGAACAAGGGGACAACATTTGCTATCCTCCAGTCTTTCGGCACTATTCCTGTCGACAATGATGACATAAAGATCAAGGGCAAAGGCTCTGCAATCTCCTCCCTAGCTTCCCAGAGAATCCTCGGATAAATCCCATCTGGCCCAGGGGACCTATCTATTTTCACACTTTCCAAAATTGATAACACCTCCTCCTTGTGAACTTCAATCCCATCTAGCCTAGTAGCCTGAATCTCAGTATTCTCCTCGACAACATTTTCTTTCTCTACTGTAAATACTGACCCAAAATATTAATTTAACACTTCCCCTACCTCCTCTGATTCCACACACAACTTCCCACTACTATCCTTGATTGGCCCTAATCTAAATCTAGTCATTCTTTTATTCCTGATATACCTATCGAAAGCCTTAGGGTTTTCCCTGATCCTATCCGCCAATGACTTCTCGTGTCCTCTCCTTGCTCTTCTTAGCTCTCCCTTTAGATCCTTCGTGGCTAGCTTGTAACTCTCAAGCGCCCTAACTGAGCCTTCACGTCTCATCCTAACATAAGCCTTCTTCTTCCTCTTGACAAGCGCTTCAACGTCTTTAGTAAACCACGGCTCCCTTGCTCGACAACTTCCTCCCTGCCTGACAGGTACATACTTATCAAGGACACGCAGTAGCTGCACCTTGAATAAGCTCCACATTTCTATTGTTCCCATCCCCTGCAGTTTCCTTCCCCATCCTACGCATCCTAAATCTTGCCTAATCGCATCACAATTTCCTTTCGCCCAGCTATAATTTTTGCCCTGCGGTATATACCTGTCCCTGCCCATCGCTAACCGAATTGTGATCACTATCACCAAAGTGCTCACCTACATCTAAATCTAACACCTGGCCAGGTTCATTACCCAGTACCAAATCCAATCTGGCATCGCCGCTGGTTTTACAATCATCTGTTTCATGATGGGTAGCTACTCATTAATTATAAAGGATATAAACGTTAGTACTGAACACAAAATGGTTCCTTTGGTCATGTGTTCATTATAAAATGGCTTTCTTAACGTTGTTAGTTATTACAATGGATACATTATAAAAATGGTCAAGTTAAACTGATATCGAACTACCCAAGCTTACCTGCATCCTCCAGTCCTCTGGCAACATTCCCATATTCAAGAAGGATTGAAACATTGTGGCTCGAGTCTCTGATATTTCCACCCTTACTTCCCTCAGCAACCCAGGATGCAGCCCATCCAGACCGGGTGACTTTTCTACTGTGAGTGCTGCCAACCTTGTAATTGTCTCCTCTTTATCTATTTTTATCCCGTCCAATTTCTCCACAACCTCCTCCTTTACTGTGACATTTGCACAATCTGCTTGTTTTGTGACAGATGAAATGTACTTAATTAGTACCTCAGCCACACCCTCTGCCTCCACAGGATCTCCTAATTGACCCACCCTTTCATTGACTGTCCATATGTTGGTAAAAGACTTCAGTGTTCCCAGTTATGTGACCTGCTAATCTTTTCTCATACACTCTCTTGCTGATCTCTTTTCCTTTTTCAGCTCTCCTCTGCACTTTCTGTATTTTGCTTGTTTCTCTACTGCATATGAATCCTCACATGATTTCGATATTAATGGTTTATGAACTATTTTGTTGAAGGATTTAGTTTTGTAAATTTCTCCCTAGCTCCCCTCATGGTCAGGCAGAAAGTTTAACTGCTGTGTTTTCAAACAGCAACAGCTTTATTTGAAAAGCCATTGTGAGAGGATTCCGGGTTTTAATCCAGTCACAAATCTGGTTCTGATGTCTTGTGGCTCCAGCTGTCACATGACCTGTCAGAGGATGACCTCATAATTGACCCGGTCATGGAGCTGTGGGTTGATGTTTAAATTGTTTCAAAATAATTTTCCAGAAGGACAATCAAAATGAATCAATATATAAAAGGTAGATTTTGTGAATTTGTGCTCCCAGTGGAAATTCCTGCAGAGTCTGCTGGTTTTCATATCCCCAATTCCCCACAGGAAGCTCAGTGCTCGGAATCTGTATTCATTACATTAACATTATACAGAATCATTTCATGGGAGACGCAAGTGTGAATTGTAGACAGGTGGGTCAGTTTTAACTTTCAAAGTAACACAGAAGTAAAATACTGCAGATACTGGAAATCTGAAATAAAAACAGAAAATGCTGGAAATACTCAGCAGGTTTGGCAACTTCTGTGGAGAGAGAAACAGAGTTAACGTTTCAGATCTGTGACCTTTCATCAGAACTGGGCTGAAATTGTCTGAGGGACTGAGATTGTGGAATCAATTTCAGGGTCAAAGACATTGTACTCTGTAAGGATAGGAAGATGGTGATTATTAAGTATAGTGCAAGAATATAGATGCTTTTACATTACTTGAATCAACATTGATTTAAACTTTGTGCTCACGAATCCTATCTTTTGATCAAAATGACATTGATAACAATGGAAAAAGCAACACATGCATTTCACGACCACAGGACTTTGTAAAGCCTTTTACAGCCAATGAAGGACTTTCCAAGTGTTGTCACTCTGCAGTACAATACAATACCCTCCAATAAGTATACTTCACATTCGAGTCACACAAGTGCCAGGCAATGACCATCTCAAACAAGAGAGAATCTAACCATCTCCCCTTGACATTCAACGGTGCTACGATTGCTGAATCCCCCCACTATCAACATCCTGGGGGTTACCATTGACCAGAAACTGAATTGCAATAAGCATATAAATATCATGGCGACAAGAGCAGGTCAGACACAAGGAATCCTGCGGCGAGTAACTCACCTCCTGACTCCCCAAAGCCTGTCCCCTATCTACAAGGCACAAGTCAGGAGTGTGATGGAATATTCTCCACTTGCCTGGATAGTTGCAGCTCCAACAACACTCAAGAAGCTCGACGCCATCCAGCACAAAGCAGCCCACTTGATTGGCACCTCATTCACAAAATTCACTCTCTCCATAACTGACGCACAGTGGTAGCAGTGTGTACCATCCACAAGATGCACTGCAGCAAGGCAGCAAGCCTCCTTAGACAGCACCTTCCAAACCCGTGACTTCTACCACCTTGAAGGACAAGGGCAGCAGATGCATGGGAACACCACCACCTGCAAGTTCCCCTCTGAGCCACACACCACCCTGGAATTGGAACTATATCACCATTCCTTCACTGTGGCTGGGTCAAAATCCTGGAACTCCCTTCCTAACAGCACCACATCGACTGCAGTGGTTCAAGAAGGCAGCTCACCACTACCTTCTCGAGGGAATTAGGGATGGGCAATAAATGCAATAAAATCAATAAAAAGACAATATCCTGTAATCCCCAAAAGTAGAAAATACATATGAAAATGAAAATATAATAAAGCACAGTCCGCATGGATTTCACAAAGAAAGTCTTGATTAACCTTATCTTTGAAGAACCAACAGCAAGAGTAATACAGCAGATGCAGAAGTTATTAAGTTAATAAAGCCTCATCCTTTTAAGTGCTTGAACCAACAAATTGTGGGTTAACAAACAAGCACACTAACTGACAGAGCTGCATGTTGTGCTTTCTAGATTACCCGAAAGCAGGGTGTCAGTTAAATCTTCAGGTTGCTGCAACCAGAATAGCCATTGTCCACTATCAGCTTTACTGTTACAAATAAAGGGTGGAACATTCATTGTGAACCTACAGAAACAGTCTGGTCCTGCACACTGCAGACACATCCAGGTCATCACTAACCAGCTCTCCTATAATTGATGCAGTTATTTGATTTTTCCCCATTAGCTCCATGGAATTATTTTTGAAAGATTTTAAATTCCAAGAAGTTTTGTTAATATTCAGCCCTTGAGAAGAAATCATTCCCTGGCCACAGTTGAGAAAGCTTTGAATATAAAACTGTAGACTACCAGGTAACACAGAGAAAGCTGATCAGCTAATCTATAATTACTTACTTTTCTTACTTTTGCTCTTGCTATTCGGTTTTTCATCCTTTTCAGTTCCTGACTGTGGATATTATTGTGATTAAATGTGAAAAGATGCACTGTGTCTCAGCCCCGGTATATTGGCTCTTTCTCTGTACAGTGCTGTACACACTCAGATACTGACAGTGTCTCTCCCTCCCTCAAATTTCCAGCCCTGACGGTGCAGAAAGCGCTGCTCAAAGTTACACATTCTGACTGTTTGCAGTTGATTAGTGAGAGATTATTAACAGATCCTTCTGCAGCGCTGCCTCGGTTAATAACAGCAGATCTGTATCGGAAAGTATAGGTGGACTGATTAGCAAATTTGCAGACGACACTAAGATTGGTGGAGTAGCAGATAGTGAAGGGGACTGTCAGAGAATACAGCAGAATATAGATAGATTGGAGAGTTGGGCAGAGAAATGGCAGATGGAGTTCAATCAGGGCAAATGCGAGGTGATGCATTTTGGAAGATCCAATTCAAGAGTGAACTATACAGTAAATGGAAAAGTCCTGGGGAAAATTGATGTCCAGAGAGATTTGGGTGTTCAGGTCCACTGTTCCCTGAAGGTGGCAACGCAGGTAAATAGAGTGGTCAAGAAGGCATACGGCATGCTTTCCTTCATCGGACGGGGCATTGAGTACAAGAGTTGGCAGGTCATGTTACAGTTGTATAGGACTTTGGTTCGGCCACATTTGGAATACTGCGTACAGTTCTGGTCGCCACATTATCAAAAGGATGTGGATGCTTTGGAGAGGGTGCAGAGGAGGTTCACCAGGATGTTGCCTGGTATGGAGGGCGCTAGCTATGAAGAGAGGTTGAGCAGATTAGGATTATTTTCATTAGAAAGACGGAGGTTGAGGGGGGACCTGATTGAGGTGTACAAAATCATGAGAGGTATAGACAGGGTGGATAGCAAGAGGCTTTTTCCCAGAGTGGGGGTTTCAATTACTAGAGGACACGAGTTCAAAGTGAAAGGGGAAAAGTTTAGGGGGGATATGCGTGGAAAGTTCTTTACGCAGAGGGTGGTGGGCACCTGGAACGCATTGCCAGCGGAGGTGGTAGATGCGGGCACGATAGAGTCTTTTAAGATGTATCTAGACAGATACATGAATGGGCAGGAAGAAAAGAGATACAGAACCTTAGAAAATAGGCGACATGTTTAGAGAGAGGATCTGGATCGGCGCAGGCTTGGAGGGCCGAAGGGCCTGTTCCTGTGCTGTAATTATCTTTGTTCTTTGTTTGTTTGTTTATCTAAGCCACATTTCAGATACGGAAACAGATGCATCAATTATTCACTCTTTCCCAGAGTGTGTGAGGCCGGGACAAGCAGCAACATTCCAGCCACACACTCTGCAATTACCCAGCACCAGTGGAAAGCAGTGAATACAGATTCAATCAGTGGGTTGATGTCCATTACAGGGATGCAAGATTCCACGGTCCAGGACAAACATCCCCATAGACCGAGAACAAGCTCAGGAAAACCCGGGGGAGTTAATATCCCAATCACTGAGCATTCCAGTAACATTGAACAAGTTCCTGAACTGAGTGAACCTTTCAAAGTACAGAAGTGATGACGAGGTCAAAAAGGTCTGAACAGTTGAGGTGACTGAGTGGTTTCAGCTTCTCTGTTCAGGTTGCAGCTTTCACTGGAGGCATGTGTTTAAATCCCACTTCTGACAACTAGATTTTCAGTTACTTTGCAGAGCTTCCTTGAATGTTTGGGGTCAAGTAAATACTGAGGAACTGTTTCTAACTGCTGAATGGTCAATAACCAAAGGTTACAGATTTAATGTGACTGACAAAACCAGAAGGAACTTGAGGAAAAATTCCTTTCTGCAACGTGTGGTTAGGATTTCAGTTATGTGGATAGATTGGAGAAGCTGGGGTTGTTCTCCTTCGAGAGGAGATTTGATAGAGGTGTTCAGAATCATGAGGGGCCGTGACAGACCCGATAGAGAGAAACTGTTGGTAGAAGGATTGAGACTCAGGTAAAAGCTGTGGCTCAGTTGGTCACACTCACCTCGAAATCACAAGCTTCTGGGTTCAGATTTCACAGCTGACACTCCAGTGCAGCACTGAGGGTGTTGAAGGTACTGCCTTTCAGGTGTGATGTTAAACCAAGACCTGGTCTGCATGTTTGGGTGAATGTAAAAGATCCCATGCTGCAATTTCAAACAAGTGAAGAGCAATTCTCCCTGGTGTTGTGATCAATATTTGCCCCTCAGATCAGTTGGTCATTATCACATTGCTGTTTGTGGGTATTAACTGCTGCATTTCTGACATTACAACAGTGATTACACTTCAAAAGTATTTCATTGTCTATAAAGTGCTTTGATATATCCAGTGGTCTTGAAAGGTGCTATATAAATGCAAGTATTTTCTTTCTTTATCACAACACATTGCTGTGTTAAAAATGGTTCCTCATGTCATCTCTGGTTCTTCTGCCAATCACCTGATATCTGTGTCCTCTGCTTACTGACCCTTTTACCACTGGAAACAGTTTCTCCTTATTTAAACTATTGAAAACCTCCATGATTTTGAACAAATGTGTCAAATCTCTTCTGAACTTTCTCTGCTGCAAGGAGAACAACCCCAGCTTCTCCAATCTCTTCACATAACTGAAATCCCTCACCCTGCTACCATTGTGGTAAATCTCTTTTTTATTCTTTCATGAGATGTGGGCACTGCTGACACAATGTGATTCCTGTCAATGGAGCGGCCCGCTGACATCATCGGAGAGCGCCAAGCTGCTCATAGGCACAGCTACATCTTGCCAGGATTAAGTTGCACATGCGCAGGATGATGTCATGGCTCAGCGCCAACGTCATCGCATATCCGCGCCTGGTCCATCTTCGCACATGCACGCTGCAGCATCATCAGGTATCCAGCCTCTCACTCAGCTGGAGGAAGCAGCTGAATAGGAGACTTTGAGGCTGGAGCTCTCCCCCCTCGGCAACTCGCTCCAGGCCTCGATGCTTCCTCCCCTCAGCCGCTCGCTCTGCACCGCACTGCTCCCCTGGCCGATTGTTCCCCGCTCGCGTCACCCAGCTCTCCTGCCACTCGCTCCCAGCCCCCCAAACCCCGCTCCAGCCATTAGCTCTAGGCCGTACCACTTCCTTCCTCTCGGCCACTCACTACTCGCTCCTACGTCACACTTTACAGCCCGCCTTGCTTCTTCGGGCGGCGCGTGGAGACTGGACAAACGTGGGAGCAAGAGGCCGAGAGAAGGGAAGCAGCACGACCTAGAGCTTGCAGCTGGAGGGGAGGGGGTGGGGTGGGGAACGAGTGACCAGAGAATGGGGTGGCGCGATCAGAGGACAATCGGCCAGGGAAGTGGGGGAGAGCAGTGAGGACTGGAGTGAGCGGCTGTGGAGGGTTGAAGCGGCCAGTGCGAAGGAGGGGGAGAAAGCGAGTTGTGCCACTTTGTGGTTGCATTGTCAGCAAACGCAGCCTTTATTGTCCATCCTTAATTGCCCTTGAGAAGGTGGTGGTGAGCTGCCTTTTTGGAGCTGCTGCAGTCCATGTGTTGTACGTAAACCCACAGTGCTGTTCGGAAGGGAGTTCCAGGATGTTGATCCAGTGACAGTGAAGGAATGGTGATATCGTTCCCAGTCAGGACAGTGTGTAACTTGGAGGGGAGCTTGCAGATGGTGGTGTTCCCATTCATCCAATGTCCTTCTAGGTGGTCGAGATCGGGGGTTTGGAAGGTGCTGCAGAAGGAGGTTTGGTGACTTGCTGCAGTGCATCTTGTAGATGGTACACACTGCTGCCACTGTTCACTCGTGGTGGAGCGAGTGAATATTTAAAGTAGTGGATGGAGTGCTGATCAAGTGAGCTGCTTTGTCCTGGATGGTGTTGAGTTTCTTTGGTGTTGTTGGAGCTGCACTCATCCAGGCAAGTGGTGAGTATTGCATCACACTCCTGACTTGTGCCTTGTAGATGGTGGACAGGAGGTGAGTTACTTCCAGCAGAATTACCATCCTCTGACCTGCTCTTGCAGCTACGGTATTTATATGGCTGATCCAATTCAGTTTCTTCTCAATAGTAATCCCCAGGGTGTTGATAGTGAAGGATTCAGAAATGGTAATGTCATTGAATGTCAAGAGGAGATGGTTAGATTCTCTCTTGTTGGAGATGGTCATTGCCTGGCATTTTTGTGGCGTGCATGTTACTTGCCAC
Organism: Heterodontus francisci; assembly: GCF_036365525.1. Lineage (NCBI taxonomy): Eukaryota > Metazoa > Chordata > Chondrichthyes > Heterodontiformes > Heterodontidae > Heterodontus > Heterodontus francisci. Next base: position 3,458,765 of record NW_027141852.1, on the reverse strand, counting down.
TTATCAGCCCAAGCCCAATGTTGTCCAGGTCTCTCTACAGATGGACACGGACTGCTTCAGTATCTGAGGAGTTGCTAATGTGACTGAACATTTTGCAATCATCAGCAAACATCCCCACTTCTAAACTTATGATGGAGGGAAGGTCATTGATGAAGCAGCTGAATTTGATTGGGGCCTAGGACGTGACCCTGAGCAACTCCTGAACGATGTTCTGGGACTGAGATGATTGGCCATCCACAACCATCACCATATTCCTTTGCGCTAGGTATGACTCCAACTAGTGGAGAGTTTCCCCCTGATTGCCATTGTCTTCAATTTTGCAAGGGCTCCTTGATGCCCTTGGCAGGAGCAGTCACTGTTACCTCATCTCACCTCCTGAATTCAGCTCTTTTGTCCAGATTTGAGCCAAGGCCATAATGAGGTCAGGAACCGAGTGGCCTTGGCAGAAACCAAAATGAGCATCGGTGAGTAGGTTATTGCTGTGTCAGTGCTGCTTGATAGCACTGTCAACGACACCTTCCATCACTTTACTGATGATCAAGAGGAGGCTGACGGGGCAGGAATTGACCGGGTTGGATTTGTCCTGCTTTTTGTGTACAGGACATACCTGGGCAATTTTCCACATTGCCGGGTAGATGCCAGTGTTGTAACTGTACTGGAACAGCTTGGCTAGCGGTGCGGCTAGTTCTGGAGCACAAATCTTCAGCACTACAGCAGCAATGTTGTCAGTATCCAGTGCCTTCAGCCATTTCTTGATATCATGTGGAGTGAATTGGATGAGCTGAAGATTGTCACCTGTGATGCTGGGGACCTCAGGAGGAGGCCGGGATGGATCATCTACTTGGCACTTCTGGCTGAAGAAGTTTGCAAATGATTCAACCTTGTATTATGCACTGATATGGTGTTCTCCCCTATCATTAAGGATGGGGGCATTTGTGGAGCCTTGTCCTCCTTACCTTCCAGGACCAGAGAGCAGTTGAACCTCTTCCAGCGCGCCGGAGTTTTGGAAAAAAAGGCAAAAAGTGATGTCAGAGGAGAGCTGCATGCTGATTGGTTGGTGGTAGCAGCTCTGAAAAAAGGGGAAAGTTGTTTTTTTTTGTTGGAAAAAAAAACTCTGGTGCTAAGGTGAGTACTACGAAAGTTTTTTTTTAAGGACTTTGGGTTGAAGTGGGTGGAACAAGGCCTCTAGTATAATTAGTATTTTTTAATTAAGGGAGTAACTCATTAACCTATGGGTAAGTCATGGCAGGAGAGCTCAGCCCCGTGATATGCATCTCCTGCGCTATGTGGGAAATCAGGAACGCTTCCAGTGTCCCTGATGACCACGTGTGCGGGAAGTGGATCTATCTGCAGCTACTGGCTACCCGCATTAGGGAGCTGGAGCTGCGGGTGGATTCACTGTGGAGCATCCGCGATGCTGAGGAAGTCGTGGACAGCACGTTTAGTGAGGTGGTCGCACCACAGGTAATGGCTGCATAGGCAGAAAAGAGATGGGTGACCACCAGATGGAGTAGTAGGCGCAGGTAGGTAGTGCAGGGGTTCCCTGTGGCCATCCCCCTCTCAAACAGATATACCGCTTTGGATACTGTTGGGGGGATGACCTCCCAGGGGAAAGCAGCAACAGCCGAGTTTGTGGCATCACAGAGGGCTCTGCAGCACTGCAGGGGAGGAAAAGGTTTGGAAGAGCTTTAGTGATAGGGGATTCATTATAAGGGGTGCAGATAGGCATTTCTGCGGCCGCAAACGAGACTCCAGGATGGTATCTTGACTCCCTGGTGCTAGGGTCAAGGATGTCTCGGAGTGGCTGCAGGACATTCTGAAAAGGGACGGTGAGCAGCTCGAGGTCGTGGTCCATATTGATACTAACGACATAGGCAGGAAGAGAGTTGAGGTCCTGCAAAGTGAATATAGGGAGTTAGGCAGAAGGTTAAAAAGCAGGACCTCTAGGGTTGTAATCTCAGGATTACTTTCTGTGCCACGTGCTAGTGATGGTAGGAATAGGAGGATTAGGCAAATGAATGCGTGGCTGAAGAGCTGGTGTAGCCGGGAGGGCTTCAGGTACTTGGATCTTCTGGTGCAGAGGTGACCTGTACAAGAGGGACAGGTTGCATCTAAACTGGAGGGGGACCAATATCCTTGCAGGGAGGTTTGTTAGTACTACTCGGGAGGGTTTAAACTAGTCTGGCAGGGGGGTGGGACCCAAAGTAGTGGTCTCTCTGATGAGATATTTGAGGCAAATATAGAGGTCAAAGCAAACAAGTCCAGTAGGCAGGCTGGGCAGATGCAGGACGGGGAGCGTGGAAGGTCTGGTAGACTAAACTGCATTTACTTTAATGCAAGATGCCTTACAGTAAGGCAGATGAACTCATGGATCGGTACATGGGATTGTGATATTATAGCTATTACGGAAACGTGGTTGAGGGATGAGCAGGACTGGCAGCTCAATGTTCCGGGGTACCGATCCTTCCAGCGTGACAGAGATGGAGGTAAGAGAGGAGGTTGCACTATTGATTAGGGAGGACATCACGGCAGTACTTAGAAAGGATATCCCGGGGGGAATGACAAGCGAGGCCATATGGGTAGAACTTAGAAATAAGAAAGGGGTGATCACTTTGATGGGATTATACTATAGGTCCCCCAATAGTCAGGGGGAATTGAAGGAGCATATTTGTAGGGAAATCACAGATAGGTGTAGGAATTATAGGGTTGTAATAGTAGGTGATTTTAACTTCCCTAATATTGACTGGACTGCCTTAGTACTAAGGGGTCAGATAGGGAAAAATTTGTTAAGTGTGTCCAGGATAGTTTTCTGAAGCAGTATGTGGATGGCCCTGCTAGAGAAGGGGCTACACTTGACCGCCTCTTCGGAAATGAGGATGGGCAGGTGGTTGATGTGTCAGTGGGGGAGCACTTTGGGACCAGTGACCATAACTCTATTAGCTTCAAGATCGTTACGGAACAGGATAGGACTGGTCCTCAGGTTGAAGTCCTAAATTGGGGGAAGGCTAATTTTGATAGCATCAGACAGGAACTCTCAAAAGTTGAATGGGAGAGGCTGTTTACAGGTAAAGGGACATCTGGCAAGTGGGAGGCTTTTAAAAGTGAGATCGGAAGAATTCAGGGCTGGCAATTTCCTGTTAGATGGAAGGGCAAGGCTGGCAAATTTAGGGAACCTTGGTTGACTAGGGGTATTGAGGGCCTGGTCAGGATAAAGAAGGAGGCATATGTCAGGTATTGGCAGCTGGGATCGAGCGAGACCCTCGAGGAGTGTAGGGGATGTAGGACTACACTGAAGAAGGAAATTAGGAGGGCGAAAAGGGGCCATGAGATCTCCCTGGCAGATAAGATAAAGGAGAATCCTAAAAGATTCGATAAGTATATTAAGAGTAAAAGGGTAGCCAGGGAGACAGTAGGTCCCCTTAAGGATCAGTGTGGTAATCTATGTGTGGAGCCACGGGAAATGGGCGAGGTCTTAAATGAATATTCCTCGTCCATATTTACCGTGGAGAAGGTCATGGAAGCCAGTGAGTTCAAGGGAGGGAACAGCAATATCCTGAAGCATATCAACATTACAAAGGAAGTGGTGTTGGAGGTATTGAAGCGCATTAAGGTGGATAAATCCCCAGGGTCTGACCAGGTGTATCCTAGGATGCTATGGGAAGCAAGTTAGGAGATTGCTGGGGCCCTGGCCGAGATTTTTGTATCGTTAGCCACAGGTGAGGTACCGGAAGACTGGAGGATAGCTAATGCTATGCTTTAATTTAAGAAGGGCAGCAGGGATAAGCCAGGAAACTGCAGGCCGGTGAGCCTTACATGAGTGGTGGGAAAGTTCTTGGAAGGGATTCTGAGAGACAGGATTTATATGCATTTGGAAAGGCAAGGTCAGATTAGGGATAGTCAGCATGGCTTTGTGCGTGGGAAATCATGACTCATGATTTTGATTGAGTTTTCCGAGGAGGTGACCAAGAGGATTGACAAGGGCAGGCCGATGAATGCTGTCTACATGGACTTTAGCAAGGCCTTTGACAAGGTCCTGCATGGTAGGCTGGTCCAGAAGGTTCAAACACATGGAATCCAGGGTGAGCTAGCCAATTGGATACAAAATTGGCTTGGTGATAGGAGGCAGAGGGTGGTAGTGGAGGGTTGTTTTTCAGATTGGAGGCCAGTGACCAGTGGTGTGTCGCAGGGATCGGTGCTGGGCCCTCTGTTGTTTGTCGTATATATTAATGGCTTGGATGTGAATGTAAGGGGCATGATTAGTAAGTTTGCAGATGACACCAAAATTGGTGGTATAGTGGACAGTGAAGAAGGTTGTCTAAGTTTACAACAGGATATAGATCAACTGGAAAAGTGGGCAAGGGATTGGCAAATGGAATTTAACGCGGACAAGTGTGAAGTCATGCATTTTGGGAAGTTAAAACAGGGCAGGACATTTTCACTGAATGGCAGGGCCTGGGGATTGTTGTTGAGCAGAGAGACCTTGGGGTGCAAGTACATAGTTCCCTGAAAGTGGCAACACAGGTAGACAGGGTGGTGAAGAAGGCGTCTGGCATGCTTGACTTCATCGGCTGAGGCATTGAGTCCAAAAGTTGGGACGTCATCTTACAGTTGTACATAACGTTGGTTAGGCCGCATTTGGAGTACTGTGTGCAGTTCTGGTGGCTGCACTACAGGAAAGATGTGATTAAGCTAGAGAGGGTGCAGAAAAGATTCACAAGGATGCTGCCTGGTTTGGAGGGCCTGAGTTATAAAGAGAGATTGGATAGGCTGTGTCTGTTTTTCCTGGAGTGAAGGAGGCTGAGAGGGGACATGATAGAGGTATATAAAATTATGAGAGGCATAGATAGTGTAGATAGCCAGAGTCTGTTTCCCATGTAGGGGTGACTAAAACTAGAGGGCATAGATTTAAGTTAAGAGGGAGGAGGTTTAAAGGGGATCAAAGGGGTACATTTTTCACAGAAAGAATCGTGGGTATCTGGAATGAGCTGCCTGGTGGAGGCATGAACAGCAGTGACATTTATGAGGCATCTGGACAGGTACTTGAATGAGCAAGGCAGAGAGGGATATGGAATTAATGCAGGCAGGTAGGATTAGTACAGATGGGCATTATGGTCGGCATGGACGCGATGGGCCGAAGGGCCTGGTTCTATGCTGTACGATTCTATGAATCTCTGTGACTCCTGTTAATTGTTTAATTATCCACCACCATTCAGGACTGGATGTGGCAGGACTGCAGAGCTTTGATCTGATCTGTTGGTTGTGAGATCGCTTAGCTCTGTCTATTGCATGCTGCTTCCACTGTTTGACATGCAAGTAATCCTGTGTTGTAGCTTCACCAGGTTGACACCTCATTTTTAGGTCTGCTTGGTGCTGCTCCTGACATGCCCTCCTGCACACTTCATTGAACCACTATTGCTCCCTTGGCTTGATGGTAATGGTAGAGTGAGGGATATGCCAGGCCAGGAGGTAACATATTGTGTTTAAATACAATTCTGCTGCTGCTGATGACCCGCAGTGTCTCATGGATGCCCAGTTTTGAGCTGCCAGATCTGTTCATTTCTTCCCTCAGAAATAATTGGGAAAAAATTCCTAAGGAATGCATGAATTCAATAAAAAGGAGAGAGAAATAAATATTGACAAAATAGATGGCAGCATTTGGAAGGTGAAAAGAAAGTTTTATTATTGATGAGTGAGAGGAATATATCACACTTTGGGGCTTCTGTAAGTAGATATACTGATAATCTGGGGAATTGATAGGAAACTGCTTCATGTTTGGTGGGAACAAATTCTCACCCTTGGGGTGGAGCCAACAGCTGCATCCGTCCAATAACAGAGAGAGTAGTAGTACTGTATCAGGCCTTGTTAGCTCAGTTGGTAGAGCATGAGACCTTTAATCTCAGGGTCTTGGATTTGAGACCCTTGTTGTGTGGTTGTTCTTCCCTTTTTCAGACTTCATCGGCAGAGAGTTCAAGGGGTGTTTGAAATTAAATTCAACAACATCACTAGATTTCAACCCTGCCGCCCCACCCCCCTCCCAGTGTAGTTGACAGGTCCCTCAACCTCTGCCCTCCCCATTCCGTTCCCTCCCAGAACTGCGACTCACTTTCCACCCCACATGCCTCCACATCCAAAGGATCATCCTCCACCATTTCCGCCACCTCCAGCGTGATGCCACCACCTACCTCATCTTCCCCTCCCCTGTCAACATTCCGAAGGGATCGTTCCCTCCACAACACCCTGGTCCACTCCACCATTATCCCTGACACCTCGTCCCCTTCCCAAGGCACCTTCTCATGCAATCGCAGGAGATATAATACCTGCCCTTTTCCCTCCTCTCTGCTCATTATCTAAAGCCCAAACACTCCTTTCAGGTGAAGCAGCGATTTACTTGTACTTCTTTCAATTATGTATACTGTATTCACTGCTCACAATGTGGTCTCCTCTAAACTGGGGAGACCAAACGCAGATTAGGTGGAACACCTCGGCTCAGTCCGAAAGCATGACCCCGAGCTTCTGGTTCCTTGCCATTTCAACACTCCCCCCTGCTCTCATGTCAACATTTCTGTCTTGGGCCTGTTCCAGTGTTCCAGTGAACATCTCCATGGAAAGATCAATCTTACACGCTAGCTCAAATGTTGGATTTTGTATGTTTAGTATATTTTCTCATCCAAAGATTACACTATCAATCATTCACCACTCTGTCTTCTCCTGAATTTCGAGTTCAAATTTGTTTGTGAAGTTGAGTGACACGTTAAGACAGCACAGTCTTTGTCTTTGTGAACGAAGTGATTTCGGAATGGCTGTTTGAAACTGTCCCTCCTTGCACAGAAATTCAGTGCAAATACTCAAATCACCCACAATTTCTTCGTGAGAAATTTGTTCACAATTGCATTCGACATGGAAACCGCCTCAACATTAATCTCACTGAAGGAAAGTGTGACTGTGTTGTTTGTTTCAGAGTGTTGGTGCCGTTATGTGTCGCTCTTAACCAAGACTGGGACACAACGCAAGGTTGATCCAAGGTTGGCATATATTATCATTCAGGAGCAAGAAAAATCAAAAGGAACCTAACAAGAAAACCCAGTCTCCAGATGTGGGAATCTGTAGATCCGCTTTGGGAAAGTGAATCAGAGCAGAATGAAGGGTGAACTGTCCGACTACCCAGAAGAGATGAAGACACAGCTCAGTCAGCACGTTCCCCTGGTTTATGATGCTGAAACATTCCTCACACAGAAATTATTCAACCCGATGAGAAACGTGCTTCCAGCCGATAATTTATTGAGATAATTTTTTTTGAGTTACAACACAAACAGCTACTCGACAATGTGGAAAATTGCCCAGGTGTGTCCTGTCCATAAAAAAAAAGCAGGACAAATCCAATCTGACCAATTCCCGCCCCATCAGTCTACTATCAATCATCAGCAAAGTGATGGAAGATGTCATCAACAGTGCTATCAATCACCACGCATTTAGCAATAATCTGCTCATCGATGCTCAGTTTAGATTCCGCCAGGGCCTCTCGGATCCAGGCAAACATTTGGAAGCTGGAGTATGATGTGGGAAAATGTGAGGTTATTCACTTTGGTAGGAAGAACAGATAAATTAAATATTATTTAAATTGCGAGAGACTACAGAATGCTGCGGTATAGAAGGATCTGGGTGTCTTCGCACATGAATCACAAAAAGTTAGCATGCAGGTAGAGCAAATAATTAGGACGGCAAATGGAATGTTACCCTTTATTACAAGGGGAATGGAGTATAAAAGGAGAGAAGTCTTGCTACAAATGTACAGGGTGTTGGTGAAACCACACCTGGAGTACTGTGTACAGTTTTGGTCTCCTTATTTCAGGAGGGATATACTTGCACTGGAGGCAATTCAGAGAAAGAGGTGGGCAACTGTCTCTTCCCCACCACAGCCACCTCGAGGGCATTGTGCGGAGGGGGTGAGACTTCGGGCGTGCAGGAAGGATCTGATGGGGACGGCTCTTCTCACCACCAGCCAAGTTTCATCTTGGTGCTTGTGTGAAAGTTCTGGTGATGAGGCATTCCGCAAAATGACTTTGGCAGTTTGCTCGGGGAACCATCCGACTGGATCCACCATCTCCTTTTCCTGTAGGGCCTTGAGGACATTCCGTGCAGACCACTACCTGAAGGATTGGTGGTCAAAAATGTTTTTCCACTGAAACTTTCCCACGAAGGATATGTGGTACGGCACGGTCCAACTGGATGGAGCATTCCGCGGCAATGTGACCAGGCCCATCCTTCACAACGCTGGGGACAGATAGAACCTCAGCACGTAGTGACACTTGGAGATTGTGTACTGGGGATCTGCGCACAGCTTGATGCAGCCGCACACGAAGGTACTCATCAGGATGAGGGCGACGTTGGGTACATTTTTCCCGCCCTTATCCAGGGGTTTGAACATCGTGTTCCTCCAGACCTGGTCCATTTTGGAACCCCATATGAAGCGGAAAATGGCTCGGGTGATCGCCACAGCGCAGGAGTGGCGTATGGGCCAGACCTGCACCATGTACAGCAACGTGAGCGCCTCGCACCTGATGACCAGGTTCTTACCCACAATGGAGAGAGATCGCTGCTCCCACATGCTCAGCTTATGGTGTATCCTGGCTACTCGCTACTTCCAGGTTTTGGTGCACGTCCCAGCCCTTCCAAACCATATCCACAGCACCTTCAGGTAGTCTGACCTGACGGTGAAGGGGACAAAGGATCGGTCAGCCCAGTTCCCAAAGAACATGGACTCGCACTTGCCGTGGTTAACTTTGGCTCCCGAGGCGAGTTTGAACTGGTCGCAGATGCTGATCAGTCTGCGAACGGACAGCGAATCCGAGCAAAAGACGGCGACGTCATCCAGGTACAGGGAAGTTTTAGCCTGAGTGACTCCACTGCCTCGGATTGTAACACCCCCTTATGCTTGCATCCTTCCTAAGAGACTCAGCAAAGGGTTCAATACAGCAAACAAACAAGACAGAGGAGAGAGGACTGCCCTGTCTGTCTTTGCAAAGCAGGTGTAGAAAAAGATACAGTGGTTTTTATCGCGGTTCATCCCAAGCAGCTGTGGAACACAGGAGTCTGTGCTCCACAGGCTGTTCTCAGGGATGCACACCGAGATAAACATCAATTGCTGCAGGAGGACTATCAATTGGGTGAAAGACGCCCTTTGGTCTGCCCGAAACTTGCTGGTCTTCCAGCGCAAAGAGTTGTCCACGACCTAATGTTGCAGACTGGCACATTCCAAGGTCCAAGACTACGTGCTGAGGGACGCACTACAGCTTGGGGCAGCCGCTGCAAAGGTTCACTGGGGAAGACCACTGTGTAGGGCACCCCCACCAAGGTGAACTGAGGGACTGCATCCATGGAAATCCCCTCGGGCTGAATTCAGAAAATATTTCTCCGCCTCCAGGCTCACTTCTTTGACCAGGAGTCCTCCTCCCGACCAGCAGACCCATTCACCCACCTCCAGCATTCTCCCTCTACCTGGACCCCTCCCCCTGGCCACTTACCCACTCTTGATCTCTTCATTGAAAACTGTCGGCCAGACATTTGTCATCTCAATTTCTCTGCCCCCATCACTCACTCTAACCTGTCCCCCTCTGAACTTGAGGCACTCCGTTCTCTCAGGTCTAACCCCGACATGGTCATCAAACCATGGGCGGCACAGTGGCGCAGTGGTTAGCACTGCAGCCTCATAGCTCCATGCACCCGGGTTCGATTCTGGGTACTGCCTGTGCGGAGTTTGCAAGTTCTCCCTGTGTCTGCGTGGGTTTCCTCCGGGTGCTCCGGTTTCCTCCCACATGCCAAAGACTTGCAGGTTGACAGGTTAATTGGCCATTATAAATTGCCCCTAGTATAGGTAGGTGGTAGGGAAATATATAGGGACAGGTGGGGATGTGGTAGGAATATGGGATTAGTGTAGGATTAGTATAAATGGGTGGCTGATGGTTGGCACAGACTCGCTGGGCCGAAGGGCCTGTTTCAGTGCTGTATCTCGAAACTAAACTAAACCTGCAGACAAGGGTGGTGCTGTTGTTGTATGGCATACTGACCTCTACCTTGCAGAGGCTCAGCGCCAACTCAGAGACACTTCTTCCTTCCTCCCACTGGACCATGACCCCATCGCCGAAAATCAAACCACCATCCAAAGGACTGTCACTGACCTCATCTCCTCTGGAGATCTTCCCTCTACAGCTTCCAACCTCAGAGTCCCGCAACCCTGGACAGCCCGCTTCTACCTCCTTCCCAAAATCCACAAACGGGTACGTCCCAGCAGACACATTGTGTCAGCCTGCTCCTGCCCCACTGAACTTATTTCTTCCTATCTTGACTCTATCTTTTCTCCGCTGGTCCAGTCTCTTCCCACCTACATCCGTGACTCTTCTGACGCCTTACGTCATTTTGACAATTTCCAGTTTCCTGGTCCCAACCGCCTCCTCTTCACTATGGACGTCCAATCGCTCTGCACCTCCATCCCCCACCAGGATGGTTTGAGGGCTCTCCGCTTCTTCCTGGAACAGAGGCCCAACCAGTCCCCATCCACCACCACCCTCCTCCGCCTGGCTGAACTTGTTCTCACATTGAACAACTTCTCCTTCAACTCCACGCACTTCCTTCAAGTCAAAGGTGTCGCTATGGGTACCCGCATGGGTCCTTGTTATGCCTGTCTTTTTGGGGGATATGTCGAGCATTCTTTGTTCCAGTCCTACTCAGGCCCCCTCCCCCAACTCTTTTTCCGGTACATTGATGACTGTATCGGTGCCGTTTCCTGCTCCCGCCCCGAACTGGAAAACTTTATCAACTTTGCTTCCAATTACCACTCTTCTCTCACCCTTACATGGTCCATCTCTGACCCTTCCCTTCCTCGACTTGTCTGTCTCCATCTCTGGGGATAGGTTGTCTACTAATATCCATTATAAGCCCACCGACTCGCACAGCTACCTCGACCACACTTCTTCACACCCTACCTCCTGTAAGGACTCCATTCCATTCTCCCAGTTTCTCCGTCTTCGACGCATCTGCTCTGATGATGCTACCTTCCATGACGGTGCTTCTGGTATGACCTCCTTTTTCCTCAACCGAGGAATCCCCCCCACTGTTGTTGACAGAGCCCTCAACCGTGTCCAGCCCATTTCCCGTACTTCTGCCCTCAACCCTTCCCCTCCCTCCCAGAACGGTGACAGGGTTCCCCTTGTCCTCACTTTCCACCCCATCAGCCTCCATATCCAAAGGATCATCCTCTGCCATTTCCGCCACCTCCAGCGTGATGCCACTACCAAACGCATCTTCCCCTCCCTTCCCCTGTCAGCATTCCGAAGTGATCATTCCCTCTGCGACACCCTGGTCCACTCCTCCATTACCCCCACCACCTCGTCCCCATCCCATGGCACCTTCCCCTGCAATCGCAGGAGGTGTAATACCTGCCCATTTACCTCCTCTCTCCTCACTATCCCAGGCCCCAAATACTCCTTTCATGTGAAGCAGCGATTTACTTGTACTTCTTTCGATGTAGTATACTGTATTCTCTGCTCACAATGTGGTCTCCTCTATATTGGGGAGACCAAGCGCAGACTGGGTGACCGTTTTGCGGAACACCTCCGTTCGGTCCGCAAGCAGGACCCTGAGCTTCCGGTTTCTTGCCATTTCAACACTCCCCCCTGCTCTCATGCTGACATCTCTGTCCTGGGATTGCTGCAGTGTTCCAGTGAACGTCAACGCAAGCTCGAGGAACAGTATCTCATTTACCGATTAGGCACACGACAGCCTGCCGGACTGAACATTGAGTTCAATAATTTCAGAGCATGACAGCCCCCGATTTTACTTTCATTTTTAGTTGTTTTTTCTTTTTTCTTCTTTTTTGCTTTTTTACATTTTTTACAACCTTTTATATTGCATTTATTTCATTTCATCTTAGTTTATTCAGTTTGCTTACCCACTGTTTTTTTTCAGGTTTGCACTTGCTGCTGTTCAATATTCAGTCCGTTAACACCTATTCTGTACTAATGCTTTGTCTTTCAACACACCATTAACATATTGTTTGCCTTTGCTCCATGACCTTTTGGTCAGCTATGTGGCCTTGTCCAACCTGCACCTTCTCCTTTGTTATCTCTTGCCCCACCCACACCTCACTTGCTTATAACCTGTGACATTTTTAATATTTGTCAGTTCCGAAGAAGGGTCAGTGACCCGAAACGTTAACTCTGCTTCTCTTTCCACAGATGCTGCCAGACCTGCTGAGTGGTTCCAGCATTTCTTGTTTTTATTCCAAAAAATATTTGTTTGCTGCAAAAAGTACATGGCAGGTAAAATGAAATGGAAGGGTTGTGAGGCAATTCACTCCTGTACTGAAGAAAACTGATCTCCTTTGCAATCTTTGTATTTTTGACTTGGTGCTGTTTTTGAACTGTTTTGTAATGTATCTTTTTATAGTTTTTTTGACGAATAAAGTATATTTTGGAAATAAAAAAAAAGTTCAGAGAAGGTTCACTGGATTTATTCCTGTGATGAAGGGGTTGTCTTTTGAGGAGGATTGAGCAGGTTGGATCTATACTGATTGGAGTTTAGAAACATGAGAGGTGATCGTATTGAGACATCTAAGATTCTGAAGGGTCTTGACAGGGTAGATGCTGAGAGGATGTTTCCCCTCGTGGTGGAATCTAGAACTTGTCGACACAGTTTCAGAATTACGGATTTTCCATTTAAGAAGGAAATGAGGAGGTATTTCTTCACTCAGACAGTCATTCATCTTTGATTTTTATCTGCAAGGAAGTCAAGGGTTCTGGGGGGCAGGCAAGAAAGTGGGGTTGATGCCATGATCAGATCAGCCATGATCCTATTGAATGGCAGAGAAGGCTCGAGGGGCCAAATGGTCTACTCCTGCTACTATTTCTGTTCTTATGATCTCATTGCAGCTTGTTCCAAATAGAGACAAAAGAGTGGAATTCCAGAGGAGAGGTGAGAGTAATTACCCTTGAGTGAGTGTGGCATCAAGGATCCCAAGAAAAATTGAAATCAATGGGAATCAGGGGAAAACTGTCCACTTGTTGGAGTCCTACCTAGCACAAAGCAAGATGATTATGGTTGGTGGAGGCCGATCATCTCAGCCCAGGACATTGCCTCAGGAGTTTCTCAGGGTAGTGTCCTAGGCCCAACCATCCTCAGCTGTTTTATTAATGAGTTTCCCCTCAACTTAAGTCAGAAGTGGGAATGTTAGGTGATGATTCACAACTCCTCAGATACTGAAGCAGTCCATGTCTGCAAGCAGCGAGACCTGAACAACATTCAGGCTTGAGCTGATAAGTGACAAGCGACTTGATTGCCACAAAAGTGCCATGCAGTGAACATCTCCAATGAGAGAGAATCAAACCATCTACCTTTTAATACTCAGCAGCATTATCATCACTGAATCCCTCACCAGCAACATCTTGGGGGTTACCATTGATAATAAACTAAACTGGACCAGTCACATCTATGCTGCGGCTTTTAGCGTAGGTCAGAAATTGGGAATTCTGCAGCAAGTATCTCACCTCCTGACATGCCAAAGCCTGTCCATTGTCTACAAGGCACAGGTCAGGAGTGTGATGGAATACTCTCCACTTTTCTGGATAGCTGCAGCTCCAACAACACATAAAAAGCTCAATACCACCCAGGACAAAGCAGTCCTCTTCATCGGTACCTCACCCACCACTTTAAACATTCACTCCCTCCACCACCAGAGCACAGTGGCAGCAGTGTGTACCACCTACAAGATGCACTGCAGTAACTCGCTAAGTAACGTTCAACAGCACCATCCAAACCCGTGATCACTACCACCTCGAAGGACAAGGGCAGCAGATGCATGGGAACACCACCACCTGCAGGTTCACCTCCAAGTCACTCACCATCATGACTTGGAACTATATCACCATTTCTTCACTGTTGTTGGGTCAAAATCCTGGAACTCTCTCCGCAATAGCACTGTGGGTGTTCCTACACCACATTGACTGCAGCAGTTCAAGAAGGCAGCTCCCCACCACATTCTCAAGGGCAATTAGGGATGGGCAATAAATGCCAGCCTTGCCAGCGATACTCACACCCAAGAATGAATAAAAAACAAATTATTCTCCACAGATTCCCCACAATCCGGGCTTGGACATTTACTTCAGGAGCACAGAGCTTTATATAACTACAACATGAGTTCCAATCTTCAGATTCCATTAGCCTTTCACATTATTTTCTCCCAGTCCACTAGCTTTTAGTGATTCAGCACTCGGGTCTCTGCTTCTCCAGTTTCTAACATCTCACCACTGATAAAAAAACACTCTGATCTATCTTTCGTAGGTCCTAGATGACCCCTCATTTTAAGCTCCATCTGCCAAAGCATTGCTCACTCACTTAATCTATCAAGAAGATTTGAAAATAAATTTCTTGCCAAAGGATAATGTTCTGCTTCTGCTCCCTCGCCATTTGCTTTTCCCGTTAGTCTTTCATTTGGTGTAAATCCAGAGAAAGTAAAGATGGAAGGAAGGAGGGAGGGAAAAATCTTCCTCCTTTTCGTGATCCCTATTTGATCTTCATTCCAGTGCAGTTTGGGTGAAGAATTCCGATTGTCTGTCTCAATTTAAATAAAGTATAAACAATTCTGGAATCACCAGCGAGATATTGACAAGAACATGTTTCCAGGCCAACTTTCCACAAAAGCTCCCCCACAACAATGTACTAGACACTTCATAAACTAATGACAAAATTGGGATCCGAACCCACACATGCAAAGCAAAATGCATTAGCACACCACCGTCTTAACCTCTCGACCACCTGGTCAGCTGTTGGGACAGTGCAGATCCTGGCTGTGCAGCCAGATGTGCAATGATGGAAATGCAGCTTCTGTAAGTAAATGCAATTTCCATCACATCAGGTCATGGCCTGTTGGGAATGGAGCGGTGTGAAACATTTCCAGACCAAGTCCAACACGTTTCGACTCAATGTGAAAATCCACCATGGAATGACTGGAACATACAATCGTTTCATCACATCATGATTAACATCACTCAGACACCTGAACCATGAGGTCACTGACGAAGTCATGATGACAGAATTTCTCATGAAATGACAACTGAACTAACTGACTGGAAGAATTGCTTTAATTCCACATGATCAGAGAGGCACAGCCTCAGACCGACTTGGCAGATGAGTATTGATTGAATAATTTCTGTGTGAGGAATGTTCCAGCATCATAAACCAGGGGAACATGCTGACTGAGCTGTGTCTTCATCTCTTCTGGGCAGTCGGACAGTTCACCCTTCATTCTGCTCTGATTCACTTTCCCAAAGCGGATCTACAGATTCTCAAATCTGTGGACTGGGTTTTCTTATTTTGTTCCTTTTGATTTTTCTTGCTCCTGACTGAATAATATATTCTAAACCTCGGATCAACCCTCCCCTTTGCGTCGTGTTATAGTCTTGGTTAAAAAAGACACAAAACGGCACGAACAGTCTGAAACATACAACACGGTCACACTTTCCTTCAGTGAGATTAATGTTGAGCTGTTTTCCAGGTTCAATGCAACTGCAAACACATTGCTCTCAAAGAAATTGTAGGGGATTGAGTTGCCGTTGAAATATTAGCATTGAACATTTGTACAAGGAGGAGCAGCCATTTCAAACTGACATCCTTCACAAAGGCAACCACTGAGCTGTTTTCTTGTGTGAATAAAATTCATAAGAAAAATTAAAGTTCACAAGAAAACAGATGTAAACGATTGATAGCTAAACTTTTGAAGCAAGGATATGAATCCAAGATTTTCTGATTATTGGACAAACACTCGAGCCAACGAAGCTACTGAGCCAGATCACAAATGCTGTGACAACTAAGGGCAGAGGAGGGCACTCTTTATTCTTATCCCACTTCTCCACAGGTCACAACATCTATTTCAACTTTTCCCACTTACTGAAACAGTCAATCATATACTCTATTTTTCCCAGAATAGAAGACACTGACCAGATTTCTATAATGAACAACAAAATGATTCATTTATTGTAGAACAAGTTTTAACTAGTCATGAAGGAAAGCATAAACACACAGGTGGAAATTTTAAAAGTTCCCTTTTCACCTTTGCTTTTAAAGTCTTTTTAAAAAATCTTCGAGCCACATGCGCACACACACATACACCGGTTAACAGAAAAGATAAAAGGGATGTTTTTTTAAAATTTTTTAAATTTTGTTGCAAACACAAAAAAAAACTCTTGGGCTGGTTAATTGCTCATTTTTGAAGAAAACATCAGATGAGATACGTTGCTCCAAAATTGGAATACAGTCTAACTGCTGAGTATACGTAGACAGGTCACTAGGGTATTTTAGAACAGTTCTTTTCAGAAGGCACTGAGAATTAATTTTAGCAGGCCTTCTTCAAAGACATGCGATAAGATGAATTAACACACTGGACTTCTCAGGATCTTTTGAAGATTTTCTGGAAAACAAGCTGTGTTGTGGTCTTCTCTCCTTCCTTGACACTTCTTCAGGCTAACTTTATCAGCTGCTCACTCCAGCAGGTAAAACACACTGACTCTCCAACCAAAAGCTTGTGAGTTTTCTGCTGTCTTAGGTGTACGTTGCTGCTGCGAGCTTGTCCAATCAAGGGGCGCAAATGACTTCACTAACCACATCTCCCTGTTACCATGGTTTCTGTTCTATTTTTAACTTGAATTATGTGAAAAACAGTAAACATAGTTGCCAAATTGGCTCTTTTGGTGCTCTCTTGAAAAAGAACTGGTCCTGCATTTATTCAGTTTGATTATGACTTCTTCAAAAAATATTTTAACAGAAGAAACAGAATCACTTGCATAACATCATGTACTTTCCCTGAGCTACAGGTTATTGAAAGACTCTCTGGCTGTGTTTATTTTAGGTGAATTTGTACTCAGGTTCTTTTGGAATCCATGTGTTTGCAGATCTTTGTGAGTGAGAGATGTGGAGATATGCTTAAAAAATTTCCCTATAAATTATTCATATCTCAGTCTTTCCCCGAACTTTGTGCAAACACATTAATGAGGGACTCACACACATCAAGCCGTCAAACCTGTCTGATAAACATTGAAAGATGACAGTGTTTATAGTAACGGGGTTCCATTTATTCAGACACATCTTGATGATTCACACATGTAATGTATTTGTATATTATATTCATGACATTATGATGTAAATAAACACTTCCTTGCACTTGCCACGCTTGGTGTACATTTTCTCTGCTGATGCCCCCTGAATATATTAGAGAACATGGTGATGAGGTTGAGATAAAAGTCTGTAAATATAGGCAGCAAACAGCAGCAGGGACTGCAGTGAACAAGATTTCCGTGACATATTTGTGCTTATATTGGTGGGTGAAATAAGATACTAAACACACAAAATCCTACATTTGAGCTCGCGGAGGATTGCTCTGTCTATGGAGATAGCATCAAAGAATGCTCAGGAATTTTGTCCGATGCCAGTGATAGTAACACACTTCAGGGGAACTTAAAAAAAACTGGTAAAATCGGCTTTCACATAACAGATGAAATTTTGCACAGAGAAGTGTGAAGTGATACAATTTGGAAGGAAGTATGAGGAGAGGCCATATAAATGAAACATGACAATTCTAAAGTGGGTGCAGGAGCAGAGAGACAATGTACACCAATGTTAGAAGGATTGAAAAGGTAACTAAGAGCAAACAGGACACTTGGATTTATTAATATAGGCATAGAGTAAAAGCATATAAGTTATGCTAAACCTTTACAAAATGCTGGGAATGAATGGCCTCTTCCTGTACCTCCACAGAAAGCTTCCATTCCAGGTTTACACACACTCATCAGGATCACTCTCCACAGATCCTGCCACTCCAGGCTCGGACACCAACTTCAGGATCACTCTCCACAGATCCCGCCATTCCAGGTTCGGACACCCACTTCAGGATCACTCTCCATACATCCCAGCACGACAGGCTCGGAGACCCTCTTCGGAGATCCTAAATCTCCAGACACGGACATCCTTTGAGGACCACTCTCCACAGATCCTGCCACTCCAGGCTCGGACACCCACTTCAGGATCACTCTCCACAGATCCCGCCATTCCAGGTTCGGACACCCACTTCAGGATCACTCTCCATACATCCCAGCACTATGGGCTCGGAGACCCTCTTCAGAGATCCTCAATCTCCAGACACGGACATCCTTTGAGGACCACTCTCCACAGATTCTTCCCTCCAGGCTCAGACACCCTCTTCAGAGTCACCCTCCATCCATCCCGCCGCTCCACGCACGGTTATCTCCCTCAGGATCAGATCAAAGAATGTTGCTTGTCACTTATCAGCTCAAGCCTGAATGTTGTTCAGGTCTTGCTGCTTGCAGGCACAGACTGCTTCAGTATCTGAGGAGTTGTGAATCATCAGCGAACATGCCCACTTCTGACTTATGTTGAAGAGAAAGCCATCAATGAAACAGCTGAGGATGGTTGGGCCTAGGGCACTGCCCTGAGAAACTAGGGATCCAGTCATGAAAGGTGGAGGACAATTAAATAACGAACCAGATGAGGAGGCTCCAAAAACTTCCCTATCCTCAATGTTGGTGGAGCCGAGCACGTCAGTGCAAAAGATGAAGCTGAAGCATTTGAAACCATCTTCAGTCAGAAATTGCTCAGTGGATGATTCATCTCGGCCTCTTGAGGTCCCCAGCATCACAGCTTCCAGTTTTCAGCCAATTCGCTTCACTCCACATGATAGCAAGAAACAGCTGAAGGCACTCAGTACATCAAAGACTATGGGCCCTAAAAACATCCCGGCTCTAGTACTGAAGACTTGTGCTCCAGAACTAGCTGCGCCCTCAGCCAAGCTGTTCCAGTAGAGCGACAACACAGGCATCTACTCAACAATGTGGAAAATTGCCCAGGTGTGCCCTATCCGTAAAAAAACAGGACAAATCCAATCTGACCAATTGCCGCCCCATCAGTCTACTATCAATCATCAACAAAGTGATGGAAGATGTCACCAACAGTGCTATCAAGCACCACACACTTAACAATAATCTGCTCATCGATGCTCAGTTTAGGTTCTGCCAGGGTCTCTCAGCTTCAGGAAATAATTTGGCAGATAGAGTAGAATGTGGGAAAATGTGAGGTTATCCACTTTGGTAGGAAGAATAGAAAAGGAAAATATTATTTAAATTGTGAGAGATTACAGAATGCTGCGGTGTAGAAGGATCTGGGTGTCTTCGTACATGAATCACAAAAAGTTACCATGCAGGTACAGCAAATAATTAGGAAGGCAAATGGAATGTTACCCTTTATTGCAAGGGGAATGGAGTATAAAAGTAGAGAAGTGTTGCTACAAATGTACAGGGTGCTGGTGAAACCACACCTCGAGTACTGTGTACAGTTTTGGTTTCCTTATTTAAGGAGGGATATACTTGCATTGGAGGCAGTTCAGAGAAGGTTCACTAGATTTATTCCAGTGATGAAGGGGTTGTCGTATGAGGAAAGTTGAGCAGGTTGGACCGATACTCATTGGAGTTGAGAAAAATGAAAGGTGAACGTATTGAGACATATAAGATTCTGAGGGGACTTGACAGGGTAGATGCTGAGAGGAAGTTTCCCCTCGTGGTGGAATCTAGAACTAGGGGACACAGTTTCAGATTTAGGGGTTTTTCATTTCAGAAGGAATTTCTTCTCTCAGAGCTTCATTAATCTTTGGAATTCTCTACCACAGAGAGCAGTGGAGGCTGGGTCATTGAATGTCTTCAAGATTTTTATCTACAAGAGAGCCAAGGGTTATGTGGGCAGGCAGGAAAGTGGGGTTGAGGTCATGATCAGGTCAGCCATGATCCTATTGAATGGCGGAGCAAGCTCGAGGGGCCAAATGGCCTACTCCTGCTACTAGTTGTTCTGATCTTGTGGTGTTATGATCTCATTGCAGCTTGGTCCAAACAGAGATGAAAGAGTGGAATTCCAGAGGAGAGGGGAGAGTGATTGCCCTTGAGTGAGTGTGGCATCAAGGATCCCTAGCAAAATTGAAGTCAATGGGAATCAGGGGGAAAACTCTCCACTTGCTGGAGTTGTACCTCACACAAAACAAGATGGTTGTGGTTCGTGGAGGCCAATCATCTCAGCCCAGGACATTGCTTCAGTAGTTTCTCAGGGTAGTGTCGTAGACCCAAACATCCTCAGCTGTTTCATTGACGACTTTCCCTTCAAAATAAGTCAGAAGTGGGAATGTTAGGTGAGGATTCACAACTCCTCAGTTGAAGCAGTCTGTGCCTACAAGCAGCAAGACCTGAACAATATTCAGGCTTGAGCTGATAAGTGACAAGCAACCTTCTGGCCACACAAGTGCCAAGCAGTGAACATCTCCAATGAGAGAGAGAAAAAAATCTACCTTTTGATATTCAGAGCATTATCATCGCCGAATCCCCCACCATCAATATGTTGGGGGTTATCATTGACCAGAAACTAAACGGGACCAGTCAGATCTATGCTGCAGCTATAAGCGCAGGTCAGAGATTAGGAATTCTGCAGCAAGTGGGAAAGATTAGGAATTCTGGGGGCGGCACAGTGGCGCAGTGGTTAGCACCGCAGCCTCACAGCTCCAGCAACCCGGGTTCAATTCTGGGTACTGTCTGTGTGGAGTTTGCAAGTTCTCCCTGTGTCTGTGTGGGTTTTCTCCGGGTGCTCCGGTTTCCTCCCACAAGCCAAAAGACTTGCAGGTTGGTAGGTAAATTGGCCATTATAAATTGTCCTATAGTATAGGTAGGTGGTCGGGAAATGTAGGGACAGGTGGGGATGTGGTAGGAATATGGGATTAGTGTAGGATTAATATAAATGGGTGGTTGATGGTCGGCACAGACTCGGTGGGCCGAAGGGCCTGTTTCAGTGCTGTATCTCTAAACTAAACTAAGTATCTCACCTCCTGATACACCAAAACCTGTCCACCATCTACAAGGCACAAGTCAGGAGTGTGATGGAATACATCCCACTCAACAACACTCAAGAAGCTCAATACCATCCAGGACAAAGCAGCCCTCTTAATCGCCACCTAACCCACCACCTTAAACATTCACTCTCTCCACCACCAGTACACAGAGTCTGCAGTGTGTACCATCTCTATATGCACTGCAGTAACTCGCCATGTATCCTTCAACAGCACCTTTCAAACCCGTGACCTCTACCACCTCGAAGGACAAGGGCAGCAGATGCATGGGAACTCGCCATCTGCAGGTTCCCCTCCAAGTCACTCACCATCCTGACTTGGAACTATATCGCCATTTCTTCACTGTTGTTGGGTCACAATCCTGGAACTCCCTCCCCAACGGCGGTGTGGGTGTTCCTGCACCACATGGACTGCAGCAGTTCAAGAAGGCAGCTCACCACTACATTCTCAAGGGCAATTAGGGATGGGTAATAAATGCTCACCTTATCAGCGATACTCACATCCAAGAATGAATAAAAAACAAATCACTCTCCACAGATTCCCCACAATCTGGGCTTGGACATTCGCTTCAGGAGCACAGAGCTTTATATAACTGCAACATGAGTTCCAAACTTCATATTCCGTTCGCTTTTCACATTATTTTCTCCCAGTCCACTAGCGTTTAGTAATTCTGTATTCGGGTCTCGGCTCCTCCACAGTTTCTAACATCTCACCTCTTACAAAAAAACACTCTGATCTATCTTTCTTCAGTATTACATGACCCCACATTTTAAAATCCATCTGTCAAAGCATTGCTCACTCACTTAATCTATCAAGAAGATTTGAAAATAAATTTCTTGCCAAAGGATAATATTCTGCTTCTGCTCCCTCGCCGTTTGCTTTTCCCATTAGTCTTTCACTTGGTGTAAATCCAGAGAATATAAAGATGGAAGGAAGGGAGGGAGGGAAAATCTTGCTCCGTTTTGTGATCCCAATTTGATCTTCATTCCAGTCCAATTTGGGTGAAGAATCCCAATTGTCTGTCTCAATTTTAATAATATATAAACAATTCTGGAAGCACCGTCTGGAAATTGACAAGAACAGGTTTCCAGTCTGACTTTATGCAAAAAGTCCCTCATTAGAAATAAAGGAACTCGACAGCTCACAAACTAACAACAAGGATGGGATTCGAACCCACACATGAAGAACACAACATTAGCAATCCATCACCTTAACCTTGCAGCCACCTTGTCAGATGCACAATCATGGCAGTCACCTTCAGCACAGCTCCTGGCTGTGCAGCCAGCTGCAGTGACCCAATGATTCAGGCATCTGAGTGATGTTTATCATGATGTGATCAAATGATTGCATGTTCCACTCTTTCCGTGGTGGGTTTTCACACTGAGTTGAAACGTGTTGGACATGGTCTCGAAATGTTTCACACCGCTCCATTCCCTATTTCATTTACTTACAGAAGGTATATTTCCATCATTATACAACCCATAAGATGAACTTTTTTCAAAAGACTTCAGTGTATTTAACTCTGTGTCCAACACTGTGAGACAGCTTTCTGTGTTTATAAAGAGTGCAATTTAATGACTGGTCTCTTGGATCTTGGATCAAACAGGGTGACAGATAGAGGTCTGTGTGCAGAGGGTTTGGAGGTGAGCTCTGATTCCTAACCCTTTCTGGATTGTGAGGAATAAAGAATGAATGAGAGAGAGAGAATGTGGGAGAAGGGATGATGGAAGAATTTGTTTGTGAACCTGATTAAAAGTGGCTCAAACGCAAGATAATATTAAGATATCAAGAGCAGAACATTAACATAATCTGAGCTCCGCGATCTGGTCGGGTCCCATTCCCCTGAAGTGAGGAATGAACGGGTGGGAAATTCCACCTGGAGTTATATTTGTCTCCAATGAAGATGAGTTCACAGTGAGGCTGGAATAGCTCAGTTGGGAGAACACTAGATTGAAGAACCAGGATACAATCCCTGGTTTCATCAGTTTTAATTTGGTGTCTCCGTCAGTTTAAGTAGAGAGAATCAGAGGGGAGATTTTCCACTCTTGGCCCCATGGGCTGAATTTTAAACTAACGGTGCGGCTCTCGGCAGAGGCACCGGAAGCGGGTGTCGTCACCACATGAGTGAAATGTGGCCGACCGACTCCGATCACGGAGCAGCCGACCAATTAATGAAGGGGAGGCGTGGGGCCCATGTAAACAAGGACCTGAGGCAGGGAACAAGGCACCGATGGCACCTACATCTTACACAACGGCAGGTGCTGACACCATATTTAAAGGGCTGCCAACGCTGCATTCACTGCTGCCTGGTTTAAAGGAGTGTCTTCCTGAGAGCCCTCTGATGCCCCAGGACCCGTTCTGCTGCCTCTGCTGCCCCAGGACCCGTTCTGCTGCCTCTGCTGCCCCAGGATCCGTTCTGCTGTCTCTGCTGCCCCAGGACCCGTTCTGCTGTCACTGCTGCCCCAGAACTCGTTCTGCTGCCTCTGCTGTCCCAGGACACGTTCTGCTGCCTCTGATGCCCCAGGACCAATTCTGCTGCCTCTGATGCCCCAGGACCCGTTCTGCTGCCTCTGCTGCCTGCTGAGTAAGGAGCTGAATGCGAGCCTGCAGTGACCATGGTCCCACGGTTTAGCGATGCCTCCCTGCAGGTTCTCCTCCAGGTGGCAAGAGAAAGGTGGAAGATCCTCTTCCCCAGGGATGGGAGGTGGAGACCTGCCCACCTGACCAAGCAAAGCTGGCTGAAGATAGTCGGTGAGGTCAGCAGACGTGGAGTCACCCCCACAACATGGATCAAGTACAGGAAGTGGGTCAATGACCGGATCCAGGCTGCTCAGGCGAAAACTCAAAACACTTTGGACCCTTTGGACATTGCATGTGGCAGAGTGAGAGGGAGTGTTTGGTGGAAAGGGAGTGACCACCCAGTCATGTGTATTGGGGAAGGGCAGCAGGACATGCTGCCTGAGGCTTGGCTGCATCTCGGTGAGAGGTGCACGTCAGTCATTGTATAAACTCACACAGTCCCTCGAGAGGGGCCACATGCAGGAGGAATACGTGTGTCCCCATCATGGACTGCTGGACTATCACCATCAGAGATGTTGGGCTTGTCCCCGCTGGGAGACTAACTTTGTTCATCAGGAGTTCACCTTGCAGGAGAAGACATCCCACAATTGGAAAGAGCGTGTCAAGACCGGCGGTGGATGCCTTATCTCCATGTCCTCATCCCGATGGAGGAGGAGGCCATGGAACAGGCAGGGCAGCAAAGCAGCTGCTCCATAGCTGATGGAGAGACAGTGACACCTACCCAAGAGAGTGAGTGAACATCTCCTGGGGCACAAGGGAGCATCTGCTGCAAAGGAGCCACACTGCTCATCTGTTCACCACTGCATCAATGGAGCTGCACGTTAGGGGTGGTTGGAATGTCATGATGGGAAGACCCTAACCCTTCAATGTCCCTGTTTTCTCATGAAGGCCCGGATGAACGTCAAAAGCAAAGAGCTGGAGAGACTGGGGGACAGCCGGACATGTCTGAGGAGGAGGAGGGAGCCTCAGAGGGTGCACTATCACCTCATTCCCCTGCGCCCTTCACCAGCACAGAAACTCTCACGTTGGTGGGTATCCGTTCGCGGTTAGATTCTGGCTTACAAACTGGTGAGCACATCACAGACAGGCCCGGGCAGCTGGCGGAGGCTGTGACAGCCGAGGCCACTGGGAGTTGGTGGTTTGTGGGAGGCCAGGCCCATGCTGTGCCCTAGGCTGATGACGTGCCTCTTGTGTCACCAGCAACACGGGAAATGCTGCAGCTGCAGTGAGAGGTCAGGCAACATCTGGCAGAGTTGCCAGAGGCTATGTGTACCCAAGCACGGACGATGGAGGAGTCCATCCAGGCCTTGGGTGCTGCACTGTCTCTGATGGGGGTGTGTCTGGCTTCCTCCATTGAGAGATTGGTGACTCTCATGGAGAACCAGATCCAGCCGATCAATCAGTGGCTGCCGGAGATGTGCACAGACCTGCACTCCATCACTTTGTCCAGGAGCTCCATCCAGTGGTGACAAGGTGAGAGGGGGGACGAGGCACCTGAACTCTCCACTTGGTCCACGTCCCTCTCAGGTCAGCAGGGAGGTACAAGTGTGTCTTATAAGGGGGAGGAGCAGCTGGCTGCTACATCTGGGGGCCCCTCTCAGGGTGCTCCTGGTGTGGACGGTAATTCCAAAGTCCCTCTGCCAGTGACACCAGTGATGCCAGCACCTCCATCATCCTCGATGACAGAGGGGGTCCCTGTACCTGTGCAGGAGGCCCTCAGTGTGCCAGGGCCCTCCAGGCCTCAGGCAGCAGAGGACGGCCGCCAATGTCATCCCAAGCCATGGAGCAGCAAGGTCAGCAGCCTGTCTCCACCTCAGCTGACAGAGCAGGGGGAGTAGCAGGTAGGAACACCAGGAAGAGATTTAAGAAGAGCACCTAGATTCACTGAGGGGTTCACGGGTGAATGTACATTCCAGATGGATAGGGTTGTGTTTGGTGTCACACAGAATAAAGAAATGATGTTCTCTCACTCTGTCTCCTTCCTATTGTTGATGCCCTTTGGGACTTCATTTCAACCCTTCCTCCCAAGGGGCTGGAAGTGAGGGACCAAGCCCTGAGTTCACAAAGCTTCGGCCTTGTCACTGTGCGATGTGTACCTGGGCGCTGTAGTGTAGAAGGAAGGAGGTGACAACAGAGCTGTTTAAAGCTAAGACTTTATTGCTGTGGTTCCAGAAGGTGGTAAGGCTCAAAGGAAACGTGAATGTATAAGGGTGTCTCGTGTCTCCCTTGTGTGTATCTCATGGAGGCTTTCCTGCTGTGCCTGAGGTCCTTCATCTGGCACTGCTTGGGCAGCATCCGCCTCCACATCCTCATCATCAGAGGAGACATCCACACGTGTGATATCCACACGAGTCAACACCTCACCCCTCTGTCATGCCAGATTGTGCAGAGCACAGCAAGCCACCATGATACGGGAGACTCTCGCTGGGACATACTGAAGGGCTCCACAGGAACAATCGAAGTGCCTGAATCTCATCTTCAGGAGACCAATGGCCTCTTTGATGGTCGCTCGGGTTGACCCGCAGCAGGTGTTGTACCTCTCCTCTGAATCGTTGTGTGGGTTCCTCACAGGCGTCAGTACTCATGTTCTCACTGGGTTGCCCTTGTCTCCAAGGATCCATCTCAGAAAGCGCATGGGGCCACAGAAAGGTTCTGGCACCTGGGAGTGCCTTGGTATGCAGGCGTTGTGGCTGCTTCCCGTGATTTGTGCACACACCTGTAGGATCCATTTGTGATGGTCACAGACCAGTTACACACTGAGCAAGTGGAAACCCTTCCTGTTGAAGGCTGCTGGCTGGTCTGCAGGAGCCTTGATGGTCACATGGGTACAGTTGATGAAACCCTACACCTGGGGGAATCCAGCGATGGCCCCGAATCCTATAGCTCTCTCAGCTTGACTGTTTGGATCAATGTGCACATAGTCACCGGCCCTCCTGAACAGGACATTGGTGACCTCCTTGATGCACTGATTCACCACAGACTGTGAGATTCCACACATATCGCCAGTGGATCCCCGCAATGATCTGCTGGTGGAGAAGTTCAGTGGCACGGTGACCTTCAGTGACACTGGCATCAGGTGCCCACCAAGTTCCATGGGGCACAGCTGCATCATGGCAGAGAGATCAGTGACAACCTCCGTGGAGAGGCGCAGTCTGGGGAGACACTGTCACTCGGACATCTGCAGGTAGTTGAACCTCGGCTGACGTGTTCCTCTGCCTCCTTCTCCAGCCTCCTGTTCGAGGCTGGCCCTCCTGTGGGCCCCCAAGCTGCTGTGGTGTCCCTGCTGGTGCCTGCGCCTCCCTCCCTCCCTCTCTACTCCTCCTCCTCTTCAATGGGAGCCTGGAATCCAGGGTGAATGAGGCCCATGACAGGTTGCCCCTCCCTGAGTGCAAGGCCTTCACAGTAAACAACACCCAGCCACATTTACCTCATTTGTCACCCTCAATGAGGTGGCACTGCCCCAATAACACCCTGGTGTGGCTCACCCTGCAGAGCTGGCACATTGGCCCCCACTCCTGACAGTGTTTCCCGATGCCCTTTCCCCCTCCACCCTTGCTGCCAAGTTACGCTGCCTCACCCGACAGCTTCCCAGTGAAGCCAACACTCAGCTCCCACCTCCCAGTCACCTCCTTTAACCAGGCGAGGCTCTGAAGCCCCAGGGTTCCCGTGTGCTATTAATTCAATTGGACCCAGTGAATAAAATTGCTGACAATTGGACTCATGAATACTTTAAATGCCTTCTTGCCGTGTTGATGTGCGAAGTCTGCCCTCCATGTCAGCCGCCGACAGAAATATCCGGTCCGACGTCTTCCATCCCTATTTTATACACCCCCCCCCTCCCCCTCCCCAGCCTCCATTCCCATCTCCAACGGTCCCTTAAAATTCTGGCCCATGTCTCTAAGACTAAAGGGAGTGAAACTACAGCTGCTCCTTAGACTGAACAGGGAGAGCTGCTCTCTCTGTGTTGAAAGTGAATGAATCTGCTCTTTACCTTGTCTCACTGAAACGTTCACTGTGTGGAAATGTCTGTTTGAAAATGTTTTCCTGTTATATTAATGGAGCAGAGGAGCAGAAGTGAGGTACTGTTCAACAGAGAGGTTTGGAAGTGGGTGAAGGGGTGGAGTGACGGTGGGAGTGAGAGGCGCAGTGAGTTGGCCATTCTCAATAGAGTGTCAGGAATGAAGGTCAGAGGAACAGACCAGGCAGGAAACACAGAAAGAGCGAGGAGAAGCTGGTGTGAAAAACAGAGATTAAACAACAGGCTTGTTCAGTCAGTTCCGAAGAAGGGTCACTGACCCGAAACGTTAACTCTGCTTCTCTTTCCACAGATGCTGCCAGACCTGCTGAGTGAATCCAGCATTTCTTGTTTTTGTTTCAGTTGGTTTGGGTCTGGTGTTTAGAATACCCGGAATCTGGGTTCACTTCACTTCCAACTCAGCAATTGGACCAACATTATGTTCATAAAACCATAGAATGATACACAAAGAAGGAGACCATTTGGTCCATTGTGTCAATGCTGTCTCTTTGGTTGTGTTATCCAATTAGTTCTGATGCTCAGCTTTTTCCTGTAATCTGTACATTTTCCTTCCAGTATTTATCCCTATTGCTTTTCAAAGTTACTGCTGAATCTGCTTTCAAGTCCTGATCAGACAGTGCATTCCAAATCACAACACATCACCGTATAAATCCCGACCTCATTTCGCCTCTGGTTCTTTTCTCAATCACCTGATAAATACATCCTCTGGTTACTGACCCTTTTGCCATTGGAAACAATTTCTCCTTATTTAACTTATTGAAAACCTTCTTGATGATGTCACATACTAGACTGCCAGTAAAACTGAAGCCCATGTAATAAAAGGGACAATGACAGCATGGATATGAAATTAGCAGACTGATAGGAACATAGGAGCAGGAGTAGGCCATTCAGCCCGTCGAGCCAACCCCGCCATTCAATATGATGATGACTGATCATCCACTTCAATGCCTTTTTCCCACACTATGTCCATATCCCCGATGTCATTTGCATTTAGAAATCTGTCAATCTCTGCTTTAAACATACTCAATGACTGAGCTTCCACAGCCCTCTGGGGTAGAGAATTCCAAAGATTCACAACCCTCTGAGTAAAGAAATTTCTCCTCGTCTCTGTCCTAAGTGGCTTTCCCCTTATGTTGAAATTGTGTCCCCTGGTTCTAGATTCCTCAACCGGAGGAAATAGCTTCATCTACCTGTCTATCCCTTTAAATATATGGTAAGTTTCAATGAGATCACCTCTCATTCTTCGAAACTCTAGAGAATACAGTCCCAGTTTCCCCAAAATCTCTTCATAGGACAGTCCCGCCACCCCGGGAACAAGTCTGGTGAACCTTCGTTGTACTCCCTCTATGGCAATGATATCCTTCCTAAGGTAAGGGGACCAAAACTGCACACAGTATTCCAAAGTGCAGTCCAACCAAGGTTACATACAATTGAAGCAATACTTCACTACTCCTGTACTCAAATCCTCTTGTGATAGAGTCTAACATGTCATTCGCCTTCCTAATTGCTTGCTGCACCTGCATGTTAGCTTTCAGTCACTTACTGACAAGGACACCCAGGCCCCTTTGTCCATCTACACTTTCTAATCTCTTACCATTTAAGAAATGATCTGCACATCTGTTTCTCCTGCCAAAGTGGACAACCTCACATCTTTGCACATTATATTCCATGTGCCACTTTCTTGTCCACTCACTAAGTCTGTCCAAATCCCCTTGAAGCCGCTTTGCATCTTCCTCACAACACACATTCCCACCTAGTTTTGTGTCATCTGCGAACTTGGAAATAGTACATTTGGTCCCCACATCCGAATCATTGATATATATTGTGAACAGCTGGGTCACAGTGTGGTGGTGAACAGTTGTATTTCTGTCTGGAGGAAAGTTTACAGTGGGTTCCCCATGGTTCCTCATAACCTCAGTTATGTGCAGACACTGGAAAAGCTGGGGTTGTTCTCCTTGGAGCAGAGCAAGTTCAGAACAACTTTGACAGAGTTAGAATCAAGGAATCAAATGGTTACAGTACAGAAGGAGACCATTCAGTCCATCATGTCCATGACAGCTCTTTGCAAGAGCAAATCAGCTAATTCCACTCCTCTGCCCTTTCATTGTAACCCTGCAAATTTTCTCTATTCAGGTGTTTATCCAATTCCCTTTTGAAAGCCACGATTGAATCTGCCTCCAGCACACTCTCAGGCAGTGTATTCCAGATCCAAACCACTCGCTCTGTCCCACACCCCTGGTACCATTGCAGAAAATCTCTTCTGTTCATTTCATCCCTCATAAATAATTGAAATGAAATGTTTATTAGGAAATGCACAACATAAAAACGAGAGAAAAATAAATGCTGAGCAAAATAGAAGTCAATGCTTGGAAGGAAAAAAGAGCAAAAGATGTAACTTTTATTCTGGATGAGTGAGAGGAATATATCACACTTTGGGGATTTTGTAAGAGGATTTATTGATAAACCTGGGATTTGAGAGGAAGCTGGTTCATGGTTTACAGAACAAATTCAGCACCTGGGATGGAGCCAACAGCTGCACTATCCAATAACAGATAGGACGGGGACACTGTCTCAGGCCTAGTGAGCTCAGTCGATGAAAGCATGAAACTCTGAATCTCAAGTTTTTGAGTTTGAGCCCCACGGTGGGTGTTTTTTATTTCCTTTTTAGGCTGATTTTACAGGCATTCTCCATCTCTGAATTCCTCGGCAGAGAGTTCAAGGAGTGTTTGAAATGAGATTCAACAGCAGTATGAGAAATTCTCTCCTTGATTCAGGACAATTACCTCTCTGCAGCAACTCGCTGCTGAAGATTGAACTTTATCTCATTTCATTCTCAGCTCAGGGTCAGTGTGGATCACTGGGACTTCTGGCTGTCTCCCACTTCACAATCCATCAGTGCTGAGAAAGCAATGGGGAATATTACTCACATGTTACAATGTTTTATAAATACTTGAATGTATTTCACACTGTGTCTAACAGTGTGAATCTCCCCTGGTATATCAGCTCACCAATAGTTCAACAGAACATTCACATAATGTGAGCTCTGAGATCTGTTCAGATCCCATTCCCAAGACCTGGAAAGTGGGATTGGGCTGGATCGCTCTTTTTCAGCTGGCACAGACACGATTGCTAAATGGTCTCATTCTGTGCCATAAATTTTCTCCATTTTCTATGTTCTATGAAGTGAGGTGTGATTGGGAGGGGCAATTGCACCAGGGTTATATTTTCTACCAAAACAATGACACAAGGGATACTTCACTTTTTTATTCATTCATTCATGCGATGTGGGCGTTGCTGGTCAGGCCAGCATTTACTGCCCATCCTTAATTGCCCTTGAGAAGGTGGTGGGGTGGGCTGCCTTCTTGAACCACCCTTGAGTGAGTGTGGCATCAAGGATCCCTAGCAAAATTGAAGTCACTGGGAATCCGGGGGAAAACTCTCCACTTGCTGGAGTCGTACCTCGCACAAAACAAGATGGTTGTGGTTCGTGGAGGCCAATCATCTCAGCCCAGGACATTGCCTCAGGGGTTTCTCAGGGTAGTGTCCTAGACCCAAACCCAGCTGTTTCATTGACGACTTTCTCTTCAACATAAGTCAGAAGTGGGAATGTTAGATGATGACTCACAACTCTTCAGATACTGAAGCAGTCTGTGCCTGCAAGCAGCAAGACCTGAACAACATTCAGGCTTGAGCTGATAAGTGGCAAGCAACCTTCTGGCCACACAAGTGCCAAGCAGTGAACATCTCCAATGAGAGAGAAAAAAAATCTACCTTTTGATATTCAGAAGCATTATCATCGTTAAATCCCCCATCATCAATATCTTGACCAGAAACGTAACTGGACCAGTCACATCTATGCTGTGGCTAAAAGCGCAGGTCAGAGATTACGAATTCTGCAGCAAGTATCTCACCTCCTGACACCCCAAATCCTGTCCACCATCTACAAGGCACAAGTCAGGAGTGTGATGGAATACATCCCACTCAACAACACTCAAGAAGCTCAACACCATCCAGGACAAAGCAGCGCACTTGATCGGCACCTAACCCGCCACCTTAAACATTCAATCCCTCCACAACCAGTAAACAGTGGCTGCAGTGTGTACCATCTCCATATGCACTGCAGCAACTCGCCAAGTATCCTTCAACAGCACCTTCCAAACTCGTGACCACTACCACCTCGAAGGACAAGGGCAGCAGATGCATGGGAACTCACTACCTGCAGGTTCCCCTCCAAGTCACTCACCATCCTGACTTGGAACGATATCGCCATTTATTCACTGTTGTTGGGTCACAATCCTGGAACTCCCTCCCCAACGGCAGTGTGGGTGTTCCTGCACCATATGGACTGCATCAGTTCAAGAAGGCAGCTCTCCACCACCTTCTCAACGGCAATAGGAATGGGTAATAAATGCTCGCCTTATCAGCGATACTCACACCCAAGAATGAATAAAAACCAAATCACTCTCCACAGATTCCCCACAATCTGGGCTTGGACATTTACTTCAGGAGCACAGAGTTTTATATCACTGCAACATGAGTTCCAATCTTCATATTCTGTTCACTTTTCACATTATTTTCTACCAGTCCACGAGCTTTTATTAATTCAGTATTCGGGTCTCTGCTCCTCAACCGTTTCTAACATCTCACCTCTTCCAAAAAAACACTCTGATCTATCGTCGGTAGTCGATGACCCCTCATTTTAAACTCCATCTGCCAAAGCATTGCTCACTCACTTAATCTATCAAGAAGATTTGAAAATAAATTTTTTCCCAAAGGATAATTTTCTGCATCTGCTCCCTCGCCATTTGCTTTTCCCATTTGTCTTTCACTTGGTGCAAATCCAGAGAAAGTAATGATGGAAGGAAGGAGGGGAGGAATAATTTTGCTCCGTTTCGTGATCCCTATTTGATCTTCATTCCACTGCTATTTGGGTGAAGAATTCCAATTGTCTGTCTCAATTTTAATAAAGTATAACAAATTCTGGAATCACTGTCTGGACATTGACAAGAACAGGTTTCGAGGCTGACTTCACACATGAGCTCACCCAACATAAATAATACACGAAACAGCTCATAAACTCGCGACAAGGATCGGATTCGAACACACGTGTGCAAAGCACAATGAATTAGCAGTCCATCGCCTTAACCTCTCGGCCACCTTGTCAGTTGCAGAGACATGGCTGTCACCTTCAGCACAGCTTCTGGCTGTGCAGCCAGCTGTGGAATGATGGAAATATATCTTCCGTAAGTAAATGAAGTTGGGAATGGAGCAGTGGGCAACATTTCCAGACCATGTCCAACACGTTTCTACTCAGTGTGAAAACCCACCACGGAAAGACTGGAACATACAATCATTTCATCACATCATGATTAACATCACTCAGACACCTGAACCATTAGGTCACTGATGAAGTCATGATGACCGAATTTCTCATGAAATGAAAACTGAACTAACTGACTGGAAGAATTGCTTTAACCCCACATGATCAGCGAGGCACAGCATCAGGCCGACTTGTCGGGTGGTGTAAACAGATATCACTGCTTCTGATCTTCACCAGAACAGAGAGTGAGATGTAACATTGATCATCAAACAGACTGTGAGAGAATACAACAGAATAAAACACATGGAGAGACACTGTGGAATAACAAATAGATTTGATTGGAATGTTGAAATTTTGATTGGAATGGATAAAACACCAGAAACAGCAGATTAAATTGGGATTCTCATCATTATATTGATCTGGGACAGAAAAGAGAAACTGATGGAAAGAAGAGAAGAAGGAAGAAAAGAAAGGATGGAACTGTTCAATCTTTTCAGTTTTTTCACTCGCCCATCAAAGCTGATAAAAAAAAGTTGCAAATAACAGAGAATTTCACCAAAAAGGGAGATTAAATGTTGCTGAAACCTTGGATCGAAGGATGCCCCAAAAGATCACCTGTTTAACTGTCTCCTCACTGGGGGATTTCAATCAGTGAGCAATATTATTCTCTACTTTTTTTGTTAATTGGTCCCAGAACTGTCACTTGGAATTAATATCTGTGTTCCGACTCCTGAATAATAAAATTGTGAGTTTCTCGATATTTTCTGGACACAGTTCCTGCTGAAAGAACTAAGAACTCTTTTCTAATTTGCACAATACTCTATACACACTCATCAAGCCTGCTAAGCTAGCATCCTTGGTGCTGCTCTCTCTTCTCCCAAACTTCATCTCATGTGACTGTTCCATCATCACTCTGACAGTGGGAGGGGTTGATCCCACTATCTTCAGCATTAACCCTTTACATCCTTATACCACACTGTCTGTCCAAAAGAAATGGGTGGAGGGAACTTCCTTCATTTATCAAAACACCAACAGCAGCACAGTGGCGCAATGGTTAGCACCGCAGCCTCACAGCTCCAGCGACCAGGATTCAGTTCTGGGTACTGCCTGTGTGGAGTTTGCAAGTTCTCCCTATGTCTGTGTGGGTTTCCGCCGGGTGCTCTGGTTTCCTCCCACCTCCAAAAGACTTGCAGGTTGATAGGTAAATTGGCCATTGTAAATTGTCCCTAGTGCAGGTACGTGGTAGGAGAATGGTGGGGATGTGGTAGAGAATATGGGATTAATGTAGGATTCGTATAAATGGGTGGTTGCTGGCTGGCACAGACTCGGTGGGCCGAAGGGGCTATATCTCTAAATAAGAAAAGTATAATAAAAGCTACCAGTCGTAAATCAACTCAAACCCATTAGAGAGATAGAGGGAGACTGTCAGAGAACTTCCTGCATCCAGTCCTGACCCTGTCACACTCAGCAGCTTCTCACCCAGACCCCACTCTCATCAACACTGAACATTGTTACCGAGACCCTTCAAATACTGTTTATAAAAGGGAGAAAAATTCAAACTTTATCACAGCTAGATTGAATAGAACAAAGTTTAATATCTTCTCGTCGTCACTCGGTAACCACATGAGACAGTCCTTAAATCAGTAGCATAAATTATCAGCTGGAAGAATGTTTGTCATTGGGTTGAATCATTTCTGTGTGAGGAATGTTCCAGCATCATAAACCAGGGGAACGTGTTGACTGAGCTGTGTCTTCATCTCTTCTGGACAGTTCACCCTTCATTCTGCTTTGATTCACTTTCCCAAAGCGGATCTACAGATTCTCAAATCCGGAGACTGGGTTTTCTTATTTTGTTCCTTTTGATTTTTCTTGCTCCTGAATGATAATATATTCCAACCTCGGATCAACCTTGCCCTGTCTCCCAGTCTTGGTTAAAAGCGACAAATAACGGCAACAACATTCTGAAACAAACAACACGGTCACATTCTGCTTCAGTGAGATTAATGCTGAGGCCGTTTCTGTGTCGAATGCGATTGTGAACAAATTTCTCTTAAGGAAATTGTGAGTGATCAAGTATTTGCACTGAATTTCTGTGCAAGAAGGGACAGTTTCAACCGGCCATTCCCAAATCACTTCCTTCACAAAGACAAAGACTGTGCTGTCTTAACGTGTGAATCAACTTCACAAACAAATTTGAACTCAAAGTTCAGGAGAAGACAGAGATGTGAATGATTGACAGTGCAATCTTTAAATCATAATTTTCCGTTTCTTCGTTGAAGTGAGGCTCAACCCTAAGCCACTAGAGATCGCGGAAAGCTACAAACTTGGATCCAGAAATCAGAAAAGTAGTGAAACAGTTGGTGAGTACATTGTGACACTGAAGAATTTATCACCACATTGCAACATTGGCACATTCTTAGACCGTACATTATGAGACAGATTTGTGCTTATATTGGTGGATGAGGAAAGATACTAAACACACAAAATCCCAATTTGAGCTAGTGTTCAAGATTGCTCTTTCCACGGAGATAGCATCAAAGAATGCTCGTGAATTTCATCCTATGGCAGTAAACAGTAACACACTTCAGAGGAACTTAAACACACTGGTAAAATGGGCTTTCACACAACAGATAAAATTTTACACAGAGACTTGTGAAGTGATACAGTTTGGGAGGAAGAATGAGACAATGTACACCAATCTTTTTTGATCAAGGTTTGAAAAGGTTGCTAAGAGCAAACAGGACACTCGGCTTTATTAATAGAGGCATAGAGTAAAAGCAAATAAGTTATGCTAAACCTTTATGAAACACTGGGGCTGAATGACCTACTCCTGTACCTCCAAGGAAAGCTTCCACTCCAGGCTCGGACACCCTCTTCAGGATCACTCTCCATACATCCCGCCACTCCACACACGGATATCTCCCTCAGGATCAGATCACAGCTCCACAGTCCTGCCACATCCAGTCGTGAATGGTGGTGGATAATTAAATAACTAACAAGATGAGGAGGCTCCAAAAACATTCACATCCTCAATGATGGTGGTGCTGAGCACGTCAGTGCAAAAGATGAAGCTGAAGCATTTGCAACCATCTTCAGTCAGAAATATTAAGTGGATTTGATCTGTGCTAATTTCAGCTCCTCATGCTCGCTGGTGCCTTGGTTCTCTGGTGCTAATTTCAGAGTAAATCATGCAGCTTGACAATTGGAGCCAAAGAAAAAGACACAGGAGAGGTTGAAAGTGCCAAAACCGGGTTTTGAACCAAGAACTGTTTAAGTGTTAGTACAGCACGAACTCAACAAAGCTATTTCAACAACACACTAAAGCCACCATTCTGTCACTGCTTTGGAAGACAATATATACATTAAAGTGTTTGTAAAACGTTACAGAACACAACATGTGAGTAATATTCCCCATTGTTTTCTCAGTACTGAGGGATTGTGAAGTGGGACACAGCCAGAAGTCCCACTGTGCCACACTGACCCTGAGCTGTGAGTGAAATGAGATAAAGTTCAATCTTTAGCAGAGAGATTCTGGAGAGAGGTAAGAGTCCTGAATCAAGGAAAGACTTTCTGACACAATAAAAGCAAAATACTGCAGATGCTGGAAATCTGAAATAAAAACAAAAAGTGCTGGAAATACTCAATAGCTCTGGCAGCATCTGTGGTGAGAGAAACAGAGTTAACGTTTCTGGTCTGTGACCTTTCATCAGAACTGACACAGGTTAGAAAAGAATTAGGTTTTAAACAAGTGACGGGGAGGGGCATGTGGGAGAGAACAAAGGGGAAGGTGTTTGATAGTGCAGAGGGAAGGAGAGATTAAATAACAAAGCTGTCCTGGGACAAAGGCAAAGAGTGTGTTAATGCTTGTGGTTGCCTGACACCAGTCATGCTCTGATGTTATTGAACACAATGTTCAATTCACAAGGCTGTATAGTGCCGAATCAAAAGGTCAGGTGCTGCTCCTCGAGCTTGGGTTGATTTTCACTGGAACACTGGAACAGGCCAAAGACAGAAATGTTGACATGAGAGCAGGGGAGAGTGTTGAAATGGCAAGCAACCCGAAGCTCAGGATCATGCTTTCGGCCTGAGCAGAGGTGTTCCATCTAATCTGCGTTTGGTCTCCCCAGTTTAGAGGAGACCGCATTGTGAGCAGTGAACACAGTATACATAATTGAAAGAAGTACAAGTAAATCGCTGCTTCACCTGAAAGGAGTGTTTGGGGCTTTAGATAATGAGCAGAGAGGAGGGAAAAGGGCAGGTATTATATCTCCTGCGATTGCATGGGAAGGTGCCTTGGGAAGGGGACGAGGTATTGGGGGTAATGGAGGAGTGGACCAGGGTGTCGCGGAGGGAACAATCCCTTCGGAATTCTGACAGGGGAGGGGAGGATGCGTTTGGTGGTGGCATCACGCTGGAGGTGGCGGAAATGGTGGAGGATGATCCTTTAGATGTGGAGGCAGGTGGGGTGGAAAGTGAGGACAAGGGGAACTCTGTCGCAGATCTGGGAGGGAGGGGAAGGGGGAAGGCAGAGGTTGAGAGTCCTGTCAACTACACTGGGAGGGGGCGGGATGGGAGTAGTTGAAATCTGGTGATGTTGTTGAATTTAATTTTAAACACTCCTTGAACTCTCTGCTGATGAAGACTGAAAAAGGGAAGAACAACCACACAACAAGGGTCTCAAATCCAATACCCTGAGATTAAAAGTCCCATGCTCTACCAACTGAGTTAACAAGGCCTGATACAGTACTTCTACTCTGTCTGTTATTGGACGGATGCAGCTGTTGGCTCCACCCCAAGGGCGGGAATTTGTTCCACCAACTATGAAGCAGTTTCCTATCAATTCCCCAGATTATCAGTAAATCCACTTCCAGAAGCCCCAAAGTGTGATATATTCCTCTCACTCATCAATAATAAAACTGAAATCTTTTTCCCTTCCAAATTCTGCCATCCATTTTGTCAGTATTTATTTCTCTCTCCTTTTTATTTACTTCATGCATTTCTTCAGAATTTTTTTTTCAATTATATCTGAGGGAAGAAATGGACAGATCTGGCAGCTCAAAACTGGACATCCATGAGTCACTGTGGGTCATCAGCAGCAGCAGAATTGTATTTAAACACAATATGTTACCTCATGGCCTGGCATATCCCTCACTCTACCATTACCATCAAGCCAAGGGAGCAATAGTGGTTCAATGAAGTGTGCAGGAGGGCATGTCAGGAACAGCACCAAGCAGACCTAAAAATGAGTGAAGCGACAACACAGGATTACTTGCATGTCAGATAGCGGAAGCAGCATGCAATAGACAGAGCTGAGTGATCTCACAACCAACAGATCAGATCAAAGCTCTGCAGTCCTGCCACATCCAGTCCTGAATGGTGGTGGATAATTAAACAATTAACAGGAGTACGAGGCTCCACAAATATCCCCATCCTTAATGATAAGGGAGACCAGTATATCAGTGCAAAATACAAGGTTGAATCATTTGCAACCATCTTCAGCCAGAAGTGCCAAGTAGATGATCAATCTCGGCCTCCTCCTGAGGTCCCCAGCATCACAGGTGCCAATCTTCAGCTAAATCCACTTCACTCCACATGATATCAAGAAATGGCTGAAGGCTCTGGATACTGACAACATCCTGGCTGCAGTGCTGAAGACTTGTGCTCCAGAACTAGCCACACCGCCCGCCAAGCTGCAACACTGGCATCTACCCAGCAATGTGGAAAATTGCCCAGGTATGTTCTGTATACAAAAGGCAGGACAAATCCAACCCGGTCAATTCCTGCCCGATCAGCCTCCTCTTGATCATCAGTAAAGTGATGGAAGGTGTCGTTGACAGTGCTATCAAGCAGCAGTTACACAGCCATAACCTACTCACCAATGCTCATTTTGGGTTCCGCCAGGGCCACTTAGTTCCTGACCTCATTATGGCCTTGGCCCAAATATGGACAGAAGAGCTGAATTCAGGAGGTGAGGTGAGGTGACAGTGACTGCTCTTGCCAAGGGCATCAAGGAGCCCTTGCAAAATTGAAGTCAATGGCAATCAAGGAGAAAAATCTCCACTGGTTGAAGTCATACCTTGCGCAAAGGAATATGGTGCTGGTTGTTGGTGGCCAATCATCTCAGTACCAGACATTGCTCAGGAGTTCCTCAGGGTAGTGGCCTAGGCCCCAACCGTCTTCAGTTGCTTCATCAAAGAACAAACAAAGAACAAAGAAAATTACAGCACAGGAACAGGCCCTTCGGCCCTCCAAGCCTTCGGCCCTCCAATCAACATCCGGGGGGGTTACCAATGAGCAGAAACTGAATTGGATCAGTCATATAAATACCGTAGCTACAAGAGCAGGTCAGAAGCTGGGAATTCTGCTGCAAGTAACTCACCTCCTGTCCACCATCTACAAGGCACAAGTCAGGAGTGTGATGTAATACTCCCCACTTGCCTGGATGAGTGGAGCTCCAACAACACCAAAGAAACTCAACACCATCCAGGACAAAGCAGATCACTTGATCAGCACTCCATCCACTACTTTAAATATTCACTTCCTGCACCACCAGTGAACAGTGGCAGCAGTGTGTACCATCTACAAGATGCACTGCAGCAACTCACCAAGCCTCCTTCGACAGCACCTTCCAAACCCCCAACCTCGACCACCTAGAAGGACATTGGATGAATGGGAACACCACCATCTGCAAGCTCCCCTCCAAGTTACACACTGTCCTGACTGGGAACTATATCACCATTCCTTCACTGTCACTGGATCAAAATCTTAGAACTCCCTTCCTAACAGCACTGTGGGTTTACGTACAACACATGGACTGCAGCAGCTCCAAAAAGGCAGCTCACCACCACCTTCTCAAGGGCAATTAAGGATGGACAATAAAGGCTGCGTTTGCTGACAACGCAACCACTAGGTGGCACAACACGCTTTCTCCCCCTGCTTTGCACTGGCCGCTTCCATCCTCCATCTTCGCTCGCTCCAGACCTCGCTGCTCCCCCTCTACTTCCCTGGCCGATTGTCTCCCGATCATGTCACCCCATTCTCCAGTGGTTCGCTCACTCCCCACCCCCCCTCCCCTCCAGCCACTAGCTCTAGGCTGCGCTGCTTCCCTTCTCTCGGCCACTTGCTCCCACGTTTGTCCAGTCTCCACGCGCCGCCCGAAGATGCAAGGTGGGCTGCAAAGTGTGACGTAGGAGTGAGTAGTGAGTGGCATAGAGGAGGGAAGTGGCATGGCCTAGAGCTGGCGGCTGGAGCGGGGGTTGGGGGGCAGAGAGCAAGCGGTCATAGAGCTGGATGACGCGAGTGAGGAACAATTGTCCAGGGGAGCATCGAGGTGTACAGCGACCGGCTGAGGGGAGGAAGCGTCGAGGCCTGGAGCGAGTTGCCGACGGGGGAGAGCTCCAGCCTCAAAGTCTACTATTCAGCCGCTTCCTCCAGCTGAGTGAGGGGCTGGATACCTGATGACGCTTCAGCGCACATGTGCGAAGATGGACCAAG
The DNA here is from genome assembly GCF_036365525.1 of Heterodontus francisci. Taxonomy (NCBI): domain Eukaryota; kingdom Metazoa; phylum Chordata; class Chondrichthyes; order Heterodontiformes; family Heterodontidae; genus Heterodontus; species Heterodontus francisci. The sequence goes on along the minus strand of NW_027141852.1, from coordinate 3,418,397 downwards.
CGCGGATATGCGATGATGTTGGCGCTGCGCAATGACATCATCCTCCACATGTGCCACTTAATCCTGGCAAGATGTAGCTGTGCCTATGCACAGCTTGGCACAGTCCGATGATGTCAGCGGGCCGCTCCATTGACAGGAATCACATTGTGTCAGCAGTGCCCACATCCCATGAAAGAATAAAAAAGAGATTTACCACAATGGTAGCAGGGTGAGGGATTTCAGTTATGTGGAGAGATTGGAGAAGCTGGGGTTGTTCTCCTTGCAGCAGAGAAAATTCAGAAAATATTTGACACATTTGTTCAAAGTCATGAAGTTCTTCAATAGTTTAAATCAGGAGAAACTGTTTCCAGTGGTAAAAGGGTCAGTAAGCAGAGGACACAGATATCAGGTGATTGGCAGAAGAACCAGAGGTGACATGAAGAACCATTGTTTACACAGCAATGTGTTGTGATAAAGAAAGAAAAGACTTGCATTTATATAGCACCTTTCAAGACCACTGGACATATCAAAGCACTTTGTAGACAATGAAATACTTTTGAAGTGTAATCACTGTTATAATGTCAGAAATGCAGCAGCTAATACCCACAAACAGTAATGTGATAATGACCAACTGATCTGATTGAGGGGCAAATATTGATCACAACACCAGGGAGAATTGCTCTTCACTTGTTTGACATTGCAGCATGGGATCTTTTACATTCACCCAAACATGCAGACCAGGTCTTGGTTTAACATCACACCTGAAAGGCAACACCTTCAACACCCTCAGTGCTGCACTGGAGTGTCAGCTGTGAAATCTGAACCCAGAAGCTTGTGATTTCGAGGTGAGTGTGATCAACTGAGCCACAGCTTTTACCTGAGTCTCAATCCTTCTACCAACAATTTCTATCGGGTCTGTCACGACCCCTCATGATTGTGAACACCTCTATCAAATCTCCTCTCTAAAGAGAACAACCCCAGCTTCTCCAATCTATCCACATAACTGAAATCCTAACCACATGTTGCAGAAATCGATTTTTCCTCAAGTTCCTTCTGGTTTTGTGAGTCACCTTAAATCTATAACCTTCGGTTATTGACCGTTCAGCAGTTAGAAACAGTTCCTCAGTATTTACTCTACCTCAAACCTTCAAGGAAGCTCTGCAATGTAACTGAAAATCAAGTTGTCAGAAGTGGGATTTGAATACATGCCTCCAGTGAAAGCTGCAACCTGAACAGAGAAGCTGAAACCGCTCAGTCACCTCAACTGTTCAGAGCTTTTTGACCTCGTCCTCACTTCTGTACTTTGAAAGGTTCACTCAGTTCAGGAACTTGTTCAATGTTGCTGGAATGCTCAGTGACTGGGATATTAACTCCCCCGGGTTTTCCTGAGCTTGTTCTCGGTGTATGGGGATGTTTGTCCTGGGCTGTGGAATCTTGCATCCCTGTAATGGACATTAACCCACTGATTGAATCTGTATTCACTGCTTTCCACTGGTGCTGGGTAATTGCAGAGTGTGGGGCCGGAATGTTGCTGCTTGTCCCGGCCTCACTCACTCTGGGAAAGAGTGAATAATTGATGCATCTGTTTCTGTATCTGAAATGTGGCTTAGATCTGCTGTTATTAACCGAGGCAGCGCTGCAGAAGGATACGTTAATAATCTCTCACTAATCAACTGCAAACAGTCAGAATGTGTAACTTTGAGCAGCGCTTTCTGCACCGTCAGGGCTGGAAAGCTGAGGGAGGGAGAGACACTGTCAGTATCTGAGTGTATACAGCACTGGACAGAGAAAGAGCCAATATACAGGGGCTGAGACACAGTGCATCTTTTCACATTTAATCACAATAATATCCACAGTCAGGAGCTGAAAATGATGAAAAACCGAATAGCAAGAGCAAAATTAAGAAATGTAAGTAATTATAGATTAGCTGATCAGCTTTCACTGTGTTACCTGGTAGTCTACTGTTTTATATTCAATGCTGTCTCCACTGTGGCCAGGGAATGATTTCTTCTCAAAGGCTGAACATTAACAAAACTGCTTGTAATTTAAAATCTTTTAAAAGTAATTCCATGGAGCGAATGGGGCAACGTCAAATAACTGCACCAATTATAGGAGAGCTGGTTGGTGATGACGTGGATGTGTCTGCAGTGTGCAGGACCAGACTGTTTCTATAGATTCACAATGAATGTTCCATCTTTATTTATAACAGTAAAACTGATAGTGGACATTGGCTATTCTGGTTGCAGCAACCTGAAGCTTTAACTCATTAACACCCTACTTTAGGGTAATTTAGCAAGCATAACATGCAGCTCTGTCAGTTAGTATGTTTGTTTGTTAACCCACAATTTGATGGTTCAAGCACATAAATGGATGAGGCTTTATTAACTTAAACTCTTCTACATCTGCTATATTACTCTTGCTGTTGATTTTTCAAAGATAAGGTTCATCAAGTCTTTCTTTATGAAATCCTTGCTGACTGTTTTATTATTTTTCATTTCCATCTGTATTTTCTACTTTGGAGGATTACAGGATATTATCATTTTTTTAATTCATTCATGGGAGGTGGGTGTCGCTGGCTTGGCCAGCATTTATTATCCATCCCTAATTGCCTTGAGAAGGTGGTGCTGAGCTGCCTTCTTGAACCACTGCAGTCCATGTGCTGCTGTTATGAAGAGAGTTCCAGGATTTTGACCCAGCAACAGTGAAGGAACGGTGATACAGTTGCAATTCAGGATGGTGTGTGGCTTGGAGGGGAACTTGCAGGTTGTGGTGTTCCCATGCATCTGCTGCCCTTGTCCTTCTGGGTGATAAAGGTCGCGGGTTTGGAAGGTGCTGTCTCAGGAGCCTTGACACATTGCTGCAGTGCATCTTGTGGATGGTACACACTGCTGCCACTGTGTGCCAGTGATGGAGGGCATGAATGTTGTAAATGGGGTGCCAATCAAGCGGGCTGCTTTGTCCTGTTGAGTTTCTTGAGTATTGTTGGAGCTGCACCCAGCCAGACAAGTGGAGAGTATTCCATCACACCCCTGACTAATGTCCAGGCTTTGGGGAGTCAGGAGGTGAGTTACTTGCCGCAGGATTCCTAGTCTCTGACTTGCTCTTGTAGCCATAATATTTATATGGCTACTGCAGTTCAGTTTCTGCTCAATGGTAACCCCCAGGTTGTTGAGAGTGGGGGATTCAGCGATGGTAATGCCATTGAATGTCAAAGGGAGATGGTTAGATTCTCTCTTGTTTGGGATGGTCATTGTCTGGCAGTTGTGTGGTGAGAATCTTATACATCTTTATTGTAGGGTACTCTATTGTACTGTTGAGTGACTACACTTTAAAAGTCCTTCCTTCATTGGCTGTAAAAGGGTTTACAATGTCCTGTGGTCGTGAAATGAAAGTCTTGCTTTTTCCATTGTTATCAGTGTCATTGTGATCAAAAGATAGGATTCATGAGCACAAAGTTTAAATCAATTTTGATTAAAATAATGTAAAAGCATCTATATTTTTGCACTGTACTCAATAATCTCCATCTTCCTATCCTTACCAAGTACAATGTCTTTGACCCTGAAATTGATTCCACAATCGCAGTCCCTCAGACAATTTCAGCTCAGTTCTGATGAAAGGTCACAGATCTGAAGCGTTAACTCTGTCTCTCTCTCCACAGATGCTGCCAGACCTGCTGAGTATTTCCAGCATTTTCTGTTTTTATTTCAGATTTCCAGTATCAGCAGTATTTTGCTTCTGTGTTACTTTGAAAGTTAAAACTGACCCACCTGTCTACAATTCACACTGGGGTCTCCCATGAAATGATTCTGTATAATGTTGATGTAATGAATACAGACTCCGAGCACAGAGCTTCCTGTGGGGAATTGGGGATATGAAAACCAGCAGACTCTGCAGGAATTTCCACTGGGAGCACAAATTCACAAAATCTACCTTTTATATATCGATTCATTTTGATTGTCCTTCTGGAAAATTATTTTGAAGCAATTTAAACATCAACCCACAGCTGAATGACCGGGTCAATTATGAGGTCATCCTCTGACAGGTCATGTGACAGCTGGAGCCACAAGACATCAGAACCAGATTTGTGACTGGATTAAAACCCGGAATCCTGTCATAATGGCTTTTCAAATAAAGCTGTTGCTGTTTGAAAACACAGCAGTTAAACTTTCTGCCTGACCATGAGGGGAGCTAGGGAGAAATTTACAAAACTAAATCCTTTCACAAAATAGTTCAATAACCATTCACTGAAAAATCATGTGAGGATTCATATGCAGTAGAGAAACAAGCAGAATACAGAAAGTACAGAGGAGAGCTGAAAAAGGAAATGAGATCAGCAAGAGAATGTATGAGAAAAGATTAGCAGGTCACATAACTGGGAACACTGAAGTCTTTTACCAACATATGGACAGTCAATGAAAGGGTGGGTCAATTAGGAGATCCTGTGGAGGCAGAGGGTGTGGCTGAGGTACTAATTAAGTACATTTCATCTGTCATCACAAAACAAACGGGTGCTGCAAATGTCACAGTAAAGGAGGAGGAAGTGGAAAATTTGGAGGGGATGAAAATAGATAAAGAGGAGACAATTACAAGGTTAGCAGTACTCACACCTGTCTACAGGTCACCCGGTCTGGATGGGCTGCATCCTGGGTTGCTGAGGGATGTCAGGGTGGAAATAGCAGAGACTCGAACTACAATCTTTCAATCCTCCTTGAATATGGGAATGATGCCAGAGGACTGGAGGATGGAGGTAAGCTTGGGTAGTTCGATCTCAGTTTAACTTGACCATTTTTATCATGTATCCATTGTCATAACTAACAACGTTAAGAAAGCCATTTTATAATGAACACATGACCAAAGGCACCATTTTGTGTTCAGTACTAACGTTTATATCCTGTATAATTAATGAGTAGCTACCCATCCTGAAACAGATGATTGTAAAAGTAATGAACCTTGATTGAGTTATAATTAATGAATCAATAAACATTTTAGAGAGAATGGGTTTTCATTTAAAGTTAGTTCAATCTAATTACTGTGAGTTTCTGTGTCTGTGTGGGAAAGGACAGTTTCAGCTAAATGTATTCAAACAATGGACCTTTCTCGGACCCCTGATAAAACCCATGGTATGGTACATCGTGACCTTCAAGAGTCTAGATTTAATGAACAGGAAACTTGTTTCAGATCAGATTGGGAGACAGTGTGAAACCACTCCATTGGACTCATGTCTGAGATTCTGAGGACAGGTGACTGTTAGTGGAAGACATTATTAAGAACTAATTAAATGTACCTAGCAACAGCTAGGACCAATTATTATTTTACATGTTGGGGTGATGGCCATCCAGGGGTTAAAAGTAGGGATCTTGTAAGGTTTCAGTGTGCAGGAACACTAGAAGATCTCAGGGGTAAAGACTCAGATCATCAACCAAGTTCTCCATCTGACGAGGGATCTAGACTGGACAAAGAGGACCGTGACACTCTGAGACCAAGCTCGACCAGTCCCGAGAGCTGTAAAGTTATATTCCCCAAGTTTGTTAAGTATAATTTTACTTTCAATTATGAAGTACTATTTTACTCTCAATAAAAGTTCTGGACTTATTAATCAAGTATCCTGTTGCTTTAATTGGTTAAAGTCATGCCCAAAGTGATTGTCTGCAATAGACTTTCCAGAATTAAAAGATAAGTCTGCAAGGGTTGTGAATATTACAGCCCTGTTTAAAAAGAGAGATAAACCCAGGAACTACAGACCAATTAGTCTAATGTCGGTGGTGGGGAAACTTTTAGAGACAATTATCCAGGAGGAAATTAACTGTCACTTGGTAGAACATGGACTAATAAATGACAGCCAGTACAGATTGGTTAACAGAAGATTGTGTCTGAAATAATTAATGAATTAATTTCTTTGATGAAGTTTCAGAGAGAGTTGACGAGGGTGGTGAGGTTGATGGTACGTGTCTGGACGTCAAAATTGTGTTTGAAAAGGTACAATAAACTAGACTTGGGGCAGCACAATGGCACAGTGGTTGGCACTGCAACCTCACAGCTCTCGCAACCCAGGTTCAGTTCTGGGTACTGCCTGTGCAGAGTTTGCAAGTTCTCCCTGTGACTGTGTGTGTTTCTGCTGGGTGCTCCGGTTTCCTCCCACAAGCAAAGACTGCAGGTTGATAGGTAAATTGGCTGTTGTAAATTGCTCCTAGTGTAGGTAAGAGAATGGTGGGGATGTGGTAGGGAATATGGGATTATGGTGTAGGATTACTATAAATGGGTGGTGGTTGGTCAACACAGACTCAGTGGGCCGTAGGGCCTGTTTCAGTTTTGCATCTCTCTATGACTTGCTAACAAAATTCAAGCAGATGGGATTAAAGGGGCAGTGGCAGTGTGGATCCAAAATTGGCTGCAGGGTAAAAAGTAGGGTGAATGCTTGTTTTTCAGAATGGAGGGAGTAATACAGTAATGTCCTTGTTGTTGCAATATGTTCAATGTCAGACCCCGAGCTGTCCGAGGGATTGGGCAATTTGTGATGTTCCTGTGGTTGCAATATTTGCAGTGTCTGACCTTGATCTGTCACAGGGACGTGGCATTTATGAGGTCCCTGTGGGGTGCTGTTTGTTTGGTGTATCACACTGACCTGTCCCAGAGAGCGGGAATGTTGTGATGTCCTTGTGGGTTGCAATCTGTTCAGTGTCTGACTCTGATCTGTATCAGAGATGGGGCAGTGTGTGATATCCTTGTGCATGTCATACAGGCCCACTGGTGTGTGGTTCCATCCTGATGCCAAGAAACAGAGCCCCATCTCTGGGCAAAAAGTCTCACTTCTCAAGGGGTGTCTGGAGAAGACACAGTGGCGCAGTGGTTAGCACCGCAGCCTCACACCTCTAGTGACCCGCGTTCGATTCTGGGTACTGCCTGTGCAGAGTTTACAAGTTCTCCCTGTGACTGCGTGGGTTTCTGCCGGGTGCTCTGGTTTCCTCCCACAGCCAAAGACTTGCAGGTTGATAGGTAAATTGGCCATTGTAAATTGCCCCTAGTGTAGGTAGGTGGTAGGGGAATTGAGGGGATGTGGTAGGAATACGGGATTAATGTAGGATTAGTATAAATGGGTGGTTGATGGTTGGTACAGACTCGGTGGGCTGGAAGGACCTGTTTCAGTACTGTATCTCTAAATAAATAAATAAGAAGGCTGAGGCAGTAAACCTGGACAGTCAATCCGGAGTGGAGTCCTGGAGGCGGTTACCTGTGACTTATCAGGCAGTTTTCCAGCAACTCCTACAACAGAACTGGTAACAAACAGTACTGGTTTTTCCTTTCCTTTGGACAACAAGAGCAATGCTGAGAAGGGGTCCTGATGCTCAGGGTCTCCATACTGTTTGCCCAGGCCTGTGCCCTAGAGAGGACACTCCAGCTTCGTGGTTAAACATGAGCACAACCCGGGAATAAACAGTTACTGATTATAAGCTCTCATTCAATTGGTGTAGAGTATGAGCGCCAGGGGTTACTTCGGACAATGGGAGAGCTCTTAGTGTCTCATTGGACAGCTACCATTCACTCCAAGCTGGGCAGCCCCCAGTCAGTTAGGTGCTGTGAAGCCACGACCTGCTTGCTTCAATGGGTGCTTGGAGCTTAGAGAGTCATCTCTCAACAGGCGGATTGATAATCTATGCACCAAGAAAAACAAACTCAACAAAGAAGACACCAGTCCTTCGCATCACAAGCTGGAATGTGAGGACCATGTGTCCTGGCCTGACCGACAACCTTCTGCAGGTTGATGACACACACAAGACAGTTGTGATCGACAAGGAACTCACAATGCTCAATGTGGACATTGCTGTGCTGCAAGAAACTAGACTCGTTCAAAGTGGATCCCTCAAAGAGAAACACTACACCTTCTTCTGGCAGGGGAAAGCCCAAGAGGCAACTCGTGAGCATGGAGTGGGTTTCACAGTAAAATACACGCCACTAGAGATGAGTGAACCACCCACAGTAGGCTCAGAGAGACTTCTTACTCTTCACTTGTCAACAAGCGTGGGCCCAGTTAATCTCATGTGCATCTATGTCCCGACACTCACCTCCACCCCAGATGTCAAGGATCAATTCTATGTGACACTTGACACTGCCATCAGTAGAATTAAGGGGGATCGCAGTGACTGCAGCAATTATCGGAGCCAGCTACTCAGTTCCACTCACCTGCTCGATCCCTTTCCTCCTGCAAGTTCCTTTGCTTCAGGTATCCATCCAATTTCCTTTTCAAATCATTGATTGTCTCTACTTCTACCACACTCGTGGGTCAGGACATTACCACTCACAGCATAAAAAAATTCCACCTCACCCAAGGATGGGAAATATTTATATCTTCTATATTTCGCTTATTCCCTATCTCTACGAGAATAGAATGGCAGTCAACATGAAAGGGAACCCAAAAATCTTCGAGCAGTATATAAATAATAAGCAGGTAGTCATTGGTGAAGTGGGCCCCATTAGGGACAAAGAGGGTAATATATACTTAGAGCTGCAGGGCAATGTTAATCTAGTTAATAAGTACCTTGTATCAATGATCACTAAGGAAGTGGAATTTGACAAAATATCAGGAGAAGTGGAGAGTGTAGAGGCAATGGAGAGGGTACAAATTGAGAGAGGGAGGTACTGAAAAGGCTGGTTATGCTTCAGGAAGATAAATTACCTGGTCCGGATGGCTTTCATCCCAGATTGCGAAAGGAAATGTGGATGCAGATAACAGAAAGGCTTGCTATAATCTTCCAATCTTCCCTAGATACGGGGGAGGTGTCAGAGGATTAAACAGTTGCAAATGTGACACTCTTATTCAAGAAAGGGTATAAGGACAGTCCGGCTAACTACAGGCCAGTTAGATTGACAGCAGTGGTGGGTAAGGTTTTAGAAAGAACAATCAGGGAAAAAATCAACAGTCACTTGGAGAGGTTTGAGTTAATTAAGGAGAGTGAGCATGGATTTATACATGGGAGTTCATGCTTGACTAATCTAACTGCATTTTTTGATGAACTAACAGAGAAGGGTTATGATGGGCATGCAGTGGATGTTGTTTATATGGATTTTAAGAAACGACACATAAAAGGATGATTAACAACATTGAGGTTCATGGAATAGGAGGGTCAGTGTCCAATTGGATAGAAAATTGGTTTAAGGACAGAAAACAGCAAGTCGTAATAAATGATTCATTCTCAGACTGGAAGGTTGTCGACAGTGCTGTTCCCCAAGGGTCACTGCTGGAACCACTGCTTTTTACTTGCGACAGATAAATGACTTGGATCTTGAAATATAGAGTAGAATCTCAAAATATGCCGATAACACCAAACTTGGAGAAGTGGCAAACAGTGAGGATGAAATGAACCAGCTGCAACAAGACAGTGATAGGCTAGCAGAATGGGCAGACAGGTGCAGATGGATTTTAATAGTGACTAGTGTGAGGTGATGCATTTTAGCAGAAGGAATAGGGAGAGGCAATATATACTTAATGGCACAGTTCTAAAGAGTGTGCAGGAATAGAGGGACCTGTTCACTGAACAATGAACAACGTGAACAATTACTTCTTGTTGTGTGCTCTCAGATTTGTCACCTTCACTGTACTGGAGTGAGGTGACATCTACTGGCAGGAAGCAAGAACTGCAATCAAGCAGCAGAAATTCCATCGTCTGTCAGGGTGAAAGAAACATTGCAATGTGAGGAAATAGTGAATGGGTTTGATTGGGTTGGTGGAGACATGATTCCACTTGTGGTGGAGTCCAAAGCAAAGGCCAGAAATATAAAATTGTCATTATTAAAAGATATGAGGAATTCATGATAAATGTATTTCGGTAGTGAGTGGGTGGAATCTAGATAAAATAGAAAGTGAGATTGGGTGGACAGAATCAGTGTGAAAGGATGGCTCAAACAAAAGGTAAACGCCCTGAAAGGTGAACTCTGTTTATCTCTCCACAGATGCTGCCAGAGTTTCTGAACATTTCCAACACTTTCTGTTTTTATTTCAGAATTTGCAAGATGTTGCTTTGCTCTGAAAAAAAATGGATGGTAGGCTTTGGCTGACAGTGAAATTCCACAGGAGCTAAAAGGAAGTTCTGATATCAGTGGCATGTTCATCTAGGGGTATGATCCTTGATTACGGTGAGTGATTAATTAATGTGTGAGAGATCCTGGGTTCAAATCCTGGACAAGTCCTTCTTCTTTGGCATTTTTAGTTTAAGGTCATTGATTGGTTTCAACCTTGCAGAAGGCGGAATTGATTTCCATATGGAGCCTGCTTGAGGACCAGAGAGCTGGATTCAAAGAGCTTGATTAACTAAATGTACAGATAGCCAAGTGGGAATATAAAGTTGTTGCAGTAATTGTGACCTGACTCCAAAAACAACAGGACTGGGTTCTGGACTGGAATGGAATGGAATTCTTCAGTGTTTCTGTTGTTTGGCTTGCATTGACTCATCGATTTTCTTGTTTTTCACTTTGTCTATGCCTTTGAATAATTGTGGATCCTTCTTCAGATTGTCATCTTTCACCAGGTAGTTCTGACCTCTGATGATGATGATCGTAATGAGCTTCAACTCACTGATAGTTTTGGAACTGAACAGATTTCCTTTGCTTGAGTCTACAACATGGAACTCAGTCTGACATGTGGACCCATGGGAGGATTTGAATGCCACCCCTGCGTTGGAGAATACAGTTGCATCCATCCAATAAGAGACCGAGTAGAAGTGACAGTTCAGTCAGTCGAACATGAGACTTTTAATCTCAGGGTGGTGAGTTTGAGTGCCATTTTGTTTTTCCCTTTTTTAAGGCTTCATTAGCAGAGAGTAAAAGGAGTGTTTGAAATGAAATTCAGCAAAAGTATGAGAAAGTCTCACTTTGATTCGGGACTCATCTCTCTGCAGCATCTCGCTGTGAAAGATTGAACTTCATCTCATTTCATTCCCAGCTCGGGGTCAGTGCGGCTCAGTGGGACTTCTGGCTGTCTCCTGCTTCACAATCCATCAGTGCTGAGAAAGCAATGGGGAATATTATTCACGGCTCTGTAACCTGAGGACACCGATTTAAGGTGAATGGCAAAAGAACCAAAGGCAACATGAGGAAAAACTTCTTTTGCACAGCGAGTGGTTAAGATCTGATATGCACTGCTTGAGAGTGTGATGGAGGCTGATTCAACCATGGCTTTCAAAATGGTATAAGATAATTATCTGAAGTGGAAAAATTGCATGTTTTCATGGAATACATGAGTCTGTGGCATGAGCTGAGTTGCTCGTGCATAGAAGCAGCACAAGCACAATGAGCTGAATGGCTTCCCTTTGTTCTGTAACTATTCTATGATCGATGATTCTTTTCAGAGTGAAATCAACACTCACATACAAGAAACAGACAGGTACACTGTAAACTTCGCATTACCAGACAAGAAATTGACAGATACAGTGTGAAACCCACAGTCACGTAGCAGCAGTTGGCAGGTAACGTGTAAAAATCTTTCTTTCATATCCCAACTGCAAGGTACAAAGAAAATTAGGTACAAACCCAGGCTCACACTTCAAAGACTGAGAGATACAAAGCAAAACACATATTCACCTACAAGCACAGAGACGAAGACACACTCAGAGGAGGTGCAGATTAAATACACATGCATGTAACAGAAACTGATAGGGATAGAATCAAACCCTTTCTCACTTCTCAGAAACTGATAGATATAGACAAAAGCTGATCCTCACATACAAGTTGTTGAAAGATATGTGGTGAAACTCACAGAGCAATAGCAGAAACAAACAAGTACTGAATAATACCCACAGTCACAGACCAAAAACTGAAATATACTGAGTTAAACACCACTTTCTCACACCAGAAACTCATGGCTACAAAGTGAAGCTGACTCTACCCTCCCAGGCACTGACAGGTGCAAAAGAAAACACTCACGACGATTCCAGGTCATGAAATGTACGTAATAAAACCTTTCAGCTGAAAGAATAGCATTAATGACAGGTGTGATACCCGGAATGCTCAGCGGCCTAGAATCCGCCCTATCTGTGACAGGAGCGGGGCGCGCAGGCGCGGTAGAGAGCTTTGTCAGCAGCAAGATCTGCGGGTTCGGAGTTGGAGCGGGATATTCACAAAGTGCGAGAAGACTTTGCGGGCTCACACAGCTGGAGCAGGGCCTCAGGGCCACAATAAGATGGAACAATCCCATCTGTATCCCTGCGGATGGCGGTGGTGAAGCTTTTCCCGGTGAGGCTTCCCGCAACGGCGTCTATAAATGGATAAGAATTGGGGACTGGGCAGGGAGCGTCTCTAAATGAATAAAATTTGGGTACTGGTCAGGGAGCGTCTGTAAATGGATAAGAATTGGGGAATGGGCAGGGAGCGTCTGCAAATGGATAAGAATTGGGGTACTGGGCAGGGAGCGTCTCTAAATGAATAAGATTTGGGTACTGGTCAGGAAGCGTCTGTAAATGGATAAGAATTGGGGACTGGGCAGGGAGTGTCGATAACTGAATAAGAGTTGGAGACTGGGCAGGGAGCGTTTCTAAATGAATAAGATTTGGGGACTGGGCAGGGAGCGTCGATAAATGCTTAAGAATTGGGGACTGGTTCGGGAGCGTTTTTTTATTCGTTCGTGGGATGTGGGCGTCGCTGGCTCCATCTCAGCTCGAGTAATGTGTCCAGTTCTGGGCACCAGGCTTTAGAAAGGACATCAAAGCTTCTGAGACAGTTCAGAGGAGATTTACTAGAATGATACCAGAGATGAGGGGTGTCAGTTCTCTGGACAGGCTGGTGAAGCTGGGATTGTTCTCCTCAGAGTAGAGAAGGTTAAGGGAAGATTTAATGGAGGTGTTCAGAATCATGAAGGGTTTTCATAGGGTAGAGAGGGAGAAACTGTTTCCACTGTCCTGGGGGTCAGTAACCAGAGGACACAGATTTAAAATAATTGGCCAAAAATGTCAAGGGGAGGTGAGGAGAGATCTTTTTACCCAGTAACTGATTCGGATTTGGAATTAATTGTCTGACAGGGTGGTGGAAACAGATTCAATTATAACTTTCAGAAAGGAATTGGACAAATATTTCAAAGTGAAATTCTCCAGGATTATGGGGAAATAGGCAGGGGGTTGGACTAATTGCATCTTTTTGTCAGAGTCAGCAGAGGCACAATGGGGCCGAATGGCCTCCTTCTGTGCTGCATGATTCTATGAACATAAGAACGAGGAGCCGGAGTCGGCAAGTCAGCCACTCGAGCCTGCTCTGCCATTCAATACAATCATGGCTGATCTCATCACGGCAGTTCTTGTTTCTTGCCAGTAGATGTCACTTCACTCCAATACAGTGAAGTTTACAAATCTGAGAGAGACACAACAGGAAAGAATTGTTCACATTATCGTGAATGTGTGGGATTTAGAAATACTAGGAGTGGAGACGAGTTATTACTTGTCTGCTCGATCCCCATAGCCCTGTAAAATTATTTCCTTCAAGTGCCCATTCAAATTCCTTTTGTAATCCTCGATTGTCTCCATTTCCACCGCCCTCGTGGGCAGCGAGTTACAGATCATCACCAATCAGTGTAAAAAAGTTCTTGCGCACATTCCCCCTGTATCTCCTGTCCAAAACCTTCAATATGTGTCCCCTAGTCCTTGTACCAATAGTTAACGGGAACAATGTTTCCTTGCCAATTTATTTAAAACTGTCATAGCCGAAAACACATCTATCAATTCTCCCCTCAATCTCCTTTGATGCAGGGAGAACAACCGTAGCTTTTCCAACCTAACCTTGTAACTAAAATCCTCCATCCCTGAGTCCATTCTGGTGAATTTCCTCTGCATCCTCTCAAGGACGCTCACATTCTTTCTTAAGTGTGGTAAGCAAATCTGGAAGCAACACGCCAACTGGGGCCGAACCAGAGCTTGATAATGGTTCAGCACAACTTCCCTACTTTGTACTCAATGCCTCTTTTCTTCAAGCCCAAGATCCCAAATGCTTTGCTAACCAATCTCGCAATATGTCTTGCCACCTTCAAAGATTGATGCACATGAACCCCAAGTCCCTCTATTCGAACACATACTTTAGAACTGTGCCATTAAGTAAATATTGCCTCTCCCTATTCCTTATGCCAAAATACATCACCTCACACTTGTCACTATTAAATTCCATCTGCCACCTGTCTGCCCATTCTGCTAGCCTATCATTGTCCTGTTGCAGGCAGTTCATATCATCCTCACTGTTTGCCACTCCTCCAAGTTTGTTGTCATCGGGATATTTTGAGATTCTAATCAATATTCCAAGATCCAAGTCATTTATCTTTCGCAAAAAAGCAGTGGTTCTAGCACTGACCCTTGGGGAACACCTCTGTCGACTATCCTCCAGTCTGACAAAAAATCATTTCATAAGACTCCCTGTTTTCTGTCCTTAAACCAATTTTCTATCCAATTGGACACTGACCCTCCTATACCACGAACCTCAATTTTGTAAACCCCACTTTTATGTGGTACCTTGTCAAACGCTTCCTTAAAATCCATATAAACAACATCCACTGCATTCCCTTCATCAAGCTGCTCTGTTCGTTCATCAAAAATGCAGTTAGATTAGTCAAGCATGAACTCCCATTTATAAATCCATGCCCACTCTCCTTAATTAACTCGAACCTCTGCAAGTGACTGTTGATTTTTTACCCTGATTATTCTTTCTAAAACCTTACCCACCGCTGCTGTTAATCTAACCAGCCTGTAGTTAGCCGGACTGTCCTTACACCCTTTCTTGAATAAGGGCGTCGCATTTGCCACTGTTTACTCCTGGCACCTCCCCCGTATCCAGGGAAGATTGGAAGATTATGGCAAACTCTTCCATTATCTGCATCCGCATTTCCTTTCGCAACCTGGGATGTGAGCCATCCAGACCAGGTGATTGATCTACCCTAAGCACAGCCAGCCTTTTTAGTACCTCCCTCTCTCAATTTGTACCCTCTCCATTGACTCTACTCTCTTCACTTCGACTGATATTTTGTCAAATTCCACTTCCTTAGTGATCACTGATACAAAGTACTCATTAAGTAGATTAACATTGCCCTGCACCTCTAAGCTTATATTATCCTTTTTGTCCCTAATAGGCCTGACTCAACCTCTTACTACCCACTTATCATTTACATGCTGCTCGAAGATTTTTGGGTTTCCTTTCATGTTGACTGTCAGTCTATTCTCATAGAAATAGAGAATAAGCAAATATAGAAGATGTAAGTATTGCCCATCCTTGATGAGGTGGAACTTTCTTATGTTGTGGGTGGTAATGACTTGGCCCACGAGTGTGGTGGAAGCAGAGCCAATCGATGATTTGAAAAGGAAATTAGATGGATACTTGAAGGAAAGAAACTTGCAGGAGGAAAGGGATCGAGCTGGTGAGTGGAACTGACTGGGTTGCTCCGGGGAGAGCCAGCATGGACGTGATAGGCCAAACGACCACCTTCTGTGCTGTAAATGACTCTGTGTTGTTTCTCAAATTCAATCCACTGGTGCTTGGTAAATAATTTCAAAGTAAATTGTGCAACTGGAAAATCAGAACCAAGGCAAGGGACGCATAAGGAAGCGAAATTTCTGAAACCCGGGATTGAACCAGGAATCTTTGGATCTTCAGTTCAACGCTCTCCCAACTGAGCTATTTCAGCCCTACATTAACAGTGGCTTGTTCTCCTTGTTTTGGAAGAAAATACATACATTTAAGTTTTCCAAAAAATTAAGGAACACAACATGTGAGTAATATTCCCCATTGCTTTCTCAGTACTGATGGATTGTGAAGCGGGAGACAGCCAGAAGTGCCACTGAGCCGCACAGACCCCGAGCTGAGAATGAAATGAGATCAAATTCAATCTTTCATAGTGAGATGCTGCTGAGAGGTAAGAGTCCTGAATCAAAGCGAGACTTGCTCATTTCAAACACTCCCTGTACTCTCTGCTCATGAAGCCTTAAAAAAGGGAAAAACAAAATGGCACTCAAACTCACAACCCTGCCATTAAAAGTCTCATATTCGACTGACAGAACTGTCACTTCTACTCGGTCTCTTATTGGATGGATGCAACTCCAACGCAGGGATGGCATTCAAATCCTCCCATGGGTCCACATGTCAGACTGAGTTCCATGTTGTAGACTCAAGCAAAGGAAATCTGCTCACTTCCAAAACTATCAGCGAATTGAAGCTGATTACGATCAACATCATCAGAGGTCAGAACTACCTGGTGAAAGAAGACACTCTGAAGAAGGATCCACAATTATTCAAAGGCATCGACAAAGTGAAAAACAAGAAAATCGATGAGTCAATGCAAGCCAAACAACAGAAACACTGAAGAATTCCATTCCATTCCAGTCCAGAACCCAGTCCTGTTGTTTTTGGAGTCAGGTCACAATTACAGCAACAACTTTATATTCCCACTTGGCTATCTGTACATTTAGTTAATTACAAATTGCCGACAAGCTCTTTGAATCTAGTTGTCTGGTCCTCAAGACAGCTCCGTATGGAAGTCAATTCCGCATTCTGCAAGGCTGAAACCAACAGATAACCTTAATCTAAACATGCCAGCAGACCAGGGCTCGTCCGGGATTTGAACCCAGGATCTCTCGCATGTTAATCAACCTTATTTCCTAAGCGAGAATCATGCCCCTAGACCAACGAGCCACTGACAGGTCAGGCTTTATTAGCTGCTGTGGAATTTCACTGGAACCCCCCAGCCAATCATCCATTATTTTTCAGATCAAAGCAACATCCTGCAAATGCTGAAATAAAAACAGAAAGTGCTGGAAATGTTCAGCAGCTCTGGCAGCATCTGTGCTGTGAGAAACACAGTTAATGTTTCAGGGCACTCACCTTTTGTTTCAGCCAACCTTTCAGACTGCTTCTGTCCATCCAATCTCACTTTCTATTCTATCCACATTCTAACCATTCACTACGTTACTACATTTTTCATGAATTCCTCATTTCTTTTATTAATGACAATTTTGTGTTTCTGGCATTTGCTTCAGACACCACTACAAGTGGAATCATGTCTCCATCTACCCAATCAAACCACTTCGCTGTTTCCTCACATTGCAATGTTTCTTTCACCCTGACAGACTGTGGAGTTTCTGATGCTTGATTGCAGTTCTTGCTTCCCGCCAGTAGATGTCACCTCACTCCAATACAGTGAAGTTTACAAATCTGAGAGAGACACAACAGGAAATAATTGTTCACATTCTAGTGAATGTGTGGGATTTAGAAATACTAGGAGTGGAGACGAGTTATTATTGCACTCTGCTATAACATCTTTTATAATGGACTCCAGCATTTTCCGCACGACTGATGTCAGGCTTCTTTTGGGCCCCCTTATCTCGAGAGACAATGGATACGCGCCTGGAGGTGGTCAGTGGTTTGTGAAGCTGCGCCTGGAGTGGCTATAAAGGCCAATTCTGGAGTGACAGGCTCTTCCACAGGTGCTGCAGAGAAATTTCTTTGTCGGGGCTGTTGCACAGTTGGCTCTCCCCTTGCGCCTCTGTCTTTTTTCCTGCCAACTACTAAGTCTCTTCGACTCGCCACAATTTAGCCCTGTCTTTATGGCTGCCCGCCTGCTGCCTGAATGCTGGCAACTGACTCCCACGACTTGTGATCAATGTCACACGATTTCATGTTGCGTTTGCAGACCTCTTTGTAGCGGAGACATGGACGGCCGGTGGGTCTGATACCAGTGGCGAGCTCGCTGTACAATGTGTCTTTGGGGATCCTGCCATCTTCCATGCGGCTCACATGGCCAAGCCATCTCAAGCGCCGCTGACTCAGTAGTGTATATAAGCTGGGGGTGTTGGCCGCTTCAAGGACTTCTGTGTTGGAGATATAGTCCTGCCACCTGATGCCAAGTATTCTCCGAAGGCAGCGAAGATGGAATGAATTGAGACGTCGCTCTTGGCTGGCATACCTTGTCCAGGCCTCGCTAACCGGTATATAATTCGCTGTTTTCTTTCTGCCTCTTTTTTTAAATAGTGGAGTTACATTAACTACCGTCCAATCCATTTGAACTGTTCCAGAGTCTACAGAATTTTGAAAAAAGACCAGAAATGCATCTGCTATGTCAAGGGCCACTTCCTTAAGTACTCTGGGATGTAGATTATCAGGCCCTGGGGATTTATCGGCCTTCAATCCCATCAATTTCCCAAACATTCCCTACTAATACTGATTTCATACAGTTCCTCCTTCTCACTAGACCCTATGATCCCCAACATTTCTGGGAGATAATTTGTATCCTCCTTTGTGAAGACAGATCCAAAGTATGTATTTAATTGGTCTGCCATTTCTTTGTTCCCCATTATAAATTCCCCCGTTTCTGACTGTAAGGGGCCCACATTTGTCTTCACTAATCTTTTCATCTACACATATCTATAGAAGCTTTTACAGTCAGTTTTTATGTTCTCTGCTAGCTTACTCTCATACTCTATTTCCCCCTGCTTAATCAATCCTTTTGTCCTCCTCTGCTAAATTCCAAACTGCTCACAATCTTCAGGTTTGCTGCTTGTTCTGACCATTTTATATTTCTCCTCCTTGGATCTAATACTTTCCATAATTTCTTTTGTAAGCCACAGTTGAGCCACCCTTCCTGTTTTACTTTTGCACAGACAGGAATGAACAATTGTTGTAATTCATCCATGCGCTCTTTAAATGCTAGCCATTGCCTATCCACTGTCAACCCTTTAAGTAACGTTCCCCAATCTATCATAGCCAACTCCCGCCTCATACCTTCATAGTTTTCTTTGTTTAGATTCAGGACCCGAGTCTCGGAATCAACTCTCTCACTCTCCATCTTAATGAAGAATTTTATCATATTATGGGCGCACTTCCCCAAGGGACCCCACACAACAGGATTGTTAATTAATCCTTTCTGATTACACAATACACAGTCCAGGATGGCCTGTTCTCCAGAGGTGTTTTACACCTCTATCAATTCTCCACTCAATCTCCTTTGAGAAAGGCAGAATAATCCTAGCTTTTCCAACCTAACCTTGTAACTAAAATCCCCCATCCCTGGATCCATTCTGGTAAATCGCCTCTGCGTCCTCTCAAGGACCCTCACATTCTTTCTGAAGTCTGCTGAGCAGAACTGGAAGCAACACTCCAATTGGGGCCTAACCAGAGTTTTATAATGGTTCAGCATAACTTCCCTGCTTTTGTACTCAATGCCTCTATTTATAAAGCCCAAGATCCCATATGCTTTGCGAACCACTCTCGCAATATGACTTGCCTCCTTCAAAGATTGATGCACATGAACCCCAAGTCCCTCTATTCCAGAACACTCTTTAGAACTGTGCCATTAAGTATATATTGCCTCTCCCTATTCCTTATGCCAAAATACATCACCTCACACTTGTCACTATTAAATTCCATCTGCCACCTGTCTGCCCATTCTGCTAGCCTATCACTGTCCTGTTGCAGGCAGTTCATATCATCCTCACTGTTTGCCGCTCCTCCAAGTTTGGTGTCATCGGCATATTTTGAGATTCTACTCTGTATTCCAAGATCCAAGTCACTTACCTTTAGCAAAAAAAGCAGTGGCTCTGGCACTGACCCATGGGGAACACCACTGTCGACTATCCTCCAGTCTGACAAAGAACCATTTAATAAGACTCGCTGTTTTCTGTCCTTAAACCAATTTTCTATCCAATTGGACACTGACCCTCCTATACCACGAACCTCAATTTTGTTAACCGCCCTTTTATGTGGTACCTTGTCAAACATTTCCTTAAAATCCATACAAACAACATCCACTGCATTCCCTTCATCAACCTGCTCTGTTAGTTCATCAAAAATGCAGTTAGATTAGTCAAGCAAGAACTCCCATTTATAAATCCATGCCCACTCTCCTTAATTAACTCGAACCTCTGCAAGTGACTGTTGATTTTTTACCCTGATTATTCTTTCTAAAACCTTACCCACCGCTGCTGTTAATCGAACTAGCCTGTAGTTACCCGGACTGTCCTTACACCCTTTCTTGAATAAGGGTGTCGCATTTGCCACTGTTTAATCCTCTGGCACCTCCCCCGTATCCAGGGAAGATTGGAATATTATAGCAAGCCCTTCTGTTATCTGCATCCGCATTTCCTTTCGCAACCTGGGATGTGAGCCATCCGGACCAGGTGATTTATCTACCCTAAGCACAGCCAGCCTTTTTAGTACCTCCCTATCCTAATTTGTACTCTCTCCATTGCCTCTACTTTCTTCACTTCAACTGATATTTTGTCAAATTCCACTTCCTTAGTGATCACTGATGCAAAGTACTCATTAAGTAGATTAACATTGCCCTGCACCTCTAAGCTTATATTATCCTTTTTGTCCCCAATAGGCCCGACTCAACCTCTTACTACCCACTTATCATTTACATGCTGCTCGAAGATTTTTGGGTTTCCTTTCATGTTGACTGCCAGTCTATTCTCATAGAAATAGAGAATAAGCAAATATAGAAGATATAAGTATTTCCCATCCTTGATGAGGTGGAATTTTTTATGTTGTGGGTGGTAATGTCTTGGCCCACGAGTGTGGTGGAAGCAGAGACAATCAATGATTTGAAAAGGAAATTAGATGGATACTTGAAGGAAAGAAACTTGCAGGAGGAAAGGGACCGAGCTGGTGAGTGGAACTGACTAGATTGCTCCGGGGAGAGCCAGCATGGACGTGATAGGCCAAACGACCACCTTCTGTGCTGTAAATGACTTTGTGTTGTTTCTCAAATTCAATCCACTGGTGCTTGGGAAATAATCTCAAAGTAAATTGTGCAACTGGAAAATCAGAACCAAGGCAAGGGACGCAGAAGGAAGCGAAATTGCTGAAACCCGAGATTGAACCAGGGACCTTTAGATTTTCAGTCTCACACTCTCCCAACTGAGCTATTTCAGCCCTACGTTAACAGCAGCTTGGTGTCCTTGTTTTGGAAGAATATACATACATTCAAGTTTTCCAAAAAATTAAAGAACACAACATGTGAGTAATATTCCCCATTGCTTTCTCAGTCCTGATGGATTGTGAAGCGGGAGACAGCCAGAAGTGCCACTGAGCCGCACAGAACCCGAGCTCAGAATGAAATGAGATCAAATTCAATATTTCATAGTGAGATGCTGCTGAGAGGTAAGAGTCCTGAATCAAAGCGAGACTTGCTCATTTCAAACACTCCCTGTACTCTCTGCTCATGAAGCCTTAAAAAAGGGAAAAACAGAATGGCACTCAAACTCACAACCCTGCCATTAAAAGTCTCATATTCGACTGACAGAACTGTCACTTCTACTCGGTCTCTTATTGGATGGATGCAACTCCAACGCAGGGATGGCATTCAAATCCTCCCATGGGTCCACATGTCAGACTGAGTTCCATGTTGCAGACTCAAGCAAAGGAAATCTGCTCAGTTCCAGAACTATCAGCGAGTTGAAGCTGATTACGATCAACATCATCAGAGGTCAGAACTACCTGGTGAAAGAAGACACCCTGAAGAAGGATCCACAATTATTCAAAGGGATCGACAAAGTGAAAAACAAGAAAATCGATGAGTCAATGCAAGCCAAACAACAGAAACACTGAAGAATTCCATTCCATTCCAGTCCAGAACCCAGTCCTGTTGTTTTTGGAGTCAGGTCTCAATTGCTGCAACAACTTTCTATTCCCAGTTGGTTTTCTGTACATTTAGTTAATTACAATTTTGTCGACAAGCTCTTTGAATCCAGTTGTCTGGTCCTCAAGCCAGCTCCGCATGGAAGTCAATTCCACCTTCTGCAAGGCTGAAACCAACAGATCACCTTAATCTAAAAATGCCAGCAGGCCATGGCTCATCTGGGATTAGAACCTTGGATTTCTTACATGTTAATCAACCACATTCCCGAAGCAAGAATCATACCCCTAGACCAACGAGCCACTGACCAGTCAGGTTGCTTTCGCTGCTGTGGAATTTCACTAGAACCCCCCAGCCAATCATCCATTTTTTTTTCAGATCAAAGCAACATCCTGCAAATGCTGAAATAAAAACTGAAAGTGCTGGAAATGGTCAGCAGCTCTGGCAGCATCTGTGCTGAGAGAACACAGTTAACGTTTCACGGCACTCACTTTTTGTTTCAGCCATCCTTTCAGACTGCTTCTGTCCATCCAATCTCACTTTCTAATCTTTTCACATTCTAACCATTCACAACGTTGCTACATTTTTCATGAATTCCTCATTTCTTTTATGAATGGCAATTTTGTATTTCTGGCCTTTGCTTCAGACACCACCACAAGTGGAATCATGTCTCCATCTACCCAATCAAACCACTTCGCTGTATCCTCACATTGCAATGTTTCTTGAACCCTGAAAGACTGTGGAGTTTCTGCTGCTTGATTGCAGTTCTTGCTTCCCGCCAGTAGATGTCACCTCACTCCAAAACAGTGAAGTTTACAAATCTGAGAGAGACACAACAGGAAATAATTGTTCACATTCCAGTGAATGTGTGGGATTTAGAAATACTAGGAGTGGAGACGAGTTATTATTGCACTCTGCTATTACATCTTTTATAATGGACTCCAGCATTTTCCCCACGACTGATGTCAGGCTAACCGGTATATAATTCGCTGTTTTCTTTCTGCCTCTTTTTTTAAATAGTGGAGTTACATTAACTACCGTCCAATCCATTTGAACTGTTCCAGAGTCTACAGAATTTTGAAAAAAGACCAGAAATGCATCTACTATTTCAAGGGCGACCTCCTTAAGTACTCTGGGATGTAGATTATCAGGCCTTGGGGATTTATCGGCCTTCAATCCCATCAATTTCACAAACATTCCCTACTAATACAGATTTCATACAGTTCCTCCTTCTCATTAGACCCTATGTTCCCCAACATTTCTGGGAGGTAATTTGTATCGTCCTTTGTGAAGACGGAACCAAAGTATGTATTTAACTGGTCTGCAATTTCTTTGTTTCTCATTATAAATTCCCCCGTTTCTGACTGTCAGGGACCCACATTTGTCTTCACTAATCTTTTTCTCTACACCTATCTATAGAAGCTTTTACAGTCAGTTTTTATGTTCTCTGCTAGCTTACTCTCATACTCTATTTCCCCCTTCTTAATCAATCCTTTTGTCCTCCTCTGCTAAATTCCAAACTGCTCACAATCTTCAGGTTTGCTGCTTGTTCTGACCATTTTATATTTCTCCTCCTTGGATCTAATACTTTCCTTAATTTCTTTTGTAAGCCACAGTTGAGCCACCCTTCCTGTTTTACTTTTGCACAGACAGGAATGAACAATTGTTGTAATTCATCCATGCGCTCTTTAAATGCTAGCCATTGCCTATCCACTGTCAACCCTTTAAGTAACGTTCCCCAATCTATCATCGCCAACTCCCGCCTCATACCTTCATAGTTTCCTTTGTTTAGATTCAGGACCCGAGTCTCGGAATCAACTCTCTCACTCTCCATCTTAATGAAGAATTTTATCATATTATGGGCGCACATCCCCAAGGGACCCCACACAACAAGATTGTTAACTAATCCTTTCTCATTACACAATACCCAGTCCAGGATGGCCTGTTCTCTAGAGGTGTTATACACCTCTATCAATTCTCCACTCAATCTCCTTTGATATAGGCAGAATAATCCTAGCTTTTCCAACCTAACCTTGTAACTAAAATCTCCCATCCCTGGAACCATTCTGGTAAATCGCCTCTGCATCCTCTCAAGGACCCTCACATTCTTTCTAAAGTCTGCTGAGCAGAACTGGAAGCAACACTCCAATTGGGGCCTAACCAGAGTTTTATAATGGTTCAGCATAACTTCCCTGCTTTTGTACTCAATCCCTCTATTTATAAAGCCCAAGATCCCATATGCTTTGCTAACCACTCTCGCAATATGCTTTGCCACCTTCAAAGATCGGTGCACATGAACCCCAAGTCCCTCTATTCCAGCACACTCTTTATAACTGTGCCATGAAGTATATATTGCCTCTCCCTATTCCTTATGCCAAAATACATCACCTCACACTTGTCACTATTAAATTCCATCTGCCACCTGTCTGCCCATTCTGCTAGCCTATCACTGTCCTGTTGCAGGCAGTTCATATCATCCTCACTGTTTGCCACTCCTCCAAGTTTGGTGTCATCGGCATATTTTGAGATTCTACTCTGTATTCCAAGATCCAAGTCACTTACCTTTAGCAAAAAAAGCAGTGGTTCTAGCACTGACCCTTGGGGAACACCACTGTCGACTATCCTCCGGTCTGACCAAGAACCATTTAATATGACTCGCTGTTTTCAGTCTTTAAAACAATTTACTATCCAAATGGACACTGACCCTCCTAATCCATGAACCCCAATTTTGTTAAACACCCTATTATGTGGTACTTTATATAATGCTTTCGTAACATCCATATAAACAACATCCACTGCATTCCCTTCATCAGCATTCTCAGATAGTTTGTCAACAAATGCAGTTAGATTTGTCAAGCATGAACTCCCATTTATAAATCCATGCCCACTCTCCTGAATTAACTCAAACCTCTCCAAAGGACTTGATTTTTTTCCCTGACCTGTTGATCTCGTGCTGATAGCAAGCTCACCATAGAGCATGTATTTGGCAATGTGACCGTCATCCATTTGGCCCAGTCAACAGAGTCACCGCTGACTCAAGAGGGCAAACATGCTGCGGATCCCTGCACGCTGGTGTACTTCCGCATTCGGCACTCTGTCCTGCCAGGAGATGCCCAGTATCCATCTGAGGCAGTGGAGGTGGAAGCTGTTCAGCCGCTTTTTTTGGCTTGTATAAGTTGTTCATGCTTCTCTACTATAAAGGAGGTTGCTGAGAACACAAGCCTGGTACACGTGGAGCTTTGTATTTTCGGTCAGTTTGCTGTCGGTTCACACTTGTCTTCTCAACTTTGACATGACAGCTGCAGCATTGGCAATCCTGGTGCTGATTGCAGCATCAAGGGCCAGATTGCTGGTGATTGTTGATGGAAGGTATGTGAAGCTGTTGACAACCTCCAAAGTGAGGTTGTCGATGTTGATGGAAAGTGGAGTCTCTACGTCCTGGCCCGTAACTTTCATCTTCCTGATGCTGATTGTCAGTCCAAATTCTTTGCAGGCCAGGGAGAACCGATTTACAAGCTGCTGTGACTGAACTTCATTATGGGATGTCAGCACAGCATCATCAGCAAATAGCAACTCACAGACTAGGAATTTACCCACTTTGCTCTTGGCGCACAGTCTTGCCAAGTTGAACAGCTTGTCGTCAGCTCTGATGTGCAGGTGAACACCCCCATCTGAGTCATTGAAAGTGTACAATAGCAGCATGGAGAAGAATATGCCAATTATAAAGGATGTGATAACTAGACAGTTCGAAAATGATGACATGATTGGGCAGAGTCAACATAGATTTATGAAAAGGAAAACAGGTTTGAAAAACCTGTTGAGATTTTTGAGGATGTTACCTATAGAACAGATAAAGGAGAACCAGTGGATGTGTGGTATTTGTATTTTCCTTTGGTAAGGTCCCACACAGCAGGTGAGCAAACAATATTAGAGCACATAGGCTTGGGGATAATATACTGATATGCATTGAGAATTGGTTAACAGACCGAAAACAGAGAGCAGGAATAACGGGTCCTTCTCAGGATGGCAGGCTGTTACTATTGGGGTACTGCAAGGATCAGTGTTGGAGCCACAGCTGTTAACAACCTATATAAATGATTTGGATGTGGGAATTAAATGTAATATTTCCAAGTTTGCAGATGACACAAAGCTCGGTGAAGTATGAGTTGTGAGGAGGATGCAGAGAGGCTTCCAGGGGACCTGGAGAGGCTAAGTGAATGGGCAAGAACATGGAATATTTTGTGAATAAGCGTGAAGTTATTCACTTTGGTAGAATAAACAGAAAGACAGAGTATTTCTTAAATGGTGAGAGGTTGGGAAGTGTCGATGTCCAACCAAGGGTGTCCTTGTTCCTGAGACACTAAAAGCTCTTGTGCAGGTGCAGTAATCAATTAGGAAGGCAAATGGTATGCTGTACCCACACGAGGGGTCATGAGTACAGGAGTAAAGATGTCTTGCTGCAATTGTATAGAGCCTTGGTGAATCCGCACTGGAGTATTGCGTACAGAATAGTCTCCTCATCTTATGAAGGATACACTTGCCATAGAGGGGGTGAAACAGAGGGTCAACAGACTAATCTATTTTTTGCATTTATTTCATTTCATCTCAGTTTGTTCAGTTTGCTTACCTACTGTTTTTTTTCAGGTTTGTACTTGCTGCTGTTCAATATTCAGTCCGTTAACACCTAATCTGTACTAATGCTTTGTCTTTCAACACACCATTAACATATTGTTTGCCTTTGCTGCATGACCTTTTGGTCAGCTATGTGGCCTTGTCCAATCTACACCTTCTCCTTTGTTATCTCTTGCCCCACCCCCACCTCACTTGCTTATAACCTGTGACTTTTCTAATATATGTCAGTTCCGAAGATGGGTCACTGACCGGAAACGTTAACTCTGCTTCTCTTTTCACAGATGCTGCCAGACCTGCTGAGTGGTTCCAGCATTTCTTGTTTTTATGTCACCAGACTAATCCCTGGGATGGTGGGATTGTCTTATGAGGAAACTGGGCCTGTATTCCTTAAAGTTTCGAAGAATGAGAGGTGATCTGATTGAAACTGACAAAATTCTTACAGGGTGTGACAGTGTGGATGTAGACAGGATGTTTGCCCTGGTTGGTGAGTCTAAAACTAAAGGACATCGTCTCAGAATAAGGAGTAGGCCATTTAAAACTGAGATGGGTGGAATTTCTTCACTCAGACGGTGGTGAATCATTGGAATACTGTGCGCCAGAGGGCTGTTGCAGCTCCATCATTGAGCATGTTCAAGACAGAAATTGATAGAAATCTTGATACTCATGACATCAAGGGATATGGGGATAGCATGGGAAAGGGGCTTTGAGGTAGGTGATCAGCCATGATCGAATTGAATGACAGAGCAGGCTCGACGGGCTGAATAGCTTACTCCTATGTTCCTCTGTTCCTAAGAGATTTGGCGCCAGCGCGCATCCCTGCTTTACCCCACTGCTGATCTTGAAAGCGTCTGATGTTGCTGCATTGTAACTGATGGAACTGTGCATGTTCTCGTGGAAAGAAGAGATGATGCCCAAGAGGTCAGGAGGGCAGCCTATGTTCCATTGCAGTTTGACGAGGCCGTCTCTGCTGACAAGATCAAAGGCCTTAGTGATGCTAGTAAAAATGTGTGAGGCTCTGTGGCGCAATGGATAGCGTGTTGGACTTCTAAATAATGATTAAGATGATATTCAAAGGTTGTGGGTTCAAGTCCCACCAAGTCAGATTTTGGACCAGAAACAGAGGAGCACAACGGAACAACAAATGAAGAAATGCGCCAAAAGCACAGACTCGGAGACAGAGCGAGAGAGAGAGGAGCAGAGCAGGGGAAAAAATCGAGGAGTGACGGCACAATGGAGAGTGAGAGCAGGGAAACAGAGAGCCGCTGGGGTGAGGATACAGGATTTGGTTCTTTCTTCGGTGCAGTGTAAGGAGCTGTTTGGTGAGGATCTGGTAAGCTGTGACATCACAGGCAAGCAGGTAGTTGATTGGTTTGGAAGAACCGACCTGCTTGATGCGCATCTGGTAAGTGATTAAGATCCATTTTAGTCCTAACGTTTAAAATAGTAAACAAACTAGTGGTAAGTTTAATAAAATATGCAATGAAATGAATAATTGAATAAAATATTTAAGTAGTTAATTGAAACACGTTAAGGATGACAGGACAGGTGATGTGTCACAGCTGCAGCATGTGGGAGTTCCTGGATGCCAGTGTGATCCAGGGCAAACACGTCTGCAGTAAGTGTTTGAGGCTCAAAGAGGGAGAAAAAAGGAATGTAGTGGTAGTAGGGGACAGTATAGTAAGGTGGATTGACTCTGTTCTCTGCAGCAAAAGCAAGAGTCCAGACGGCTGTGTTGCCTGCCGGTGCCAGGATTCAGGACATCTGCTCAGGGCTGGAGCGAAACATACAATGGGAGGGGGAGGTTCCAGTCGTCGTGGTCCATGTCGGTACCAACGACATAGGCAGGACAAAGATAGAGGTTCTGCAAAGTCAGTATGAGGAACTAGGCACCAAATTAAGAAGCAGAACCTCAAAGTTAATCATCTCTGGATTATTACCTGAGCCATGTGCAAATTGGCATAGGACAAATAAGATTAGAGAAAGTAATGTGCGGCTGAAAGACTGGTGTGGTAGTAGTGGGTTCTGGTTCGTGGGGCATTGGCACCAGTACTGGGGAAAGAGGTGGCTGTACCGTTGGGACGGTCTACACCTGAACCGTGCTGGTGCCGGTGTTCTAGCGAGCCACATAACGAGGGAAGTAGAGACGGTTTTAAACTGAATAGTGGGGGCAAGGGATCAAATTTGGGAAGATATGGTGAATCAAGGAGGAGAGACAAGGCAAGAGAGAAAGGTATAAATATGGAAAATGATAAACAGACTGTGACAGGAAGGGACAGAATGTACAAATCTAAGAGTAAATCGACAGATAAGGCTAGAGGTGACAAAAATAATGAAAGGACAAAACTAAATGCTCTGTATCTGAATGCATGGAGCATTTGAAACAAAACAGATGAACTGGGAGCACAAATAGAATAAATAAGTACGATCTGATAGTCATTACAGAGACATGGCTGCAGGGCGACATAGATTGGGATGTGAATATTGGAGGTGACATGGCGTTTTGGAAGGACAGGAAGCTAGGAAAAGGTGGCGGGGTAGCTCTGTTAATTAATGATGGTATTAGCGTAATAGAGAGGGATGACCTGAGTTCTGGAGATCAGGATGTAGAAGCAGTTTGGGGACAAATGAGAAATCATAAAGGCAAGAAGTCACTTGTGGGAGTGGTGTACAGGCCAGCTAACATTAACCACACTGTCGGATGGGATATAAAGGAAGAAATAATGGCAGCTTGTCAGAAAGGTACTGTGATAATTATGGGGGATTTTAATCTACATATAGATTGGAAAATTCAGATGGGCAGAGGTAGCCTAGATGAGGAGTACATAGAATGTTTTGGGGATAATTTCTTGGAACAATACATTCTGGAGCCAACCAGAGAGCAGGCTATACTAGACCTGGCATTGTGCAACGAGATAGGATTAATTAATGACCTCATAGTTAAGGTGCCCCTAGGTAGTAGCGATTATAATATGATTGAATTTTACATTCAGTTTGAGGGAGAGGAGAGTGGGTCCCAGACTAGTATTTTAAATGTAAATAAGGGCAATTATAAGGTCATGAAAGCAGAGCTAGCTAAAGTGAACTGGCAAATTAGGTTAAGGGATAAGTCAATAGAGATGCAGTGGCAGACATTTAAGGGGATATTTCAGAATACACAGAATAGATACATTTCAACGAGAAAGAAAAGTTCCAAAGGTGGGACTCACCATCCATGGTTCACGAAAACAGTTAAAGATACTATCAAACTTAAAGAAAAAGCCTATAATTGTGCAAAGGTGGGAGGCAGGTCAGAAGATTGGACAGAAGATAAAAAACAGCAAAGAATGACTAAAAGATTGATAAGGAAGGTAAAATTAGAGTATGAGAGAAAGCTCGCAAGGAATTTCAAGACAACTAGTAAGAGTTTCGATAGATATTTTAAAAAGAAAAGAGTTAACAAAGCGACTGTTGGTCCTATAGAAAGTGTGTCTGGGGAATTAATAATGGATAATTAAGAGATGGCAGTTGAATTGAACAGATACTTTGCATCGGTCTTCACTATTGAGTATACAAATAACATCCCAGTATTAGCCGTATATCAGCAAATTGAAGGGATGGAGGAACTCAAGAAAATTACAATCACCAGGGAAGTGGTACTAAACAAATTGTTGGAGCTGCGGGTTGACAAGTCGCCAGGTCCTGAATTGGCTAGTGAGATAGTTGATGTGCTGGTTTTAATATTACAAAATTCCCTAGATTCGAGAAGGTTCCGTTAGATTGGAAAAGAGTGAATGTAACTCATTTATTCAAAAAGGGAGGGAGACAGAAAGCAGGAAACGACAGGCCAGTTAGCTTAACATTTGTCTGAGGGAAAATGTTTGGAGCTATTACAGAGGATGTTATAGCAGGGCATTTAGAAAAAATTAAGGTAATCAGGCAGAGTCAACATGGTTTTTTGAAAGGGAAATCATGTTTAACCAATTTATTGGAGTTCTTTGAGGGAGTTACATGTGCTGTGGATAAAGGGGAACCAGTGGATGTATTGTATTTCGATTTCCAGAAGGATAAGGTGCCATATCAAAGGTTATTGCAGAAAATAAAAGCTCATGGTGTCGGGGGTAACATATTGGCATGGATAGAAGATTGGCTAGCTGACAGGAAACAGAGAGTCAGCATAAATGGGTCATTTTCTGGTTGGCAACAAGTAACGAGTGGTGTGCCACAGGGATCTGTGCTGGGGCCTCAACTTTTTACAATTTATATAAATGACTTAGATAAAGGGACCGAAGGTATTGTTGCTAAATTTGCTGATGACAAAGATAGGTAGGAAAGTAGGTTGTGAAGAGGACATAAGGGGGCTACAAAGGGATATAGATAGGTTAAGTGATTGGGCAATGACCTGGCAAATGGAGTATAATGTGGGAAAGTCGGAAATTGCCCACTATGGCAGGAAGAATAAAAAAGCATATTATCTAAATGGTGAGAGATTGCAGAGCTCTGAGATGCAGAGGGATCTGGGTGTCCGAGGGCATGAATTGCAAAAGGTTAGTATGCAGGTCCAGCACGTAATTAGGAAAGCTAATCGAATGTTATCATTTATCACCATGGGAATTGAATACAATAGTAGGGAGGTTATGCTTCAGCTATACAGGACATTGGTGAGACCTCTTCTGCAGTACTGAGTACTGTACTGGTCTCCTTATTTGCGGAAGGATGTAAATGCATTGGAGGTAGTACAGAGAAAGTTTACGAGACTAATACATGGAATGGGTGGGCTGTCTTACGAGGAAAGATTGGACAAGCTAGGCTTGTCTCCGCCAGAGTTTAGAAGAGAAAGAGGCGACATGATTTGTTATTTAATTTATTAATTAACAAATTAGCTATCCTCCAGTCTTCCGGTACCTCACCCGTGGCTAACGATGATGCAAAAATCTCTGCCAGCGCCCCAGCAATCTCCTCCCTTGCTTCCCATAGCATCCTAGGATACATCTGATCAGGCCCTGGGGATTTATCCACCTTAATGCGCTTCAAAACCTCCAACACCTCCTCCTTTGTAATGTTGATATGCTGCAGGATATCGCTGTTCCCTCCCTTGAACTCACTAGCTTCCATGACCTTCTCCACGGTAAATACAGACGAGAAATATTCATTTAAGACCTCGCCCATTTCGCGTGGCTTCACACATAGATTGCCACACTGATCCTTAAGGGGACCTACTCTCTCCCTGGCTACCCTTTTACTCTTAATACACTTATAGAATCTTTTAGGATTCTCCTTTATCTTATCTGCCAGGGAAATCTCATGGCCCCTTTTCGCCATCCTAATTTCCTTCTTAAGTATACTCCTATATCCCCTATACTTCTCGAGGGACTCGCTCGATCCCAGCTGCCTATACCTGACGTATGCCTCCTTCTTTGTCCTAACCAGACCCTCAATATCCCTTGTCAACCAAGGTTCCCTAAACCTGCCAGCCTTGCCCTTCCATCGAACAGGAACATGCTGGCTCTGAACTCTTCCTATCTCACTTTTAAAAGCCTCCCACTTGCCAGACGTCCCTTTACCTGCAAACAGCCTCTCCCATTCAACTTTTGAGAGTTCCTGTCTGATGCCATGGAAATTAGCCTTCCCCCAATTTAGGACTTCAACCTGAGGACCAGTCCTATTCTTTTTCATAACTATCTTGAAGCTAATAGAGTTATGGTCACTGGTCCCAAAGTGCTCCCCCACTGCCATATCAACCACCTGCCCATCCTCATTTCCGAAGAGGAGATCGAGTGTAGCCCCTTCTCTAGTCGGGCCATCCACGTACTGCTTCAGAAAACTATCCTGGATTCACTTAACAAATTCTTCCCCATCTGATCCCTTAGCACTAAGGCAGTCCCAGTCAATATTAGGGAAGTTAAAATCACCTACTATTACAACCCTAGAATTCCTATACCTATCTGTGATTTCCCTACATATATGCTCCTCCACTTCCCCCTGACTATTGTGGGGCCTATAGTATAATCCCATCAAAGGGATCACCCTTTTATTATTTCTAAGTTCTACCAGTATGGCCTCACTGGACATTCACCCCGGGATATCCTCTCTAAGTACTGCCGTGATGTCCTCTCTAATCAATAGTGCAACTCCCCCTCCTCTCTTACCTCCACCTCTGTCACGCCGGAAGGATCGGTACCGCGGAACATTGAGCTGCCAGTCCTGCCCATCCCTCAACCACGTTTCCGTAATAGCTGCAATACCACAATCCCATGTACCGATCCATGCTCTGAGTTCATCTGCCTTACCTGTAAGGATACTTGCATTAAAGTAAATGCAGTTTAGCCCACCAGACCTTCCACGCTCCCTGTCCTGCCCCTGCCTGGCCTGCCTACTGGACTTGCTTGCTTTAACCTCTCCATTTGCCTCAACTATCTCATCGGAGAGACTACTACTTTGGGTCCCACCCCCGCTGCAAGACTAGTTTAAACCCTCCAGTGTATTACTATAAAATCTCCCTACAAGGATATTGGTCCCCTTCCAGTTCAGATGCAACCCGTCCCTCTTGTACAGGTCACCTCTGCACCAGAAGAGATCCCAATAATCCAAGTACCTGAAGCCCTCCCGCCTTCGCCAGTCTTCAGCAACGCATTCATTTTCCTAATCCTCCTATTCCTACCCGCACTAGCACGTGTCACAGGGAGTAATCCTGAGATTACAACCCTAGAGGTCCTGCTCTTTAACCTTCTGCCTAACTCCCTATATTCACTTTGCAGAACCTCATCTCTCTTCCTGCCTATGTCGTTCGTACCAATATGGACCACGATCTCTGGCTGCACACCCTCCCCTTTCAGAATTTCTGGCAGCTGCTCCGAAACATCCTTGACCCTAGTAATAGGGAGGCAACATACCATCCTGGAGTCTCGTGTGCGGCCACAGAAACGCCTATCTGCACCCCTTATGATAGAATCCCCTATCACAATAGCTCTTCCACCCCTTTTCCTCCCCTGCTGTGCGGCAGAACCCTTTGTGGTGCCACGGACCACGCTGTTGCTCTTTTCCCCTGGGAGGTCATCCCCCCAACAGTAACCAAAGCGGTGTATCTGTTTGAGAGGGGGATGGCCACAGGGGACTCCTGCACTACCTGCCTGCTCCAAATATTCCATCTGGTGGTCACCCATCCCTTTTCTGCCTGTGCATCCATTACCTGTGGTGCGATCACCTCACTAAACATGCTATCCATGACGTCCTCAGCTTCGCGGACGCTCCACAGTGAAACCACCCGCAGGTCCAGCTCCATAATGCAAGTAGCCAGTAGTTGCAGCTGGATACACTTCCTGCACACATGGTCGTCATGGAGACTGGGAGGGTTCCTGAATCCCCACATAGCGCAGGAGGAGCATATCACGGGACTGAGTTCTCCTGCCATGACTTACCCTTAGATTAATTAGTTACTCCCTTAATTAAAAAATGCTAATGACACTCGGGGCCTTGTTCTCCCCACTACAATCTAAAGTCCTTCATAAGTTACAATGAATAAAAAAAAACACTTTAGTAGTACTCATCTTATCAGCAGAGGTTTTTTTTTCAACTAAAAAACTTTGCCCTTTTCTTTATGATATTTAAATACACTAACAGCAGTGACTCACCAACCAATCACCTTGCAGCTCTCCTCTGACGTCACCATTGGCTTCTTTTTTTTCAAAACTCCAGCACACTGGAAGAGCTCCACTCCACTCCTGGAAGGGAAGAGACTGGGCCTCGATCCTCGGATTGGATTTATAGGCTACGCTCTCGGCGTTCTCCTCATATCGGTCCATATAGGTCTGCTCCGCTCCGCTCCTCTCCGCTCCCGGAAGGTAATTCACCAGCTATTGCAGAAAAGTACGTCTTAAGCTGTTGCAGTACCTGTTAGAAAGATAGTCTAAGCTATTCTGAAGTCATCTTCCAATGTCATCTACATGGAAGCAGGATTTTAAAGGATAAGATGTAGTTTTTAAAAGTCACTTCAATTTTGCTCAAGAGTCTTTACAAAGAAGCCAAGTAAATCTTGATAAAAAGTCATATATATTTAGAGATCTTTTAAAAACCCTTCAATCTTGTTAATAAAAAGTCAGATGTAAATTTAAGAACTCTGATCAGGCCATGCTAAAAACTTACATACAATTAAGAAATAAAATACAACATTTAAAATGTCTGAACTCCCTCTCAAAGTTGACCCCTGCTGCTGCCGGTGTCTTCCTGGAATAGTGGAGCTGTTGTGTCAACAGAAAAGTCCTTCCCGAGCGGCCCAGAGCCTGTTGGTACCGGCTTTAATCCAACCCAGGTAAAAATCAGGGTACATTGTGGGCAATGAGCCCAAATTGTTGAACTACAGGTCCCTGTCACTTTAAAGAGTGGGCTGGTGCGATTATGATCAGAGGCTCCTTCTAAGCACATTTCTCACCACCACAACTTCCATATGCTGGTATTAGTGTGTGCATGTACTGGCAGTTGCAGTGCTGTTCAGACCCTCAACAGCAGTGAAAGTCTCAGAGTTCACCGCTATTGGGGCTGTAAAATCCAGGCCAATATCTCACAGTCCTGTTAGATTTGCTCTCCCTCTGTACAAAATCAAACTCCACACATTGTCTTTCACTCACTCCTGTTTCCAGCCCTGACGGTGCTGAAATCCCCTCTCAAAGGTACACAATCCAGTTGATTTCTGATCAAATACCTCCTTCCTCATTCAATGGAGGAAACAGAGACATGAACAGGAGTCAGGTGCAAGAAAGTTTCACCAACAGAGCAAAGAAAGGCACCAACAAAAGTTACACCTACTTTCCAAATCATTTCACTGGAATATTCTTTCACTTGTTTTGTCGGATGACTGCAATACATCTGAAAATGAGCACCATGAGGTTTGTGTTCACTAGTCACTTGTTCTCCTGTGTTTGTCTGTCAGGTTTGTAATTCAGTTTGTGACCAGATTCTACCAATGCTTTTCAACAGCTAGATTGATGATGCTTGTAATCTGTATCCTGTGGAGAATGGGAGAGGAGAATAAAAACATGGTGCATGAACAGGACAGACTGTGTAAAATGGGAGCACAGAAATACTGCCACCTCATTGAAAGTTAATGAGATTTATTCCAAGTCAGACACCTGTCCACAATGAACAAGTGAATACATTAATTGTCCACTTTCAATCTAAATGGGACTGAGGTTCCAACAGAGAAGTTTTCTGGAAAATACCTGCTGCAGTTTTAAAATTGATGAACTGGAACATCTTATACTAACTTTCAAATAACTGTAGTGATTGTATAGTTCTCATAGTGGAGAGAAGGAGTTGTTTATAAATATAAGCAGAAAGACACATTTTTGGATTGGTGAATGAGCTTTATCTTTCTGAAATGTATTTATCCATTGGTTGCAGGTCACTGGAAATTCTTTTTTACATTTCAATTGTAGCAGCAGCAGTTAGCAGCAAAATGTCTGATTAATCAGAGTAGTGGGTCTGGGAAACACTTAAACAGCCGAGACCCTGTAAAACAGAACTTCAAGTAACAGTTGAAATAAGGCACTGAACTGACAGAGCGGTAAAGGCCTGCTCAGGTCAGGAAAAAAAACCCGACCCGAACCTGACAGAACCACATTGGACTCGAGCCCGACCCGGCCCGAGTATCTCCATTTATTCCCACGCCCAAACCGACCCGAGCCTTACACGACCACCGGAATGTTCACTTTACCTACCTCCCGATTCCGAATCTACAGGAAGCTGCAGCATGAGCGCAATGACATCATTGAGATGCTCACTTGCTCACTGAGCAGACTCAGAGTTTCCCTCCTTGATGTCCCGGACTCCCAGCTCAGGTTGGCTTTTCAACTTTTGACACTTACTAAACTCAACTTCCCAGCAGAGCAAAATGTAATACTTCCTGTGTGTTTCCGACCCGGACACAGCCCAAACTGGACCCAGCCCGACCCGAACCTGGCCCGACCTGACCTGAGCCCGAAAGCCAGACCCGGAAGAGCGACCCGACATGAACCGGACCCGACACAGGTCGCGGGTCTCGTCGGGTTCAGGTCGGGTGGCAGGCCTTCACAGAGTGGAGGTCAGATGAGGATTGAATTAATTTCAATCACTGAATCTAAACAAGAAGTAAATCTGTCAGGAATGAAACACTTTATTTTATTTGTGAGCTAGTGGCATAATGGTAGTGCGTCTGACTACACATTAGAAGATTGTGTGTTCAGATCACGTCAGGCTCAGTTATGTTTTACAGCAGCTCAAGTTCCTGGATTTTATATCAGAAGAGAGTTCGATCTATTGGAATGTTCAGTGAATGGTTGAATTTCAAGATCAACTTCAATAGATTAAAGTCCTGATTTCTGGTACCGTTCCATTTCCATGCTCAGTTCTTATTTCACACTGTTTTATATCAGAACAATGTTTCAGGGATGTGATGTGTCCATTGTTTGTACAATCGCTCTGTCACCCAGTGTGAGAAATAAAACACAAATCGCCCAGCGTGCGGCTCACACCCATACCTGGCTCTGTCTATAGGCCGCTTAGTTCAGTTGGTTAGGACGCAGTGTTGATAACAACAAGGCTGTGGATTTGATCCCCATGTGCGCTGTCACATGGTCAGTCATTAATTTGACACATTTTTGTAACACTTAAAATCCAACTTTTAGATGCAAACAAGTTTACATAAAATGTCAGAGGGAATTTATTTTGAATAACATCCATTGCATCTTTGTCACTGGTCTGGAGTAACACAGAATTCTTTCCAGTTATCTTCCGTTTGCTGATAAACATTGAACTCGTGGCCTTTCTCGTCAATGGTCACGAGCAGCAAAAACAGACAGAGTGAGTCTGACCGCCCAGAGATGTGGAAAAGGCTTCAGCTTGGGACAAATGCAGCAAATCAAATGTTCACCCGACCCCGAAAGATTCAAAAACTGGGGAAAAGGACACAAGGAGATAGAGAATAAGCTAAAGCAGACAATGTAAATATTTCCCATCCTTGATATCTCTCTATTCCAATCCAACCTTCAGAGTTGGGGAAATAATTTCAGTGTAAATTGTGCAGCTCAAGAGTCAAAACCAAAGGGCGATGCAGAATAAAGGAGAACTGCCAAAACCCCAGATTGAACCAGGGATCTTCAGTCTAACACACTCCCAACTGAGCTATTTCAGTCTCACAGGCTTGGGATGATAAGTGGCAAGTAACATTCGCACCACACAAGTGCCAGGCAATGACCATCTGCAACAAGAGAGAATCTAACTATCTCCCCTTGACATTCAATAGCGTTACAATCACTGAATCCCCCACTATCAACATCATGGAGGTTACCATGGATAGCCATACAAATAATGTGACTACAAGAGCAGGTCAGAGGCTTGGAATCCTGAGGTGAGTAATTACAGTGCAGCTGTTGGCTCCACCCCAGCGGCTGAATTTGTTCTGTAAACCATGAAGCAGCTTCCTCTCAAATCCCAGATTTATCAATAAATCCTCTTACAAAAGCCCCAAAGTGTGATATATTCCTCTCACTCATCCATGACTCTTGACTCCCCAAAGCCTGTCCACCATCTGCAATTCACAAGTCAAGAGTGTGATGGAATACTCTCCACTTGCCTGGATGGGTGCAATTCCAACTCAAGAATCTCAACACCGTCCAGGACAAAGCAGCCCACATGATTGGCACCCCATCTACAAACATTCACTCCCTCCACCATCGGCACACAGTGGCAGCAGTGTGTACCGTCTACAAGATGCACTGCAGCAATGCACCAAGACTCCTTAGACAGCACCTTCCAAACCCAGCGACCTTTACCACCGAGAAGGGCAAGGGCAGCAAATGCAGGGGATACCACCACCTGCAAGTTCCCCTCCAAGCCACACACCATCCTGACTTGGAACTATATCGCCGTTCCTTCACTGTCGCTGGGTCAAAATCCTGGAACTCCCTTCCTCACAGCACTGTGGGTGTACCTACCCCACATGGACTGCAGCGGTTCAAGAAGGCAGTTCACCACCACCTTCTCATGGGCAACTAGGGATGGGCAATAAATGCTGGCCGAGCCAGCGATGCCCACATCGCATGAATGAATGAATAAAAAAGTGAAGTATCCCTTGTGTCACTGTTTTGGTAGAAAATATAACCCTGGTGGAATTGCCCCTCCCAATCACACCTCACTTCATAGAACATAGAAAATGGAGAAAATTTATGGCACAGAATGAGACCATTTAGCAATCGTGTCTGTGCCAGCTGAAAAAGAGTGATCCAGCCCAATCCCACTTTCCAGGTCTTGGGAAAGGGATCTGAACAGATCTCAGAGCTCACATTATGTGAATGTTCTGTTGAAGTGTTGGTGAGCTGATATACCAGGGGAGATTCACACTGTTAGACACAGTGTGAAATACATTCAAGTATTTATAAAACATTACAACATGTGAGTAATATTCCCCATTGATTTCTCAGCACTGATGGATTGTGAAGTGGGAGACAGCCAGAAGTCCCAGTGAACCACACTGACCCTGAGCTGAGAATGAAATGAGATAAAGTTCAGTCTTCAGCAGTGAGATCCTGCAGAGAGGTAAGAATCCTGAATCAAGGAGAGACTTTCTCATACTGCTGTTGAATCTCATTTCAAACACTCCTTGAACTCCCTGCCGAGGAATTCAGAGCTGGATAACGCCTGTAAAATCAGCCTAAAAAGGAAATAAAAAACACCCACCGTGGGCTCAAACTCAAAAACTTGAGCTTCAGAGTTTCATGCTTTCATCGACTGAGCTCACCAGGCCTGAGACAGTGTCCCCGGCCTGTCTGTTATTGGACGGTGCAGCTGTTGGCTCCACCCCAGGGGCTGAATTTGTTCTGTAAACCATGAACCAGCTTCCTCTCAAATCCCAGGTTTATTAGTAAATCCTCTTACAAAATCCCCAAAGTGTGATATATTCCTCTCACTCATCCAGAATAAAAGTTACATCTTTTGCTCTTTTTACCTTTCAAACATTGACTTCTATTTTACTCAGCATTTATTTCTCTCTCCTTTTTATGTTGTGCATTTCCTAATAAACATTTCATTTCAATTATTTATGAGGGATGAAATGAACAGAAAAGATTTTCTGCAATGGTACCAGGGGTGTGGGACAGAGTGAGTGGTTCGGATCTGGAATACACTGCCTGAGAGTGTGCTGGAGGCAGATTCAATCGTGGCTTTCAAAAGGGAATTGGATAAACACCTGAATAGAGAAAATTTGCAGGGCTACAATGAAAGGGCAGAGGAGTGGAATTCGCTGATCTGCTCTTGCAAAGAGCTGTCATGGACATGATGGACTGAATGGTCTCCTTCTGTACTGTTACCATTTGATTCCTTGATTCTAACTCTGTCAAAGTTGTTCTGAACTTGCTCTGCTCCAAGGAGAACAACCCCAGCTTTTTCAGTCTCTGCACATAACTGAAGTTATGAGGAACCATGGGGAACCCACTGTAAACCTTCCTCCAGACAGAAATACAACTGTTCACCACCACACTGTGACCCAGCTGTTCACATGATTTGGATGTGGGGACCAAATGTAGTATTTCAAAGTTTGCAGATGACACAAAACTAGGTGGGAATGTGTGTTGTGAGGAAAATGCAAAGCGGCTTCAAGGGAATTTGGACAGACTTAGTGAGTGGACCAGAAAGTGGCACATGAAATATAATGTGTAAAAATGTGAGGTTATCCACTTTGGCAGGAGAAACAGATGTGCAGATTATTTGTGAAATGGTAAGAGTGTGAATGTACAAAGGGGCCTGGGTGTCCTTGTCAATAAGTGACTGAAAGCTAACATGCAGGTGCAGCAAGCAATTCAGAAGACGAATGATATGTTAGCCTCTATCACAAGAGGATTTGAGTATAGGAGTAGTGAAGTCTTGCTTCAATTGTATATAACCTTGGTTGGACTGCACTTTGGAATACTGTGTGAAGTTTTGTTCCCCTTACATTAGGAAGGATATCATTGCCATCGAGGGAGTGCAACGAAGGTTCACCAGACTTGTTCCCGGGATGGCGGGACTGTCAAATGAAGAGAGATTGGGGAAACTGGGCCTGTATTCTCTCGAGTTTTGAAGAATGAGAGGTGATCTCATTGAAACTTACAAAATATTTAAAGGGATAGACAGGTAGATGAAGCTAAGATGTTTCCCCCGGTTGAGGAGTCTAGAACCAGGGGACACAATTTCAACGTAAGGGGAAAGCCACTTAGGACAGCGATGAGGAGAAATTTATTTCCTCAGTGGGTTGTGAATCTTTGGAATTCTCTACCTCAGAGGGCTGTGGAAGTTCAGTCATTGAGTATGTTTAAAGCAGAGATTGTCAGATTTCTAAATACAAATGACATCGGGGAGATGGAGATAGTGTGGGAAAAATGCATTGAAGTGGACGATCAGTCATCATCATATTGAATGGCAGGGTGGGCTCGATGGGCTGAATGGCCTACTCCTGCTCCTATGTTCCTATCAGTCTGCAAACTTCATATGCATGCTGTCATTGTTCCTTTTATTCCATGGGCTTCAGTTTTACTGGCAGTCTAGTATGTGACATCTTCAAGAAGGTTTTCAATAAGTTAAATAAGGAGAAATTGTTTCCAGAGGCAAAAGGGTCAGTAACCAGAGGATGTATTTATCAGGTGATTGAGAAAAGACCAGAGGCGAAATGAGGAATGATTTTTTATACAGTGATGTGTTGTGATCTGGAATGCACTGTCTGATCAGGACTTGAAAGCAGATTCAGTCGTAACTTTGAAAAGCAATTGGGATAAATACTGGAAGGAAAAATGGACAGATTACAGGAGACAGCACTGACACAATGGACCAAATGGTCTCCTTCTTTGGGTATCATTCCATGGTTTTATGAACATAATGTTGATACAATTCGCTGAGTTGGAAGGGAAGTGAACCCAGATTCCGGGTATTCTAAACACCAGACCCAAACCAAATGAACAAGCCTGTTGTTTAATCTCTGTTTTTCACACCAGCTTCTCCTCGCTCTTTCTGTGTTTCCTGCCTGGTCTGTTCCTCTGACCTTCATTCCTGACACTCTATTGAGAATGGCCAACTCACTGCGCCTCTCACTCACACCGTCACTCCACCCCTTCACCCACTTCCAAACCTCTCTGTTCAACAGTACCTCACATCTGCTCCTCTGCTCCATTAATATAACAGGAAAACATTTTCAAACAGACATCTCCAGACAGTGAACGTTCCAGTAAGACAAGGTAAAGAGCAGATTCATTCACTTTAAATACAGAGAGAGCAGCTCTCCCTGTTCAGTCTAAGGAGCAGATCTGGTTTCACTCCCATTAGTCTTAGAGACATGCGCCAGAATTTTAAGGGACCGTTGGAGACGGGAATGGAGGCCGGGGAGGGGGAGGGGGGTGTATAAAATAGGGATGGAAGACGTTGGACCGGATTTTTCTGTCGGCGGCTGACATGGAGGGCAGACTTGTGAGTCCAATTGTCAGCAATTTTATTCACTGGATCCAATTGAACTAATAGTGCACGGGAACCACGGGGCTTCAGTGCCTCGCCTGGTTAAAGGAGGTGACTGGGAGGTGGGAGCTGAGTGTTGTCTTCACTGGGAAGCTATCGGGAGAGGCAGCAAAACTTGGCAGCAAGGGTGGAGGGGGAAAGGGCATCGGGAAACACTGTCAGGAGTGGGGGCCAATGTGCCAGCTCTGCAGAGGGAACAACACCAGGGTGCCATTGGGGCAGTGCCACTTCATTGAGGGTGACAAGTGAGGTAAATGTGGCTGGGTGTTGTTTACTGTGAAGGCCTTGCACTCAGGGAGGGGCAACCTGTCATGGGCCTCATTCGAGGCTCTCATTGGATTCGAGGCTCCCATTGAGGAGGAGGAGGAGGAGTAGAGAGGAAGGGAGGGAGGCGCAGGCACCTGCAGGGGCACCACAGCAGCTTGGGGGCCCACAGGAAGGCCAGCCTCGAACAGGAGGCTGGAAAAGGAGGCAGAGGAACACGTCAGCCGAGGTTCAACTACCTGCAGATGTCCGATTGACAGTGTCTCCGCAGACTGCACCTCTCCACGGAGGTCATCACTGATCTCTCTGCCATGATGCAGCTGTGCCCCATGCGACTTGGTGGGCACCTGATGCCAGTGTCACTGAAGGTCACCGTGCCACTGAACTTCTTCACCACCAGATCATTGCGGGGATCCACTGGAGATATGTGTGGAATCTCACAGTCTGTAGTGAATCAGTGCATCAAGGAGGTCACCAATGTCCTGTTCAGGAGGGCCGGTGACTATGTGCACATTGATCCAAACAGTCAAGCTGAGAGAGCTATAGGATTCGGGGCCATCGCTGGATTCCACCAGGTGTAGGGTGTCATTGACTGCAGCCATGTGACCATCAAGGCTCCTGCAGACCAGCCAGCAGCCTTCAACAGGAAGGGCTTCCACTTGCTCAGTGTGCAATTGGTCTGCGACCACTGCAAATGGATCCCACAGGTGTGTGTACAAATCCCGGGAAGCAGCCACAACGCCTGCATACCAAGGCACTCCCAGGTGGCAGAACCTTTTCGCGGCCCCATCCGCTTTCAGAGATGGATCCTTGGAGACAAGGTCTACCCACTGAGGACGTGACTACTGACGTCTGTGAGGAACCCACGCACGGATGCAGAGGAGAGGTACAACACCTGCTGCGGGTCAACCCGAGCGACCGTCAAGGAGGCCATTGGTCTCCTGAAGATGAGATGCAGGTGCCTAGATCGATCCAGTGGAGCCCTTCAGTATGTCCTGGCGAGGGTCTCGCATATCGTGGTGGTTTGCTGTGCACAGCACAATCTGGCATTACAGAGGGGTGAGGTGTTGACTAGTGAGGATATCGTGGAGTGTGATGTCTCCTCTGATGATGAGGATGTGGAGGAGGATGCTGCCCATGCAGTGCCAGATGAAGAACCTCAGGCACAGTAGGAAAGGGGCCATGAGATACACACAAGGGAGACATGAGACACCCTTATACATTCAAGTTTCCTTTGAGCCTTACCACCTTCTGGAACCACAGCAATAAAGTCTTAGCTTTAAGCAGCCCTGTTGTCACCTCCTTCCTTCTGTTCTGCAGCGTCCAGGTACACATCGCACAGTGACAAGGCAGAAGCTTTGTAAACTCAGGGCTTGGTCCCTCACTTCCAGCCCCTTGGGAGGAAGGGTTTAAATGAAGTCCCAAAGGGTATCAACAATAAGAAGGAGACATAGTGAGAGAACATCATTTCTTTATTCCGTGTGACACCAAACACAACCCTATCCATCTGGAATGTACATTCACCCGTGAACCCCTCAGTGAATCTAGGTGCTCTTCTTAAATCTTTTCCGGGTGCTCCTACGTGGTGCTCCCCCTGCTCTGTCAGCTGAGGTGGAGACAGGCTGCTGACCTTGCCGACCCATGGCTTGGGATGACATTGGTGGCCGTCCTCTTGCTGCCTGAGGCCTGGAGGGCCCTGGCACACTGAGGGCCTCCTGCACAGGTACAGGGACCCCCCTCTGTCATCGAGGATGATGGAGGCAGGCACTGGCATCACTTGTGTCACTGGCAGAGGGGCTTTGGAGCTACTTTCCACACCAGGAGCACCCTGAGAGGAGACCCCAGATGTAGCAGCCAGCTGCTCCTCCCCCTTATAAGACACACTTGTACCTCGCTGCTGACCTGAGAGGGATGTGGACCTGGTGAAGAGTTCAGGTGCCTCGTCCCCCCTCTCACCTTGTCACCGCTGGATGGATCTCATGGACAAAGCGATGGAGTGCAAGTCTGCGCGCATCTCCGGCAGCCACTGATTGGTCGGCTGGATCTGGCTCTCCATCAGAGTCACCAATCTCTCAAGGAAGGAAGCCAGACACACCCCCATCAGAGTCAGTGCAGCATGCAAGGCCTGGATGGACTCCTCCATCATCCGAACTTGGGTACACATAACCTCTGGCAACTCTGCCAGATGTTGCCTGACCTCTTGCTGCAGCTGCAGTATTTCCCGTGTTGCTGGTGACACCAGAGGCACGTCATCAGCCTGGGACTCAGCATGGGCCTGGCCTCCCACAGACTTCCAACTGCCAGTGGCCTCGGCTGTCACAGCCTCCGTCAGCTGCCCGGGCCTGTCTGTGACGTGCTCACCAGCTTGTGTGCCCAAATCTAACAGCAAGTGGATACCCACCGAATGAGGGTTTCTGTGCTGGTGGAGGGTGCAGGGGAATGAGGTGATGGTGCACCATCTGAGGCTCCCTCCTCCTCCTCAGAGGTGTCTGGCTGTCCCACAGTCTCTCCAGCTCTTCGCTCTTGTCGTTCATCCTAGCCTGCTTGTGAAAACAGGGACATTGAAGGGTTAGGGTCTGCCCATCGTGACATTCCAACCACCCCTACTGTGCAGCTCCATTGATGCAGTGGTGAACAGATGAGCAGTATGGCTCCTTTGCAGCGGATGCTCCCTTGTGCCCCAGGAGATGTTCACTCACTCTCTTAGGTATGTGTCCCTGTCTCTCCATCAGCTATGGAGCAGCTGCTTTGCTGCCCGGCCTGTTCCATGGCCTCCTCCTCCATCGGGATGAGGACATGGAGATAAGGCATCCACTGCC
The DNA here is from genome assembly GCF_036365525.1 of Heterodontus francisci. Classification (NCBI taxonomy): domain Eukaryota; kingdom Metazoa; phylum Chordata; class Chondrichthyes; order Heterodontiformes; family Heterodontidae; genus Heterodontus; species Heterodontus francisci. The sequence continues at coordinate 3,373,637 of NW_027141852.1, read as the reverse complement.
AGTCTTGACATGCTCTTTCCGATTGTGGGCTGTCTTCTCCTGCAGCCACTATGATCAACAAAGTTAGTCTCCCAGCGGGGACAAGCCCAATATCTCTGATGGTGATAGTCCAGCAGTCCATGATGTGGACACACATATTCCTCCTGCATGTGGCCCCTCTTGAGGGACTGTGTGAGTTTATACAATGACTGATGTGCACCTCCCACCGAGATGCAGCCAAGCCTCAGGCAGCATGTCCTGCTGCCCTTCCCCAATACACATGACTGGGTGGTCACTCCCTTTCCACCAAACACTCCCTCTCACTCTGCCATGCGCAATGTCCAAAGGGTCCAAAGTGTTTTGAGTTTGTGCCTGAGCAGCCCGGATCCGGTCATTGACCCACTTCGTGCACTGGATCCATGTCTTGGGGGTGACCCCACGGCTGCTGACTTCACCTACTATCTCAAAGCAGCTTTGCTTGGTCAGGTGGACAGGTCTCCACCTCCCATCCCTGGGGAAGAGGATCTTCCACCTATCTGTTGTCACCTGGAGGCGAACCTGCAGGAAGGCATCGCCAAACCATTGGACCATGGTCACTGCAGGCTCGCATTCAGCTCCTTACCTATCAGGCAGCAGAGACAGCAGAACGGGTCCTGGGGCATCAGTGACAGCAGAACGGGTCCTGGGGCATCAGTGACAGCAGAACGGGTCCTGGGCAGCAGAGGCAGCAGAACAGGTCCTGGGGCAGCAGAGGCAGCAGAACAGGTCCTGGGGCAACGGAGGCAGCAGAACAGGTCCTGGGGCAGCAGATGCAGCAGAACAGGTCCTGGGGCAGCAGAGGCAGCAGAACAGGTCCTGGGGCAGCAGATGCAGCAGAACTGGTCCTGGGGCAGCAGAGGCAGCAGAACAGGTCCTGGGGCAACGGAGGCAGCAGAACGGGTCCTGGGGCAGCAGAGACAGCAGAACAGGTCCTGGGGCAACGGAGGCAGCAGAACAGGTCCTGGGGCAGCAGATGCAGCAGAACAGGTCCTGGGGCAGCAAATGCAGCAGAACAGGTCCTGGGGCAGCAGAGGCAGCAGAACAGGTCCTGGGGCAGCAGAGGCAGCAGAACAGGTCCTGGGGCAATGGAGGCAGCTGAACAGGTCCTGGGGCAGCAGATGCAGCAGAACTGGTCTGGGGCAGCAGAGGCAGCAGAACAGGTCCTGGGGCAGCAGATGCAGCAGAACTCGTCCTGGGGCAGCAGATGCAGCAGAACGGGTCCTGGGGCAGCAGAGGCAGCAGAACAGGTCCTGGGGCAGCAGATGCAGCAGAACAGGTTCTGGGGCAGCAGATGCAGCAGAATGGGTCCTGGAGCAGCAGAGGCAGCAGAACGGGTCCTGGGGCAGCAGAGGCAGCAGAACGGGTCCTGGGGCAACAGAACGGGTCCTGGAGCAGCAGAGGCAGCAGAACGGGTCCTGTGGCAGCAGAACGGGTCCTGGGGCATCAGAGGCAGCAGAACGGGTCCTGGGGCAGCAGAGGCAGCAGAACGGGTCCTGGGGCAGCAGAACGGGTCCTGGAGCAGCAGAGGCAGCAGAACGGGTCCTGGGGCAGCAGAATGGGTCCTGGAGCAGCAGAGGCAGCAGAACGGGTCCTGGGGCAGCAGAACGGGGCCTGGGGCATCAGAGGCAGCAGAACGGGTCTTGGGGCAGCAGAACGGATCCTGGGGCAGCAGATGCAGCAGAACGGGTCCTGGAGCAGCAGAGGCAGCAGAACGGGTCCTGGGCATCAGAGGCAGCAGAACGGGTCTTGGGGCAGCAGAACGGGTCCTCAGACAGCAGAACGGGACCTGGGGCAGCAGAGGCAGCAGAACGGGTTCTGGGACAGCAGAGGCAGCAGAACGGGTTCTGGGACAGCAGAGGCAGCAGAATGGGTCCTGGGGCAGCAGAGGCAGCAGAACGGGACCTGGGGCAGCAGAGGGCTCTCAGGAAGACACTCCTTTAAACCAGGCAGCAGTGAATGCAGGTCTGGCAGCCCTTTCAATATGGTGGCAGCACCTGCCGTTGTGTCAGATGTCGGTGCCATCGGTGCCTCGTTCCCTACCTCTGGTCCTTGTTTACATGGGCCCCACGCCTCCCCTTCATTAATTGGTCGGCTGCTCCGTGATCGAGGTCGGTCGGCCACATTTCACTCGTGTGGTGACGACACCCACTTCCGGTGCCTCTGCCGAGAGCCGCACCGTTAGTTTAAAATTCAGCCCATGGGGTCAAGAGTGGAAAATCTCCCCTCTGATTCTCTCTACTTAAAATGAAGGAGACACCAAATTAAAACTGATGAAACCAGGGATTGTATCCTGGTTCTTCAATCTAGTGTTCTCCCAACTGAGCTATTCCATCCTCACTGTGAACTCATCTTCATTGGAGACAAATATAACTCCAGGCGGAATTTCCCCACCCGTTCATTCCTCACTTCAGGGGAATGGGACCCGACCAGATCGCGGAACTCAGATTATGTTAATGTTCTGCTCTTGATATCTTAATATTATCTTGCGTTTGAGCCACTTTTAATCAGGTTCTCGGACAAATTCTTCCATCATCCCTTCTCCCACATTCCCTCTCTCTCATTCATTCTTTATTCCTCACAATCCAGAAAGGGTTAGGAATCAGAGCTCACCCCCAAACCCTCTGCACACAGACCTCTGTCTGTTACCCTGTTTGATCCAAGAGACCAGTCAATAAATTACACTCTTTATAAACACAGAAAGGTGCCTCAGAGTGTTGGACAGAGATAAATACACTGAAGTCTTTTGAAAAAAGTTCATCTTACGGGTTGTTACTGAGCCCACAGAGAAGGGCGGGCCCAGGCTCCAGCCCCAGCCCCAGCCTGTGCTGTGTTAGCTGATGCCACCTGGTGTGATACTGAGCCACACGGAGCAGGAAAGGGCCTGGTTGTAGTCATGGCCTGTGTTGTGTTAACTGATCCCACTCAGTGTGGTAGGAGCCACACAGAACAGAATGGGCCCAGGCTCCTTCCTCAGCCTGAGGGATGATAGTTCTTCTCACACGTTGTTGTACAGAGCCCCACACAGAACAGGGAAATTACAGGCTCCATCCCCGGCCTGTGGTATTTTACTTCATCGCACCTGGTATGGTACGGTGTCCCCAGAGCAGGAAAGATCCAGCTTCCATCTCCGGCCTGTGCTGAATTAGCTGATCTGACCTGGTTGGCACTGAACCGCAATCAGGGAAGGATGGGCCGAGGCTCCATGGCCTGTGGTGTGTTAGTTATTCTCATTTGGTGAGGTACTGAGCACCATATAGAGCAGGATGGGCCTGTGCTCAGTGAGCTGATCTCACCTTGTGTGGTCCTGAGACCCACACACAAAGCAGGACAGGCCTGGGCCTCATCCCCGGCCTGTGTTCAATTAGCAGATCTCAGCCAAAAGATTTTGATAAGGTTCCACACAAGAGGCTTCTCGATAAGATTAAAGGCCCTGGTATCAGTGGTAATATATTGATCTGGATTGGGAACTGACTGGCAGACGTAGGCAGAAAGTAGTTACAGATGGATCTGGATCTGTTTGGAGACCAGTTACCAGTGGTGTCCCACAGGGATCGGTGTTGGGACTGTTGCTCTTTACTATTTTTATTAATGATCTGGATGTAGGTGTAGGGGGCACCATCTGTAAATTTACAGATGATTTGAAGATCTGTGCGAGTGTTTAGACTGTAGACGATACTCGACTGTTTCAGGCTGATCTTAATGTGTTGGGAGATTGGGTTCATGACTGGTAAATGATGTTTAATTTGGGTAAGTGCAGTGTTATTCATGTGGACAGGGCGAATGCTCAACATTCATACACCCTTCAGGGAAAAACAATAAAGCAGGTGGAGAAAGAAAATAATTTTGAGCAGAGATCTGGATGTTCTGGTGCACAGATCTCTAAAGTTACAGCAGCAATGCTGTGAAGTGATAGTTGGAGCAAATAGAGGGTTGGGCTGCATTCAGAGGACAATTGAGTATAAAATGAGGCATATTCTTGCATGGGATGTGAGCGACACTGGCAAGGCCAGAATTTGTTACCCATCCCTAATTGTCCTTGACAAGGTGGTGGTGAGCTCCCTTCTTGAATTGCTGCACTCCATGTGGTGTAGGTACACCCACAGTGCTGTTAGGAAGGGAGATCCAGAATTTTGACCCAGCATCAGTGCATGAACAGCGATATATTTGCAGATCAGATGGTGTGTGACTTGGAGGGGAGCTTGCACATGGTGGTGTTTCCATGCATCTGCAGCCCTTGTCCTTCAAGGTGGTGGAGGTCTTCGGTTTGGAAGGTGCTGTCTGCGGAGCCTTGGTGAGTTGCAGCAGTGCATCTGGTAGATGGTACACACTACTGCCACTGTGCGTCAGTGATGAAGGGAGTGAATGTTTAAGGTGGTGAATGGGGTGACAATCAAGCCAGCTGCTTTGTCCTGGACAGTGTCGGGTTTCTAGAGTATTGTTGGTGCTGCACTCATCCTGGTTTGTGCCTGTAGATGGTTGACAAGTTTTGGAGAGTCAAAAATCACAAAATTATTGCAGTGCAGAAGGAGGCCATTCGGCCCATTGTGTCTGCATAGAATCATAGAACATAGAAAGTTTACAGCACAGGCAGGCCAAAAAACGAGCCACCCAGCTGAATCCCATTGCCCAGCATTTGGATGGTAGCCCTGCAGGTTCAGGTACTTGAGGTGCACATCCAGACACCTTTTAAATGAGTTGAGGGTTTCTGCCTCAGCTACCCTTACAGGCAGTGAGTTCCAGACTCCCACAGCCCTCTGGGTGAAAAAACCTTTCCTCATCTCCCCTCTAATTGTTCAACACATCAATTTAAATCTATGCCCCCTAGACACTGACCTTCCTACTAAGGTAAATAGACCCTTCCCATCCATTCTATCCAGACCCCTCACAATTTTGTACATTTCAATCAAATCTCCCCTCAGCCTCCTCTATTCAACCCCAGCTGATCCAATCTTTCCTCATCGCTGCATTTTTCCAGAGCTGGCAACATCCTCGTAAATCTCCTCTGTAACCTCTCTAGTGCAATTACATCCTTTCTGGAATGAGGTGACCAGAACTGCACACAGAACTCAAGTTGTGGCCTAACTAATGATTGATACAGTTCCAGCATAACCTCCCTGCTCTGATATTCTATACATCGGCTAATAAAGGAAAGGATGCCATAAGCCTTCTCAACCAACTTATCAACATGTCCTGCTACTTTCAGGGATTATTGGACATTCACTTCAAGGTCCCTCACTTCCTCTACACCTCTCAGCATTCACCCATTAATTGTGTATTCCTTTGCTGTGTTTGACCTCACCAAAGGCATCACCTCACACTTCTCCAAGTTGAGTTCCATTTGCCACTTTTCTGCCCACCTGACCAGTCCATTTCTCCAGCTCTCCTAATGAGCATTTCACCACGTGCCTTGAGCTGAGTTACTCATCACAGAATTCCCACTATCTGATTTACTCTTGTAGCCAGAGTATGTATATGAATGGTCCAGTTAAGCTTTTGTCAATGGTAACCCCCAGGATGTTGATGGTGGGGGGATTCAGCGATGGTAATGCTGTTGATCGTCAAAGGGAGATGGTTACATTCTCTCTTGTTGGAGATGGTCATTGCCTGGTACTTATGTGGTGTGAATGTTACTTGCCACTTAGCAGCCCAAGTCTGAATGTTGTCCAGGTCTTGCTGCTTCTGGACACAGACTCCTTCAGTATCTGAGATGTCCCGAATTTGTCCTTTTATGAAACCTTGGTCAGGACTCACTTGGAATATTGTATCCAGTCTTGGTCTCCTCACATGATGGGTGATATTGAGGCTTTGGAAAGGGTACAGAGGAGAGGCATTCGACGAATTCCCAGTATAAGACATCTTGGTTATCAAGTTAGACTAAAAGAGTTGGGACCCTACACCTTAGAGAAACCTAGACTGAGGGGTGATCCGATTGAGGTTCATAAATAATGAAGAGTCCAATTTAGCATGGGAGAGGAGTCATAATGATGGCGGATCATCCTCCGCCATTTTCGCCACCTCCAGCGTGATGCCACTACCAGTCGCATCTTCCCCTCCCTTCCCCTGTCAGCATTCCGAAGGGATCGTTCCCTCCGCGACACCCTGGTCCACTCCTCCATTACCCCCACCACCTCGTCCCCGTCCCAGGGCACCTTCCCTTGCAATCGCAGGAGGTGTAATACCTGCCCATTTACCTCCTCTCTCCTCACTATCCCAGGCCCCAAACACTCCTTTCAGGTGAAGCAGCGATTTACTTGTACTTCTTTCAATGTAGTATACTGTATTCGCTGCTCACAGTGTGGTCTCCTCTACATTGGGGAGACCAAGCGCAGACTGGGTGACCGCTTTGCGGAACATCTCCGCTCAGTCCGCAAGCAGGACCCTGAGCTTCCGGTTGCTTGCCATTTCAACACTCCCCCCTGCTCTCATGCTCACATCTCTGTCCTGGGATTGCTGCAGTGTTCCAGTGAACATCAACGCAAGCTCGAGGAACAACATCTCATCTACCGATTAGGCACACTACAGCCTGCCGGACTGAACATTGAGTTCAATAATTTCAGAGCATGACAGCGCCCCTCTTTACTTTCATTTTTAGTCATTTTTAGTTATTTTTTCTTCCTTTTTTTTGGCATTCCTTTTTACATTTTTTGCATTTATTTCATTTCATCTTGGTTTGTTCAGTTTGCTTACCCACTGTTTTTTTCAGGTTGTTTTTCTTCAGGTTTGCACTTGCTGATGTTCTATATTCAGTATATTCACACCTAATCTGTACTAATGCTTTGTCTTTCAAAACACCATTAACATATTGTTTGACTTTGCTCCGTGACCTTTTGGTCAGCTCTGTGGCCTGGTCCAATCTGCACCTTCTCCTTTGTTGTCTCTTGCCCAACCCCCACCTCACTTGTTTATAATCTGTGACTTTTCTAATATTTGTCAGTTCCGAAGAAGGGTCACTGACCCGAAACGTTAACTCTGCTTCTCTTTCCACAGATGCTGCCAGACCTGCTGAGTGAATCCAGCATTTCTTGTTTTTGAGTCAAAACTTTATATTGGAAAAGGCCAGATGGCACCCGGATCACATTAAATTTCATTTTTAGTGGTGGGTTAACGTACCAGAATGGCCGAGTGGTTAAGGCGTTGGACTTAAGATCCAATAGACATGTGTCTATGTGGGTTCAAACCCCACTTCTGGTATCTGTGCTTTCAAAATGTTGCTCATTTGTTCCCTTACTTTTGCCTTGCACCATCATCTCTTCTGTCACTCTTGCCTTCCAACTGATCACAGCTTCCTATTATTTGATCTGCCCCAGCACCGTTCCTTGGCTCTGCGCTTGCTTATAAACTTGTAAATCTTTAACTTAATCTCCTCTGTACCCTGACAATGACCTTCTCATCCTTCCTGGATTGTGGTTCCTCACAGGATTCGCTGCCTCTCCGACTCCTCTCCAGGTAACTGAAGGCCCTGAGCCTTGGTCTCGCTTTATACGCTAGCTGGTAGTTGATTCCTTGCAGGTCTGCCACCGCTCAGGAGAAGCTCAAGACCCAGATCAAGCAAAGTATCAAGAGGAATGTGAACAAAGGCTCCCTGGTGCAGAGCAATGGACAGGGCGCCTCCGGCTCCTTCAAAATCAGCAAGAAGGAAAACCCAGGGAAAAGTGGGAAAGAAGGTGAAGAAACCAGCAGCCAGGAAATCTTTAGTGAAGAAACCAGCAGACAAGAAATCTTCAGTGAAGAAACCAGCAGACAAGAAATCTTTAGTGAAGAAACCAGCAGACAAGAAAGTGACAACAAAGAAAGTAACAGCCAAGAAAACGAGCAGCAAGGCGGCGGCAACGCCAAATAAGGCGGTGAAGAAAGCAGCGCTTCAGAAAAAGTCTCCTGCGAAGAAGGTCAAAAAAGGCAAGAGTGCGGCGGGCGGAAAGGCGCTGAAGAAAGTGCAGACATGGAAGAGCAAGGTCAAGCCGAAAGCAGCAAAGTCTCAGAAAGCAGGGTCTGGAAAGAAGTGAAAGCGCGGGAAACTTGTAAACATCTGAACACAAAGGCTCTTCTCAGAGCCACCCACATCTCTCAGGAAAGAGCTGATCCCCTGATCAAATGATCCCTGTCCCGGCCCCGCCTGCAGATTCCACATGGAAATGATTTGGAGTAAATCCAGGATCCCTGGTGACTCCCCTCCACCCAGCCCTTTCCCCACTCTCTGTCATAAAACAGAGGGATGTCCGGCCCTCACTCTAACTGGAGATGTGTGCGGTGCAGTCTCAGTTCACAAATTCAGGGGGAGAGTTTGTAAGACAGTAACACTGGCGGAGAAACCCCACCTCACAACTCAAACCCCAACACATGAGTTTCTCCAATTCAGCTGGAGTCGGGTGAAAACAGGAGCTGGGATAGGCTGTGATCGGGAATGTTAGGAATGGATTTGTTCAGGGAGGAACGTACCTGGAATCTCCGAAAATAATAGTTCCTTATTTCCCCAGATGACACATTCTGCAGTGAGAGTGAAAAGTCTCTTCACTGCTTCACATTTACTAATTGTTTGGTTCGAGATGAATAATGAGTCAGAGAGTAATGACAGGATCTGAAGCTTCTCTCACACCAGCCCTTGAATGACTCAGTGTGAAGTGTCCAATGTGTGAAGCTACTGCCAGGGTTTGTCAATCTGAACAGTTTCAGCTCAGTTACTGGGGGCCTGGAATCCCCGCAGTTTGACTCTGTCTCTGATTGATCACCCGCTTCACAATCCAATTCTTAACCAATAGGAGAATCACATATAAGTAAATAGAAGTTCTCATTGGCTCAGATTTTCCAATTGGAAAAAGCCTGGCAGTTCCAGAGCAGGAAGGAATTGAAGTGATGGAAAATTTCAATTTTCAGGCAACAATTTTAAAACCTTTCATTTTATGTTCTGTTTTACTGTATTTACCGTCACAAAATCCTGACGCGATTTTAGGAATCGTTTTCATTCGTCAATCTGTTAACTGGAAGCGGCGGGAGGAAGGTCCGGTTCAGCAATTTAAAACGGGACAAATATCAGCTTCCACTCTGTAAAAGGAACAAATTAGCGACGAACCGCTTCTCACAGGCTTCTCGGGGACTGACAGAAACGAGCGGTTTCTGATCTTTTCTCCTGAAAGAGGCGGATAATGCTGCAGGGAGCAATGAACTGCCCTTCACTTTCTGGCTGCTAATACACCCCTGACTTTAAACAGTTCAAACAGCGACTGATGCTTCTGCCGGAAAATGAGCAGATTCACCAGAATGATCCCGGTCCATCATGGCCAAAGACATCCAGCTGGCCCGCCGCATCCGCGGGGAACGCACCTTAGACCCAGCTTCAGTAACAAGTGTAACAAGGGCTCTTTTCAGAGCCACCAAATCAGCAAAGGAAAGAGCTGCCATCTCTGTTCATCATCAAACCCATTAGATTGGAGGGGCGGCCACATGGTTTCTGTTTTGTCACATCACTTTCCCGAAAGGCCTGCAGGACTGAGAGCTGATCTGGAATTTAGAAAGCAGCATTACCGGAGACTCATTGCTGCTCAGCACAATCTCAACCCCGCTCCTGGGATCCGTTAGCTGGCATTTGGGGAAAAGAAATGGATCCAAGTTTTATTTGGAAGGCATTAATGGAGCCGGGTCCGTTCACATGAGGGTTATTTACAAACATTACCCAATGAGTTCACTAATATTTGAATCCATTGGAGATCAGTACACAGGATATGTAAGGCAGCTCGGTCACTCTGACTGAAACCGCCAGTTCCCCGGGGCTGCAGACCCTGACACTGCGGGGAGAGAATCCCCGACTCTATCCCGCCGCCGGGGGAAACAGACAGCTCTGTGTCCGCAGAATAGGGAGGGCCGGGGGGAAGGCACACCTGAGAGCGCTGCAATGGACTCAGCTCCTGTGTGTGCACAACTCTCACTGATTCCGTCCTCTGGGAACAGTGCGGTCTAAACAGATGAGGTTAGGAGAGAAACACACAGCCCGAGAATGTCCTCTTCCTTCCTGCATTTACTCTGTTCCGGTAGCAGATTCTCATTGAGAAGCGGCGCTCAGATCACCGGAGAGAAAAAAAAAACACAATTCAAACTGTCCAAATGAAAAACAGAGAATTAACCCGGACACTTCCATTATTAAATTAATTCATCAGCTCCGAACCAGTTCCCGTTAATGTACCGGGATAATCTCGGGATTTATAAAATCGAAGGCAGCGGGATTTATTAAATTGTTGATTCTGACACCCTGTAGTTCACTTCTTCACTTAACTAGAGGGGGTGATGTGTGAGCAGAGAAACAGAGCGAAATCCAGAGAGGGAACTGAACACACACCTGGACAGATGTGAAACAGGTCAATCCACTGTTACAATAACTCCATCACTGACTCCCTCCTGACAGTAACCAGTCCTTTCACAGAGACTGTGGGTGGCTCTGAAAAGAGCCTTTGGTTTATTTGATGACATTTTGGCCGCTTTACTTTTTCTGGGAGCTCTGAGCGCTGGTTTTCTTGGGCAGCAGCACGGCCTGGATATTAGGCAGCACCCTGCCCTGAGCGATAGTCACTCCTCCCAGCAGCTTGTTGAGCTCCTCGTCGTTGCGGACGGCCAGCTGCAGGTGTCTGAGGATGTTGCCCTCAGATTAGGAGATTATCTTCTTGTTGTCCCGGGCTGCGTTCCCGGCCAGCTCGAGGATTTCAGCGGTCAGATACTCCAGCACAGCAGCCAGATAGACCGGGGCTCCGGCACCCTCACGCTCAGCATAGTTACCCTTTCTCAGGAGCCTGTGAACACGGCCCACCGGGAACTGCAGTCCAGCCCGGGAGGAGCGAGACTTGGCCTTGGCTCGAGCTTTCCCGCTGGTCTTTCCTCTTCCAGACATTTCCACAATCTCACAAATACTTTCACAAAGAATGAATAATTTCCTTAGCATTGATAACACGTCGCAGGTAGTCAGGATGGCCGAGCGGTCTAAGGCGCTGCGTTCAGATCGCAGTCTTCATTGGAGGCGTGGGTTCGAATCGCACTTCTGACACCTTGTGTTTTGACTGCACTGGAGGCGTTTGGGAGCAGCGGTGAAAAGCAAAGAGAAAGCAGGAAAGAACATGGACAAACAAAGGAACAATGGAACCAAAGATGTTGTCACAAAACATGAGAGTTGGAGGCAACCAAGCAAACAGCAGGGCACATAAAAGATCAAAAATGTAACCTTTGTATCGGGGTGGAATATGTTGCCAATATCCTTAATGAATACTTTACTGTTTTCCCGAATGAGAGGGTGATGCAGATATTGTTATGAAGGAGGAGGAGTGTGAAGTATTGGACGTGATAACTTAAGGAGAGAGGAAGTATAAATGGGATGAGCATCCTTGAATGTGGAAAAATCACCAGGACCAGATGAAATGTACCCCAGGCTGTTGAAAGAAGCCAGGGAAGAAATAGTGGAAGGTCTGACCATCATTTTCCAATCCCTCACTGGATACAGGTGTGGTGCCAGAGGATTGGAGGTCTTGTAACGTTGCAATAAAAGCAAAATACGAGGCAGATCAAGCATGGCTGATCCTTTCGAGTAGAGAAACAGGGCTGAATTCCCTGAACCAGTGCTACAGCTTTCAGAATAGAAGGAGCCTATACACACCTGATGGGTTCCACTTAAACAAAAGAGCTGGAGGTGTTGACGGTCAGAACAGATAAAATGTGGAGGAGTGTTTGAAGCAGATGCTGTGTGGTTACTGTAGTTGTACTATGGAGTTATTTCAAGGAGGTGATTCTGAATGTAATGGATCAACGTGGACCCGTCCAAGGCAAAGGTTCCAAACTTCCCTGTGGTCCAGCCTGGTTGAATGAAACTGAAGAAAACAAATCACCCAGAAGTGGAAAAGAAATATAAGGCCATGAAAGCACAGAATTCAGATGGATGCAATACCAGATGGTATGGCAAGTGTGTAAAACAGCAACAGACTGGTGAATAAAACTTTCCCATTGAATGAGACAAGAGAAAAGAAGGGTAATAATAGTGTCAGGTGAGTTGTGACACGATTCACATTCCACCTTGATCTGAATAGGACTGTTGAAGGGAGTGATTGAGAAGAATAGAGGAGAAATGAAAAGAAAGGAGAAACAAACAAAAGGTCTTTTGATTTTAGAATGCTTGTTTTTGGAAATGACAGACTGTAAAGTGTGTGTGTCAGAAGATATAGAGCGAAGTTGGGTATGACAAGATCACAGGAAAGTTGTGCCCTGAGACAAGGTGTGTGTTGACAGGAAAGCTGCTTTCTTTTGCACAATATGTATTTTATTCATATAATTTGTGCAATTACATTGCAAAGCAGTTCAAATTTAATATTACATAAGGTACAATACAGATCAGTTTCCTTCAATAATGTACATGATGTATCTCACTATCCCTGCCTGCACAGGTTATATTTACAGTATTTACATTACACATCAAACATTCTCTGGTGCAAACAGCCCGAGGGGTTTTACACGGGTTCCAGCCCCTCACTGTACTGTGGCCTACTAGGGCCTTCGACTGCAGCCTTTCCCCATTGAGTCTCCATGGTGGCTTCCCCAAGCTTTAATGCCGTCCCACAGCACATAGTCTTGGACGTTGCAATGTGCCAGTCTGCAACACTCGGTCATGGACAGCTCTTTGCACTGGAATACCTGTCCCACGGCCGGGCTCGTTCTCAATAGAGATCGTTGCAAATGAACATTTCGTAAATCCGTGCTGTCCCTCTCACAATATAGAGAACAGGATGTCTGGCAGATTCAGTGTGAGACAATAACACTGCCGGGTAAAGGCCGCTTTCCAACTCCAATCTTAACACAGGAGATTCCCCAAACAGCTGCAGTAAGGTGCTGTAAACTACTGGAAGCGGATGTGTGTGGAAATGGTGATGTTACTGAGGAGGTTTCTTAGTATAGAATGGACTATGTTTTGGTGGGAATATTACTGAGTGTTAATTGCATCGGGACCATATTTAAAAGCTCCGGCTTTCTGGAAAGCCTTGACTATGAAGGCCGAGTCTGGAAGGGTTTGTGTGGAGAGCTGGGTTTCGGTTCTACTGTTAATAAAGGGTTTGAAATTGGCAGCCCGGAGGAAACTGGAGGTGGAGCTGAAAGATGAGGGGCCATTCTCTCTCTGTCTGTCACTCTGGGTGTCTCCTCCATCGAGCTCTCTGTTTAATCTTCACTCTTGTCTCTTCCCCTCCCTGCTTTCACTCTGCCTTTCTCAGCCAGGTCCAGGTGGCCTGTATAAAAAGGAGCCTGACAGAATCAGTCTCTTTTATTGTGCACTGATTTGAGGAAAGAATCAACATGTCTGCCAGTAAACAAGAGTATGCTCCAGGTTGGCAGCATGTTAGAATCCATGAGGAAAGGCATCATCGCCCTCATTGACAAGCAGAAGGGGGAGAGGACAGAAATCAGAAATTGGTGGCCCAATTTCTGCTTAATGCTGACTACAAGATTCTGTCAAAAGACATAGCCAGTCGATTCAAGTCTGCTCTGGAGTTGGTGATTCACCCCGATCAGACCTATACTATACCAGGCAGGACAATCTCTGATAGCTTTGCGCTACTCAGGGATATGATCACCTATGTACGGGACAGGAGGGTGGACACCTGCCTCATCAGCCTGGACCAGGAGAAGGCTTTTGACAGGATATCGCACACTTACATGATGGATGTGCATTCCAAAATGGGGTTTGGGGAGGGAATCTGCAATTGGATCAAACTATTCCACACAAACATCAGTAGTGCAGTCTCAATCAATGGGTGGGAATCAGAAAGTTTCCCGATCCAGTCTGGAGTCAGACAGGGCTGTCCTCTCTCCCCTGTCTTGTTTGTTTGCAGTATTGAACCCTTTGCTGAGTCTATTAGGAAGAATGCGAGCATCAGAGGGGTGACAATCCCAGGCAGCGGAGGCACTCAGGTTAAAACCTCCCTGTACATGGATGACGTCGCCGTTTTATGCTCGGATCCACTGTCTGTGCGCAAAGTGATGAGCATCTGCGACCAGCTCGAAATGGCCTTGGGAGCCAATGTTAAACACGGCAAGAGCGAGGCCATGTTCTTTGGGAACTCGGCTGACCGATCCTTTGTCCCCTTCACCGTTAGGTCAGACTACCTGAAGGTGCTGGGAATATGGTTTGGTAGGGCTGAGACGTGCACCAAAACCTGGAAGGAGCGAGTAGCCAGGGTACAACATAAGCTGAGCATGTGGGAGCAGCGATCTCTCTCCATTATGGGTAAGAACCTGGTCATCAGGTGCGAGGCGCTCACATTGCTGTACGTGGTGCAGGTCTGGCCCATACCGCATTCCTGCGCTGTGGCGATCAGCTGAGCCACTTTCCGCTTCATCTGGGGATCCAAAATGATCCGAGTCCGGAGGGACACGATGTTCAAACCTCTGGATAAGGGCGGGAAAAATTTACCCAACGTCGCCTTCATCCTTATGGCTACCTTTGTGTGCGGCTGCATCAAGCTGTGTGTAGATCCCCAGTTTGCAAACTTCAAGTGTCACTACGTGCTGAGGTTCTATCTGTCCCCAGTGTTGCAAAGGATGGGCCTGGTCATATTGCCGCGGAATGCTCCATCAAGTTGGACTGTGCCGTACTGCCTATCCTTCATGGAAAAGTTTCTGTGGAAAAACACCTTTGACCACCAATCCATCAGGCAGTGGTCTGCACGGAATATCCTCAAGGCCCTACGGGAAAAGGAGATGGTGGATCCTGTCGGATGGTCCCCTGAGCAGAAGTCCAAAGTCATTTGGCAGAATGCCTCATCACCAGAACTTTCAAACAAGCACCAAGATTTAGCCTGGCTGATGGTGAGAAGAGCCCTCCCTGTCAGATCCTTCCTGCACACCCGAAGTCTCACCCCATCCACACGCGGCCCTCGAGGTGGCTGTGGTGGAAAAGAGACGTTGCCCACCTCTTTCTGGAATGTGTCTTTGCAAAGCAGGTGTGGAAGAGATGCAGTGGTTTTTGTCGAGGTTCATCCCAAGCAGCTCTGTAGCACAGGAGTCTGTGCTCTATGGGCTGTTCCCAGGGACGCACACCGAGATAAACATCAACTGTTGCTGGAGGACTATCAATTCGTTGAAAGACGCTCTTTGGTCTGCCCGAAACTTGCTGGTCTTCCAGCGCAAAGAGTTGTCCATGACCGAATGTTGCAGACTGGCACATTCCAATGTGCAGGACTACGTGCTGAGGGACGCACTAAAACTTGGGGCAGCCGCAGCAAAGGCTCAATGTGGAAAGACCACAGTGTAAGCTCCCCTCACCACGCTGAACTGAGGAGCTGGATTCATGGGAAACCACTCGAACTGTAGCCAGAAAATATTTGTTTGCTGTAAAATGTACATGGCACGACAATGAAATGGAAGGGTTGTGAGGCAACTCACTCCTGTATTGAAGGAAACTGATCTCCTTTGCACTCTTTGCATTGTTTGACTTGGTGCTTTTTGGAACTGTTTTGTAATGTATTTTTTTTTTACAGATTTTTATGAATAAAGTATATTTTGGAAATTAATAAACGAAAGTCTGGCAGAGGTAAAGGAGGGAAAGGACTGGGCAAAGACGGAGCAAAGCGGCACCGCAAAGTGCTTCGTGATAATATCCAGGGCATCACCAAACCAGCAATCCGCCGCCTGGCTCGCCGTGGCGGGGTCAAGCGGATCTCGGGTTTGATCTATGAGGAGACTGGCGGGGTGTTGAAGGTTTTCCTGGAGAATGTGATCAGGGATGCGGTCACCTACACTGAACACGCCAAGCGCAAGACGGTCACTGCCATGGATGTGGTGTACGCTCTGAAACGGCAGGGCTGCACTCTCTACGGATTCAGCGGCTGAACAACTCGACCCTTTCCTGCAAACACAACAAAGGCTCTTCTAAGAGCCACCCACCGCCTCACAGAGAGAGCAGTGACCTCGAAACGGGAGCTGGGATAGGCTGTTAAGAACTGTCTGGAATAAATCTGTGCTGTGTTCGAGATACAAAACTAGAATCCCCAAATTTGACATTTCATTTGCAGCAAGGATGTGCAGTGGATTTGATTTTCTAAACGGGCTGTGTAAACAGTGCCCGAGGCTCTACAGTTAGTTATTTCCCCAGTCGACACATGCCCTCAGTGAAAAGCCACATCACTCCTCCAGAATCACTCATTGTTTTCCTAGAATTTCAAAATGATTTCGCTGCAATGAGGGAATCCGGGAGTTTTGCAGCAGCCGTTAAATCGGTCACTGGAACCAGACCCACTTGTGATGTTATTTCCCCCGAGACGGTGTTTCCTGCACTGAAACTGACAGGGTTTGTGAAACTGATCAGTTTCAGCTCATTCATTCAGGGACCTGGAATTCCCGCAGTTTGAGCCCGCGCTATCCAGAGCCCACTTCTGATTGGTCACCCTCTTCCCATTCGCATGTCTTAACCAATTGCCGAGCCTCGAATTAGAAAATACAGCAAATCATTGGCTTAAATTGTCGTCCTGGCAGAAAGGTTGAATTCAAAAAAGCCGCCAATTTCAGTGTTGGGCAGAATCGAATTACTCAACGAATCTCAATAACGAATTGGCAGCACATTTTATACTTTCCCCGATTTTCCTTTCCATCGATTGGGGTGCTAATTCACTCGGGTGCGTTTGCTAATACTAACTGTAATCCTCAGATCCATTTAACATTTCAGTAATCCTATTAAATACAAAAGGAATTTTGTGATTGAATTTCCATTGGAAGATCGTGAATTAGCACCTCGATCGATGGAAAGGAAAATCGGGCAGAGGATAAAATGTGCTGCCAATTCGTTATTGTGATTTGTTTATATAACTGACCAGGATTGACTTCACCAGAACGCAGCTACTAGCTCCCACCCCACTGACCGCTCTCCCCCTCTCTGCAACTCGCTTTCTCCCCCTCCTCCCTACTGGTGAAATTCCGCACTCTGGCTGTTCGCTCTCCGCACCCCCACCCCCCACCCTGTCCCAGCCCAGCCCACAGCTGCTAGCTCTGGCCGTGACACTCGCTCCCACATTTCTTCACCAGGCGCCACCTGCAGAAGCAGGAGGGCCGCAAGGAGTGACAGGGCGACGTAGGAGTGAGTGGCTGAGAGGCGGGAAGTGGCACGGCCTGGAGCGAGTGGCCAGAGAGTGGGGTGGTGCGAAGCGAGGAACAACTGGCCAGGGGAGTGAGGGGGGGTGGGGGAGCAGCGAGGTCTGGAGCGAGCGGCTGAGGGGGGGAATCGTCGAGGCCTGGAGTGAGTTGCCGAGGGGGGAGAGCTACAGCTTCAAAATCTCCCATTCAGCCACTTCCTCCAGCCAAGTGGTGGGGGGATGGGGTGGCTAGATACCCAATGATGCTTTATCACGCATGCACGAAGATGGATTTGTTGCGGAAATGTGATGATGTTGGCGCTGCAAAATGCTCGAGTATCTGACCGCTGAAATCCTCGAGCTGGCCGGTAACGCGGCCCGGGACAACATGAAGACCCGCATCATCCCCAGACACCTGCAGCTGGCCGTCCGCAACAACGAGGAGCTCATCAAGCTGCTGGGAGACGTGACCATCGCTCAGGGCGGGATGCTGCCTAATATCCAGGCCTTGCTGCTGCCCAAGAAAACCAGCGCTCAGAGCTCCCAGAGAAAGTAAAGCGGCCAAAATGTCATCTAATAAACCAAAGGCTCTTTTCAGAGCCACCCACAGTCTCTGTGAAAGGGCTGGTTACTGTCAGGAGGGAGTCAGTGATGGAGTTATTGTAACAGTGGATTGACCTGTTGCACATCTGTCCATCTGTGTTTTTTAATTTGCTCTGTTTTTCTGCTCACACATCTCCCCCTCTAGTTAAGTGAAGAACTGAACTACAGGGTGTAGAATCAACAATTCCCAGGATCGGGGGTGAGATTGTGCTGAGCAGCAATAAGCCTCCAGTAATGCTGCTTTCTAAATTCCAGATCAGCTCTCAGTCCAACAGGCCTTTCGTATTTTAAATATCACAACAGAGCTGAGCGGGAGTGAGCGCAGCCTCAGCTGCACCGAGTCTCAGGGGCTCTCACGACCCCAATCAGAGCCGCCAGGCCTGGCAGACGTGCAGCAAGGACCCCGGGGGAGGGAGGGTGCACCATTAAAGTGATGGTGCAGCACCTCCCCCATCCTCGCCGCCACTTCCCGGTTTCTTCTCCCGTTTATCTCAACATTAAGAAGACGCTTTTGCTCTGGACTACACTGGTTATAAAGTAAGACCCAACTTTGTCTCTGAAAGTGATGAATAGCAGCAACAACAGCAGAATCCAACCCCTGCAGTTACATGTGAACTTGCTGATGTTGCAGCAGATTGAATGACTGAGTGAATCCCTTCCCACACACATGGCAGGGGAACGGCCTCTCCCCAGAGTGAATGTGTTGGTGTTTCAGCAGATCATTACTGCTTTTCAAGCTCTTCTCACAGTCAGGACATTGAAAAGGTCTCTGATCAGTGTGAACAAGTTGATGTTCAGTGAGGTTGGATGACTGAGTGAACCCCTTCCCACACACGGAGCAGGTAAATGATCTCTCCCCAGTGTGAACTCACTGGTGTTTCAGCAGGTTGACTCTGGCTGGGTTCAGTTCTACACTCACTGGTTCCTCTCTCTCTCCTCCCCTGAAGGTGCTGATTCTGACTGTATGTACATGCTCTCTCCCCCTCCGACCCTCCCTGTCCAATGTAGTATCCCCCAGTTTTGGTGATGTGCTCTCCCTGACCTGTCTCCATTTCTCCTTCTTATACAGACTTGCCCTGACTGTCACTATTTCATAGAATCATACAGCACAGAAGGAGGCCAATCGGTCTTTTGTGCCTGTGCTGAATCTGTGAAAAAAATGATGCAATTAGTCCAACCCCCTGCCTATTTCCCCATAGTCCTGGAGAAATTCACTTTGAAATATTTGTCCAATTCCTTTATGAAAGTTATAATTGAATCTGTTTCCAGCACCCTGTCAGACAATTCATTTCAAATCCGAATCAGTTACTGGGTAAAAAGATCTCTCCTCACCTTTGGCCAACAATCCCAGCTTCACCACCCTGTCCAGAGAACTGAAACCCCTCATCTCTGGTATCATTCTCGTAAATCTCCTCCAAACTGTCTCAAAAGCTTTGATGTCCTTTCTGAAACCTGGTGCCCAGAACTGGACACATTACTGTAGCTGAGATCGAGCCAGCGACGCCCACATCCCACGAACGGATAAAAAAACGCTCCCTGCCAAATCCCCAATTCTTATCCATTTACAGACGCTCCTTGCCCAGTCCCCAAATCTTATTCATTTAGAGACGCTCCCTGC
The DNA here is from genome assembly GCF_036365525.1 of Heterodontus francisci. Lineage (NCBI taxonomy): Eukaryota > Metazoa > Chordata > Chondrichthyes > Heterodontiformes > Heterodontidae > Heterodontus > Heterodontus francisci. The sequence continues at coordinate 3,354,317 of NW_027141852.1, read as the reverse complement.
TCAATCCCCAATTCCTATCCTTTTTCAGACGCTCTCTGACCAGTTGACCTTGCTGGCGGGCAGTTTCGGGAAGCCTCACAGGGAAAAGCTTCACCGCCACCCGCAGGGACACAAACGGGATTGTTCCATCCTATTGTGGCCTTGACGCCCTGCTCCAGCTGTGTGCACCCGCTACGGGCGCGGTCTCCCTGCACTTTGTGAATATTCCGCTCCAGCTGCAGATGGAGCTCAGCCACTACCGCGCCTGCTCTTTCTCAGAGACAAGGCAACTTCTGGAGCGCAGAGCATTCTGGGTACCACAACTGTCATTAATGCCAATCTCTGACATGATAATCAGGTTTTATTTCCTACATTTCATTTCCTGGTATGTTAGTGCGTGTTTTCTTTTGTACCTGTCAGTGCCTGGGAGGAGAGAGTCAGCTTCACTTTGTAGCCGTGAATTTCTGGTGTGAGAATGTGGGTTTTTACTCTGTATGTTTCAGTTTTTGGTTTGTGACTGTTTCTGCTATTGCTATGTGAGTTAACTTTGTGGAAAGAGATGCAGTGGTTTTTGTTGATCTTCATCCCAAGCAGCTCGGGAACACAGGAGTCTGTGCTCTACGGGCTATTCCCAGGGACGCACACCGAGACAAACATCAACTGCTGCTGGAGGACTATCAATTCGGTGAAAGACGCCCTTTGGTCTGCCTGAAACTTGCTGGTCTTCCAGCGAAAAGAGTTGTCCACCACCGAATGTTGCAGACTGGCACATTCCAAGGTCCAGGACTACGTGCTGAGGGACGCACCAAGGCTTGGGGCAGCCGCAGCAAAGGCTCAATGGGGAAAGACCACAGTGTAAGGTCCCCCCACCAAGCTGAACTGAGGGGCTGGATCCATGGGAAATCCCTCGAACTGTATCGGAGAACTTTTGTGCGCTGTAAATGTAAAAATGTATATGGCATGACAATGAAATGGAAGGATTGTGAGGCAACTCATGATTGTACAGAAGGTAACTGATCACCTTTGCACTGTTTGTATTTTTTTGACTTGATGCTGTTTTAAACTGTTTGGGAATGTAATTTTTACAGATTTTTATGAATAAAGTATATTTTGGAAATAAAAAAAAAATGTGAGTTTCACCACATATCTTTCAACAACTTGTATGTGAACATCAGCTTTTGTCCAGATCTATCAGTTTCTGATATAGAGTCATAGAGTTATCCAGTACAGAAACAGGCCCTTCAGCCCACTGTGTCTGTGCTGGCCATCAAGCACCTAACTATTCTAATCCCATTTTCCAGTATTTGGCCCGTAGCCTTGTATGCTATAGCATTTCAAGTGCTCATGTAAATACTTCTTAAATGTTGTGAGGGTTCCGGCCTCTACCACCTCTTCAGGGAGTGCGTTCCAGATTCCAACCACCCTCTGGGTAAAATTTTTTTCCTCAAATCCCATCTAAACCTCCTGCCCCTTACCTTAAATCTATGCCACCTGGTTATTGACCCCTCCGCTAAGGTAAAATATTTCTTCCTATCTAACCCATCAATGCCCCTCATAATTTTGTAAACCTCAATCTTATCTCCCCTCAGCCTTCTCTGCTCTAAGGAAAACAACGCCTGCCTTTTCAGTCTCTCTTCATAGCTGAAATGCTCCAGCCCAGGCAACATCCTGGTGACTCTCTTCTGTACCCTCTCCAGTGCAATCACATCCTTCCTCTAGTGTGGTGCCCAGAACAGTACACAGTACTCCAGCTGTGGCCTAACTAGCATTTTATACAGCTCCGTCATAACCTCCCTGCTCTTATATTCTCTGCCTCGGACGATCTATATTGGCCTGTAATCTAAGGCTTTCCTCCTCACTATTTACGACACCACCAATTTTCGTGTCATGTGTGAGAAAGGGTTTGATTCTATCCCTATCAGTATCCGTTACATGCATGTGTTTTTTAATCTGCACCCCCTCTATTTTATTCTCTGTACTTGTCAGCCTCTTGTAGGTGAGTCTGTGTTTTGCTCTTTATCTCTCAGTCTTCGAAGTATGAGCCTGGGTTTGTACCTAATTTTCTTTGTACCTTGCAGGATGGATATTGAAGAGAGGTTTTTACACATTAACTGCCAAATCCTGATAAGTGATTTTTGGGTTTCACACAGTATCTGTCAGTTTCTTGTCTAGGACTGTTGGTTTTACTCTGTCCCTGGCATTTGCTGGTTTGTTAGTGTGGGGTTTACACTGTACCTGTCAGTTTCTCATATGTGAGTGTTGGTTTCACTTTGTACAGAATCATAGATCACAGAATACTTACAGCACAAAAGGAGGGATTCAGCTCATCGTGCTTGTGCTGCCTCTCTGCACAAGCAACTCAGCTCATGCCACATCCTCATGTATTCCGTGAAAAGCTGAATTTTTTTTTCCCTTCAGATAATTATCATATATCCTTTTGAAAGCTATGGTTGAATCTTCCTCCGTCACACTCTCAGGCAGTACATATCAGATCTTAACCATTTGCTGCATAAAAAAGATTTTTCCTCATGTTGCCTTTGGTTCTTTTCCCATTCACCTTAAATCGGTGCCCTCTGCTTACTCAGCCATGAGTAATATTCCCCATTGCTTTCTCAGCACTGATGGATTGTGAGGTGGGAGACAGCCAGAAGTCCCACTGAGCCGCACTGACTCCCAGCTGAAAAAGAAATGAGATAAAGTTCAATCTTTCACAGCGAGATGCTGCAGAGAGTTAAGAGTCCCGAATGAAAGAGAGCGTTTCTCATACTGTTGTTGAATTTCATTTCAAACACTCCTTGTACTCTCTGCTAATGAAGCCTAAAAAATGGAAAAGCTAAATGGCGCTCAAACTCACAACCCTGAGATTGAAAGCCCCATGATCGACAGACTGAACTGAATGTGTCACTTCTACTGTACCTCTGTTTGGATGGATGCAACTGTATGCTCCAATGCAAGGGCAGCTTTCAAATCCTCCCATGGGTCCACAAGTCAGACTAAGTTCCATGTTGTAATCTCAAGCAAAGGAAATCTGCTCACTTCCAAAACTATCAGCAAATTGAAGCTGATTACGATCAACGTCATCAGAGGTCAGAACTATCTGGTGAAAGAAGACTCCCTGAAGAAGGATCCACAATTATTCAAAGGCATCGACAAAGTGAAAAACAAGAAAATCGATGAGTCAATCCAAGCTAAACAGAAACTCTGAAGAATTCCATTCCAGACCAGAACACAATTAGAGGCATTTTTGTATTCAAAGCTGGGCATTAGTATTTAATAGTTGATATATAATTTTGAATATATTTGAATTTCTTTATTCATTTGGCACTGCTGAACATGAAGCAGTCTTAAATCATTTAATTTTTTTTTGTAAAATCTGACTTACCAGATTAAAATATTAGATCAAGGGAGAAATTTCAAAGATTACTGGACCAGTAATCCAGAGGCCTGGACTCAAGATCCAGTGACAGCCAGGACGTCAAGGCGGGAAACACTCCGCACTAGTCTGCAGTGAGCGATTCCATCGAAGGTAGAGCACAATCTCTTTAATATAAGAATGTATATTTTATAATAATTAATCACTCAAGACCTTCCTGGTCTCTGCATCTCACCTGCTCTCTGGATAAACTTGCAGAAAGTATTTCAACCTGTAAAGGAGGAGTCTAGGGAATGTATAATGATATTTTCTCGCCTTCGGGCAATAGTTTAATCAATACAGCGTGGGACAACCTGTCTGGGCACAACTCCATGACTTTCTCTTTAACTAGTGACCTCACAATCACTAACTTCTATGGTAACAATCTTCAGCTCATCACCTCCGGTACGTAGCTCTAATCTTAATGCACATTTAAACAACCTTTCAAGTCCAGTTACAGTTTTTGTTGCCTTACCTGCACAAGCTTAAAAAGTGAAAAACGGAAACAAGTTTAACTGAACATTCTGGTGGTCAGTTCGGGCACGGGAAATAAATGAAAGGACTCGGACCAGGTCGGATGTGGTGCTGTCAGGCTTGGGTCGGGTTTCATTTGCTGACCCGAGCAGGCCTTTAGTTACTGTTGCAACCTTATATTCCCACTTGACAATCTGTATATTTTGTTCATTTCAATTTTGTCGACAAGCTCTTTGAATCCAGTTCCCCGGTCCTCAAGCAGGCTCAGTTTGGAAATCGATTCCGCTTTCTGGAAGGCTGAAAGCAATCGATGACCTTAAACTAAAAATGGCAACAGAGAAGGGCTCGTCTGGGATTTGAACCCAGGACCTCTCACATATTAATCACTGATATACCCAAAGCGATAATCATACCCCTAGATCAACGAGCCACCGTTGGCATGGTTTTTATTCGCTCCTGTGGAATTTCACTGGCACCCACAGCCGATCATGCATTTTTTTCAGATCAAAACAATATCCTACAAAGCTGAAATAAAAACAGAAAGTGCTGGAAATACTCAGCACCTCTGACAGCATCTGTGGAGAGAGAAACAGAGTTAACATTTCAGGGTTTTCACCTTTTGTTTGAGCCATCTTTTCAGACTGCTTCTGTCCATCCAATCTCACTTTTTACTCTATCCACATTCTCAGGGTGGTGCAGTGGTGAGCACTGTAGCTTCACAACTTCAATGACCCCAATTCAGTTCTGTACACTTCCTGTGTGGAGTTTGCAAGTTGTTTATGTGGGCTTCCACAAGGTACTCTGGTTTCCTCCCACAACGAAAGACTTGTGGGTTGATAGATAAATTGACTGTTGTAAATTGGCCCCAGGGTAGATGATAGGAGAAATGTGGGGATGTGGTAGGGAATTCTGGGTTAACATAGGATTAGTATAAATGGGTGGTTGATGGTCAGTGCAGACTCAGTGGGACAAAGGGCCTATATCAGTGCTGCATATCTCTATAACCATTCTCTAAGCAAATGCATTTTTCATGAAGTCCTCATTTCTTTTATTAATGACAATTTTATATTTCCGGCCCTTGCTTCATACGATACCACAAGTGGAATCATGTTTCCATCAACCCGATCAAACCCCTTCACTATTTCCTCATATTGCAATGTTTCTTTAACCCTGACAGACTGTGGAGTTTCTGCTGCTTGATTGCAGTTCTTGCTTCCCGCCAGTAGATGTCACCTCACTCCAATATCGTGAAGTTTACAAATGTGAGAGAGACACAACAGGAAATAATTGTTGACATTATAGTGAATGTGTGGGATTTAGAAATACTAGGAGTGGAGACGAGTTATTATTGAATTTGTCAAACCAAACATATGTTATAATGTTGTGTTAAATCTGTCACTCTGTTGTCTTGATTCTGAGAGAGACATAGACTCATCGAGTCATTGGGTCATTTGTGGTATAGAAGGAGGCCATTCGCCCCATCAAGTACAGGCCAGCTCTCCATGGAGCGATCCAGTCAGTCCCACTCGTCTGCTCGATCCCCCTAGCCCTGTAAATTTATTTCCTTCAAATGCCCATCGAAATTCCTTTTGTAACCAACGATTGTCTCCACTTCCTCCGCCCTCGGGTGCAGCGAGTTACAGATCATTACCAATCACTGTGTAAAAAAGCTCTTCCGCACATTCCCCCTGCGTCTCTTGTCCAAAACCTTCAATCTGAATCCCCTAGTCCTTGTACCAATAGTTAATGGGAACAATTTTTCCTTGCCAACTTATCTAAAACTGTCATAGCCTTCGACACCTCTATCCATTCTCCCCTCAATCTCCTTTGAGACAGCCAGAAAAAACCCTGTTTTTCTAACCTAACCTTGAAACTAAAACCCTCCATCCCTGGAACTATTCTGGTAAATCTCCTCTGCACCCTCTCAAGAATCCGCACATCCTTTCTAAAGATTGATGAGCAGATCTGGATGCAACACTCCAATTGGGGCCGAACCAGAGTTCAGCATAACAACCCTGCTTTTGTACTCAATGTCTCTATTTATAAAGCCCAAAATCCCACATGCTTTGCTAGCCACTCTCGCAATATGTCTTGCCAACTTCAAAGAATGATGGACATGTACTCCAGGTCCCTCTATTCCAGCACACTCTTCAGAACTGTAGCATTGAGTATATATTGCCTCTCCCTATTTCTTCTGCTAAAATGCATCACCTCACACTTGTCACTATTAAATTCCATCTGCCACCTGTCTGCCCATTCTACTAGCCGATAACTATCCTGTTTCAGGCAGTTCATATCATCCTCACTGTTTGCCACTCCTCCAAGTTTGGTGTCATCGGCATATTTTGAGATTCTACTCGATATTCCAAGATCCAAGTCATTAATCTGTCGCAAAAAAAAGCAATGGTTCTAGCACTGACCCTTGGGGAACACCACTGTCGACTATCCTCCGGTCTGACCAAGAACCATTTCATATGACTCGCTGTTTTCTGTCTTTAAACCAATTTCCTATCCAAATGGACACTGACCCTCCTAATCCATGAACCTCAATTTTGTTAACCACCCTTTTATGTGGTACTTTATAAAATGCTTTTGTAAAATCCATATAAACAACATCCACTGCATTCCCTTCATCAACTTTCTCAGATAGTTTATCAAAAAATGCAGTTAGATTCATCAAGCATGAACTTCCATTCATAAATCCATGCCCACTCTCCTTAATTAACTCAAACCTCTCCAAATGACTTGATTTTTTCCCTGACCTGTTGGTCTTGTGCTTATAGCAAGCTCACCACAGAGCATGTATTTGGCAATCTGACTGTCATTCATTTGGCCCAGTCAACAGAGCCGCCTCTGACTCAAAAGGGCAAACATGCTGCGGATCCCTGCACGCTGGTGTACTTCCTCATTCGGCACTCTGTCCTGCCAGGAGATGCCCAATATCCATCTGAGGCAGTGGAGGTGGAAGCTGTTCAGCTGCTTTTCTTGGCTTGTATCAGTTGTTGATGCTTCTCTACTATAAAGGAGGGTGCTGAGAACACAAGCCTGGTACACATGGAGTTTTGTATTTTCGGTCAGTTTGCTGTCGGTTCACACCCGTCTTCTCAACTTTGACATGACAGCTGCAGCATTGGCAATCCTGGTGCTGATTTCAGCATCAAGGGACAGATTGCTGGTGATTGTTGATCCAAGGTATGTGAACTGTTGACAACCTCCAAAGTGAGGTTGTCAATGTTGATGGAAAGTGGAGTCTCTACGTCCAAGTCTCTACGTCCAAGTGGAGTCTTGCCAAGATGAACAGCTTGTCGTCAGCTCTGATATACAGGTGAACACCCCCATCTGTGTACAATAGCAGCATGGAGAAGAATACACCAATTATAAAGGATGTGATAACTAGACAGTTAGAAAATAATGATATGATTGGGCAGAGTCAACATAGATTTATGAAAAGGAAAACAGGCTTGAAAAAACCCGTTGAGTTTTTTGAGGATGTTACCTGTAGAACAGATAAAGGAGAACCAGTGGATGCTTTGGTAATGTCCCACACAGGAGGTGAGTAAACAAAATTAGAGCACATAGGATTGGGGATAATATACTGGTGTGGATTGAGAATTGGTTAACAGACCGAAAACAGAGAGCAGGAATAACGGGTCCTCCTCAGGATGGCAGGCTGTTACTATTGGGGTACTGCAAGGATCAGTGTTGGAGCCACAGCTGTTAACAACCGAAATAAATGATTTGGATGTGGGGATTAAATGTAATATTTCCAAGTTTGCAGATGACATAAAGCTAGGTGAAGTGTGAGCTGTGAGAAGGATGCAGAGAGGCTTCCAGGGAACCTGGAGAGGCTAAGTGAATGGGAAAGAACATGGCAGATGGAATATAATGTGAATAAGTGTGAAGTTCTCCACTTTGGTGGAATAAACAGAAAGACAGAGTATTTCTTAAATAGTGAGAGGTTGGGAAGTGTTGATGCCCAAAGGGACCTGGGTGTCCTTGTTCATGAGACACTAAAAGCTCTTGTGCAGGTGCAGCAATCAATTAGGAAGGCAAATGGTATGTTGGCCTTCACACGAGGGGTCTTGAGTACGGGAGTAAAGATGTCTTGTTGCAATTGTATAGAGCCTTGGTGAAACCGCGCTGGAGTATTGTGTATAGTTTGGTCTCCTCATCTAAGGAAGGATATACTTGCCATAGAGGGAGTGAAACAGAGGGTCACCAGACTAATCCCTGGGATGGTGGGACTGAAACTGGGCCTGTATTCCTTAATGTTTCGAAGAATGAGAGGTGATCTCATTGAAACTGATAAAATTCTTACAGGGTGTGACAGTGTGGATGTAGATAGGATATTTGCCCTGGTTGGTGAGTCTAAAATCAGGGGACCAAGTCTCAGAATAAGGAGTAGGCCATTTAAAACTGAGATAGGGTTGAATTTCTACACTCAGACGGTAGTGAATCACTGGAATTCTCTACCCCAGAGAGCTGTGGCAGTTCAATAATTGAGCATGTCCAATACAGAAATTGTTAGAAATCTTGATACTCAGGACATCAAGGGATATGGGGATAGCACGGGAAAGGGGCAGATAGAGGTAGATGATCAGCCATGATCGAATTGAATGGCAGAACAGGCTCGACGGGCTGAATGGCATCCTCCTATGTTCCTCTGTTCCGAAGAGAGTTGGCGCCAGTGCGCAGCCCTGCTTTACCCCGCTGCTGATCTTGAAAGTGTCTGATGTTGCTCCATTGTAACTGATGGAACTGTGCATGTGCTCGTGAAAAGAAGAGATGATGCCCAAGAGTTCAGGAGGGCAGCCGAGTTTCCATCGCAGTTTGAAGAGTCCGTCTCTGCTGACAAGATCAAAGGCCTTGGTGATGTCATTCGCAATGAGTGCGGCTCTGTGGCGCAATGGATAGCGTGTTGGATTTCTAAATAATGATAAAGAAGGCATTCAAAGGTTGTGGGTTCACATCCCACTAGAGTCAGATTTTGGACCAGAGACAGAAGAGCACAACGGAACAGAGAGTTCACAAGTGTGTCAAAAGCACCGACTCAGAGACAGAGAGAGAGAGGAGCACAGCAGGAGCAGAGCAGGGGTAAAAAAATCAAGGAGTGACATCACAATGGAGAGTGAGAGCAGGGAAACAGAGAGCCGCTGGGGTGAGTTCACAGGATTTGGTTCTTGCTTCGGTGCAGTGGAAGGAGCTGTTTGGTGAGGATCTGGTAAGCTGTGACATCACAGGCAAGCAGGTAGTTGATTGGTTTGGAAAAAGCTGCATGTTTGATGAGTATCTGGTAAGTGATTAAGGTCCATTTTAGTCCTCATGTTTAAAATAGTAAACAAACTAGTAGTAAGCTTAATAAAATATACAATAAAATAAACAATTGAATAAAATAATTAAGTAGTTAATTGAAACACGTTCAGGATGACAGGACAGGTGATGTGTCACAGCTGCAGCATGTGGGAGCTCCTGGATGCCAGTGTGATCCAGAGCAAACACATCTGCAGCAAGTGTAGTATCTGTTCTTATCTGTGCTTATTTGATTGAGAAGAGACCATGATCATTGCCTTTTGATCCTGGGGGAACTTTGAGTAAAATGGCTATCACCAATTTTCGCGTTTCGGGCCAGGGAGTGCGCAACACTGTTCGGGTGGTCGTGAAGGACAAGGAAGGAGATGCACCGGTCGATCGCACCTTCTTCATCAAGAAAATTCTCTTCGATTGCTGCGGATTTCAAGCGACGGACGTCTTCTGCCTGCAGGAATTCCCCAGCAGTGGATACTTCGACGTGACGTTCCGGAACGTGGCGGGATGCATCAAGTTTCTGAAGGCGTTCAAGGAGAAAGGGGACCGGGCGCCACTGTCGATCCTCACAGCGGAGCCGCTCTTCACGCTTCCGTCACAACGGGACCGGGTGGTGACGATTCACCTCTACAACCCCCATGTTCCGGTGGTGGATGTACTCACCTTTCTCGCCAGGTACGTCGACGTGGCCGGCAGCAGCACTGATGTCAAGGACCCCTTTGGGATCTGGACCAGCAAGCGGCAGGTCAAGGTGACCTTGAAGGTAGATCCCAGAGGAGCCATCATCCACCCTCCCTCCAGCTTCGCTATCGGGGGAAGTCGAGGCTTCTTGGTCTCCGCTGGGCAGCCCAGAGTTTGCCGCACCTGTGGCAAATCTGGTCACATGGCAGCCAACTGCAGCACGGTTGTTTGCAAGAACTACAAGGAGGAAGGCCATCAGACCAAGGACTGTAAGCAGACTAAGTGTTGCAACTTGTGCGGTGCGGCAGGCCATCTCTACAAGACCTGCCCCAAACGTTGCCTCAGCTATGCTCAGGCGGCAAGGTCCAAGGAAAGGCCGGGAGAAGGTTCGACGAAGGCGTCCGCTGTTCGAAAGGAGACCAGCAACCTTCTCCGCAGCGAGGAACTTCAACTTGAGAAGGAAGGGGAGGCAGCTGAAACCAACGAACCAGCACCTATCCAGCGCCCGGAAACCCCTCCTCCACAGACAGAATCAATGGAGGAGGAGGCAGCAGATGGACAAACAGGTCAGTGGCAAGTGGTCCAGAGGAAAACCACAAAGAAAAAACATCCCAAAGCCACCACCCAAATCAGTGGCAAGAGGAGGCTCTCTTCTGAATCAGACTGCAACAACTCCTCTTCACTGGACGGGGAAATGCTGGAGCGACAGCCCCTTCAAAAGAGGCGGCAGAACTCCGAGATGGATGATGGAGCATCCCAGCCCCCGGGCACTGGAAGCTGTGATGGGCCCGGCGTGCCCCAACCCCAATGCCCCACACGTAACGACGTGGCCAACGCATCTCAGCTCCGGGACACCGGGAGCAAAGACACGTCTGGCGCACCTGAGCTCCTGGAGACCGGGAGCTGTGATGTTTTAGAGGAGGAACAGATGGAAGCAGCTGAGGACAATCCAATCCTCTCTGCCTACAAGACCCCCCCCGATGTCACCCGAGCGGCACAAACCCTGCATGAAAAATCAGGAGGGGTTTCTGAGCCCAACCAACGTGAAACTGCTTGCGCATACGATGGGTATGCAGGAACATCCCGAAGGGGAAGGACTGGGACTAGCGAGGAGAAACGGTATGGGAAGCAACAACTAATTTTTAGTAAAAAATGGGTGTAAGAATTGCTTCCATTAATGTGCGTAGCATTAAATCTACTACGCGATGTGTTTCAACCTTGGATTACCTTGCCAAGGTCAAAGCTGACCTACTGTTTCTGCAGGAGTGTGGAATACCACACCTCAGCACCTACAGGCAGTGGTCGCGATGGTGGTCCCACGGGCCATCGATCTGGTCGGGGGGTAATGACTGCCGTTCCTCTGGCCTGGGTATTCTGCTGCGGGGAGGTAACTTCACCATCTCCGAAGTTAAGGAGTTGGTGGGCGGCCGCCTCCTCGTAGCAGACGTGATGTACAACAAAGCTCCGCTCCGGTTGATCAACGTGTACGCCCCGGTACAACGCAGCGAGCGGCTGACCGTCTTCCAGCAGCTCCCACTGCTGCTGGCGACGTCCAGGCCGGTCATCCTAGGCGGTGACTTCAACTGCATCATCGATGCGGCTGGACGATCCGGCAGTGACGACAGCAAACTGGACGCTCCGTCCAGATTCCTAATAGAAACAGTGAAAGATGCCAAACTACACGACGTCTTCAGCAAACCTGCAGACGGAGCGCAGCGCAGATACACATGGTCAAGATCGGACGGGTCTGCCCGTTCCAGGATTGACTTCCTGTTTGTGTCCCGAGCTTTCACGGTCGGATCCACCGACGTCAAGCCGGTGTTCTTCTCCGACCACTGCCTCTTACTGGCCGACTGTCACTTACAGGACGACCAGCGGGTTGGCAGAGGGACGTGGAAGCTCAATGCGACACTGCTGACCCCAGAGAACGTTGAGGAACTCAAAAGGGATTACAATGGTTGGAGGACCGTGAAACCCCTCTTTGAGTCTCCAGTTCACTGGTGGGAAGTGATTAAGGAGAACATCAAGAGGTTCTTCATCCACAAAGGTGTTCAGAAGGCGAGAGAGAGACAGAGGGAAGTGTCCCGACTCCAGAAAATTATGCAAAATCTACTCCGGTTGCAGTCAATGGGGGTCGAAGTCAAGGAGGACCTCCAAGAGGTGAAGAGCCAGCAGGCCTCGTTCTTTGCCAAGGAGGCCTCCAAGATCATCTTCCGGTCCAGAGTCCGCTCCATCGAGCAGGATGAGACGTGCTCGCGTTACTTCTTCCAAAAGGTACACAGAGAGAGCTCTGTTATCAGCAGCCTGAAGGAAGAAGATGGCTCGGTAACGTCTTCGCAGTACGACATACAAAGGATCAGCAAATCCTTTTATGCTGGGCTGTATGACGCGAAGCCCACAGACAGCAGAGCCTCCCAGTCCTTCCTGTCATCTATCACAGAGGTCTTAGATGACAGCAGGAGGGAGAGACTGGACAAGCCGCTAACTCTGGACGAGCTGACAAAGGCCGTCGAGTCTTTCGAGACGAGTAAAACTCCCGGGAGCGACGGCTTACCGGTCGAGTTGTACTCGGCCCTGTGGGACTGGGTCGGCCCGGACCTGCTGGAAGTATACGAGAGTATGCTCCTGGCCGGCAGCATGTCAGAATCCATGAGAAAAGGCATCATCACCCTCATTTACAAGCAGAAGGGGGAGAGGGCAGAAATCAGAAATTGGCGGCCCATCTCACTGCTTAATGTTGATTACAAGATTCTGTCCAAAGTCATAGCCAGTCGAGTCAAGTCTGCTCTGGAGTTGGTGATTCACCCCGATCAGACCTGTACTGTACCCGGCAGGAAGATCTCTGATAGTCTCGCGCTACTCAGGGATACGATCGCCTACGTACGGGACAGGAGGGTGGACACCTGCCTCATCAGCCTGGACCAGGAGAAGGCTTTTGACAGGATATCGCACACCTACATGATGGACGTGCTTTCCAAAATGGGGTTTGGGGAGGGAATCTGCAATTGGATCCAACTGCTCTACACAAACATCAGTAGCGCAGTCTCAATCAACGGGTGGGAATCTGAAAGTTTCCCGATCAAATCTGGAGTCAGACAGGGCTGCCCTCTGTCCCCGGTCTTGTTTGTTTGCTGCATTGAACCCTTTGCTGAGTATATTAGGAAGGATGCGAGCATAAGAGGGGTGACAATCCCAGGCAGCGGAGGCACTCAGGTCAAAACCTCCCTGTACATGGATGACGTCGCCGTTTTCTGCTCGAATCCGCTGTCCGTGCGCAGACTGATGAGCATCTGCGACCAGTTCGAACTGGCCTCGGGAGCCACAGTTAACCACGGCAAGAGCGAGGCCATGTTCTTTGGCAAGTGGGCTGACCGATCCTTTGTCCCCTTCACCGTAAGGTCAGACTACCTGAAGGTGCTGGGGATATGGTTCGGAAGGGCCGGGGCGTGCACCAAAACATGGGAGGAGCGAGTAGCCAAGGTACGACAAAAGTTGGGCATGTGGGGGCAGCGATCTCTCTCCATTGTGGGTCAGAACCTGGTCATCGGGTGCGAGGCGCTCATGTTGTTGCTCTAAGTGGCGCAGGTCTGGCCCATACCCCACTCCTGCGCCGTGGCTGTCACCCGAGCCATTTTCCGCTTCGTCTGGGGATCTAAAATGGACCGGGTCCGGAGGGACACGATGTTCAAATCTCTGGACATGGGCGGGAAAAATGTACCCAACGTGGCCCTCATCCTGATGACCACCTTCGTGTGCAGCTGCATCAAGCTATGTATAGATCCCCAGTACGCAAACTCCAAGTGTCACTACGTGCTGAGGTTCTATCTGTCCCCGGTGTTGCGAAGGATGGGCCTGGTCACATTGCCGCGGAACGCTCCATGCAGTTGGGCGGTGCCGTACCACCTTTCCTTCGTGGAGCAGTTTCTGCGGGAAAACACCTTTGACCACCGGTCCATCAGGCAGTGGTCTGCACGGAATGTCCTCAAGGCCCTACGGGAAAAGGAAACGGTGGATCCTGTCGGATGGTTCCCCGAGCAGACCGTCAAAGTCATTTGGCGGAATGCCTCATCACCAGAACTTTCAAACAAGCACCAAGACGTAGCTTGGCTGGTGGTGAGAAGGGCCCTCCCCGTCAGATCCTTCATGCACACCCGAAGTCTCGCCCCCTCCGCACAGTGCCCCCGCATTGGCTGTGGTGGGGAAGAGACGGTCGCCCACCTCCTCCTGGAATGTGCCTTTGCAAAGCAGGTGTGGAAAGAGATGCAGTGGTTTTTGTCAAGGTTCATCCCAAGCAGCTCTGTAACACAGGAGTCTGTGCTCCACGGGCTGTTCCCAGGGATGCACACCGAGACAAACATCAACTGCTGCTGGAGGACTATCAGTTCGGTGAAAGACGCACTTTGGTCTGCCCGAAACTTGCTGGTCTTCCATCGCAAAGAGTTGTCCACCACCGAATGTTCCAGACTGGCACATTCCAAGGTCCAGGACTACGTGCTGAGGGACGCACTAAAGCTTGGGGCAGCCGCAGCAAAGGCTCAATGGGGAAAGACCACAGTGTAATGTTCCCCCACCAAGCTGGACTGAGGTGCTGGATCCATGGGAAACCCCTCGAACTGTATCGTTAATATTCTCAATTGCTGTAAATGTAAAACTGTAATTGACATGACAATTGTGAAACGGAAGGGTTGGGAAGAAACTCATGACAGTATTGAAGGAAACTGATCTCCCTTGCAACGTTTGTATTTTTTGGTGCTGTTTGGAAACTGTTTGGCAATGTAATTTTTACAGATTTTTATGAATAAAGTATATTTTGGAAATAAAAAAAAAAGTTTGCGGCTCACGAGAACTTTCAAACAAGCACCAAGACGTAGCTTGGCTGGTGGTGAGAAGGCCTCTCCCCGTCAGATCCTTCATGCACACCCGAAGTCTCGCCCCCTCCGCACAGTGCCCCCGCGTTGGCTGTGGTGGGGAAGAGACGGTCGCCCACCTCCTCCTGGAATGTGCCTTTGCAAAGCAGGTGTGGAAAGAGATGCACTAGTTTTTGTCAAGATTCATCCCAAGCAGCTCTGTAACACAGGAGTCTGTGCTCTACGGGCTGTTCCCAGGGACGCACACCGAGACAAACATCAACTGCTGCTGGAGGACTATCAATTCGGTGAAAGACGCCCTTTGGTCTGCCCGAAACTTGCTGGTCTTCCAGCGCAAAGAGTTGTCCACCACCGAATGTTGCAGACTGGCACATTCCAAGGTCCAGGACTACGTGCTGAGGGACGCACTAAAGCTTGGGGCAGCCGCAGCAAAGGCTCAATGGGGAAAGACCACAGTGTAATGTTCCCCCACCAAGCTGGACTGAGGTGCTGGATCCATGGGAAACCCCTCGAACTGTATCGTTAATATTCTCAATTGCTGTAAATGTAAAACTGCAATTGACATGACAATTGTGAAACGGAAGGGTTGGGAAGAAACTCATGGCAGCATTGAAGGAAACTGATCTCCCTTGAAATGTTTGTATTTTTTGATGCTGTTTTAAACTGTTTGGCAATGTAATTGTTACAGGTTTTTATGAATAAAGTATATTTTGGAAATAAAAAAAAAGTTTGCAGCTCAAAGAGAGAGAAAAAAGGAATGTAGTGGTAGTAGGGGACAGTATAGTCAGGTGGATTGACTCTGTTCTCTGCAGCAAAGAGCAAGAGTCCAGACGGCTGTGTTGCCTGCCGGTGCCAGGATTCAGGACGTCTGCTCAGGGCTGGAGAGAAACATACAATGGGAGGGGGAGGATCCAGTCGTCGTGGTCCATGTCGGTACCAATGACATGGGCAGGACAAGGTTAGAGGTTTGAGCAAAATCAGTATGAGGAACTAGGCAGCAAATTAAGTAGCAGAACCTCAAAGTTAATCATCTCTGGATTATTACCTGAGCCATGTGCAAATTGGCATAGGACAAATAAGATTAGAGAAAGTAATGCGTGGCTCAAAGACTGGTGTGGTAGTAGTGGGTTCTGGTTCGTGGGACATTGGCACCAGTACTGGGGAAAGTGGTGGCTGTACCGTTGGGACGGTCTACACCTGAACCGTGCTGGTGCCGGTGTTCTAGCGAGCCACATAACGAGGGAAGTAGAGACAGTTTTCAACTGAATAGTGGGGGCAAGGGATCAAATTTGGGAAGATATGGTGAATCAAGGAGGAGAGACAAGGCAAGAGAGAAAGGTATAAATATGGGAAATGATAAACAGACTGTGACAGGAAGGGACAGAGCAGACAAATCTAAGAGTAAATCAACAGATAAGGCTAGAGGTTACAAAAATAATAAAAGGACAAAACTAAATGCTCTGGATCTGAATGCATGGAGCATTCGAAACAAAACAGATGAACTGAGAGCACAAATAGAATAAATAAGTACGATCTGATAGTCATTACAGAGATCTGGCTGCAGGGCGACATCGATTGGGATGTGAATATTGGAGGTTACATGGCATTTAGGAAGGATAGGAAGCTTGGAAAAGGTGGTGGGGTAGCTCTGTTAATTAATGATGGTATTAGCGCAATAGAGAGGGATGACCTAAGTTCAGGAGATCACGATGAAGAAGCAGTTTGAGTTGAGATGAGAAATAATACAGGCAAGAAGTCACTTGTGGGAGTGGTGTCCAGGCCACCTAACATTAACCACACTGCAGGATGGGGTATAAAAAAAGAAATAATGGCAGCTTGTCAGAAAGGTACAGCAATAATTATGGTGGATTTTGATATCCAAATAGACTGCAAAATTCTGATGGGCAGAGGTAGCCTAGATGAGGAGTCCACAGAATGTTTTTGGGATAATTTCTTGGAAAAATAAGTTCTGGAGCCAACCTGAGAGCAGGCTATACTAGGCTTGGCATTGTGCAATGAGATAGGATTAATTAATGACCTCATAGTTAAGGTGCCCCTAGGTAGTAGCGATCATAATATGATTGAATTTTACATTCAGTTTGAGGGAGAGAAGAGTGGGTCCCAGACTAGTATTTTAAACTTAAATAAGGGCAATTATAAGGGCATGAAAGCAGAGCTAGCTAAAGTGAACTGGAAAATTAGGTTAAGGGATAAGTCAATAGAGATGCAGTGGCAGACATTTAAGGAAAATTTCAGAATACAAAATAGATACATTTCAACGAGAAAGAAAAATTCCAAAGGTGGGACTCACCATCCATATTTAATGAAAACAGTTAAAGATACTATCAAACTTAAAGGAAAACCTATAATTGTGCAAAGGTGGGAGGCAGGTCAGAAAATTGGACAGAATATAAAACAAACAGCAAAGAATTACTAAAAGATTGATAAGGAAGGTAAAATTAGAGTACGAGAGAAAGCTAGCAAGAAATATAAAGACAACTAGTAAGAGTTTGGATAGATATTTTAAAAAGAAAAGAGTTAACAAAGTGAGTGTTGGTCCTATGGAAAGTGTGTCTGGGGAATTAATAATGGATAATTAAGAGATGGCAGATGAATTGAACAGATACTTTGGATTGGTCTTCACTATTGAGGATACAAATTACATCCCAGTATTAGCTGTAAGTCAGGAAATGGAAGGGAGGGAGGAACTCAAGAAAATTACAATCACCAGGGAAGTGGTACTAAACAAATTGTTGGAGCTGCGGGCTGACAAGTCGCCAGGTCCTGAAGTGGCTAGTGAGATAGTTGATGCGCTGGTTTTAATTTTCCAAAATTCCCTCGCTTCGGGAAGGTTCTGTTAGATTGGAAAGTAGCGAATGTAATTCATTTATTCAAAAAGGGAGGGAGACAGAAAGCAGGAAACGACAGGCCGGTTAGCTTAACATCTGTCTTAGGGAAAATGTTAGGAGCGATTACTGAAGATGTTATAGCAGGGCATTTAGAAAACATTAAGGGAACCAGGCAGAGTCAACATGGTTTTGTGAAAGGGAAATCATGTTTAACCAATTTATTGGAGTTCTTTGAGGGAGTTACATGTGCTGTGGATAAAGGGGAACCGGTGGATGTATTGTACTTCGATTTCCAGTAGGATAAGGTGACATATCAAAGGTTATTGCAGAAAATAAAAGCTCATGGTGTCAGAGGTAACATATTGGCATTGATAGAAGATTGGCTAGCGAACAGGAAACAGAGAGTCCGCGTAAATGGGTCATTTTCTGGTTGGCAAGAAGTAACGAGTGGTCCACAGGGATCTGTGCTGGGGCCTCAACCTTCTACAATTCTCGAAATGACTTTGATGAAGGGACCAAAAGTATGGTTGCTAAATTTGCTGATGACAAAGATAGGTCGGAAAGTAGGTTGTGAAGAGGACATAAGGGGGCTACAAAGGGATATAGATAGGTTAAGTGACTGGGCAAAGACCTGGCAAATGGAGTATAATGTGGGAAAGTGGGAAATTGTCCACTTTGGCAGGAAGAATAAAAAAGCATATTATCTAAATGGTGAGAGATTGCAGACATCTGAGATGCAGAGGGATCTGGGTGTTCTAGTGCACGAATCGCAAAAGGTTAGTCTGCAGGTACAGCACGTAATTAGGAAAGCTAATAGAATGTTATCATTTATCGCCAGGGGAATTGAATACAATAGTAGGGAGGTTATGCTTCAGCTATATAGGGCATTGGTGAGACCTCTTCTGCAATACTGAGTACAGTACTGGTCTCCTTATTTATGGAAGGATGTAAATACATTGGAGGTCGTACAGAGAAGGTTTACTAGACTAATACATGGAATGGGTGGGCTGTCTTATGAGGAAAGATTGGACAGGCTAGGTTCGTATCCACTAGAGTTTAGAAGAGAAAGAGGCGACATGATTGAAACATACAAGATCCTGAGGGGTTTTGACAGGGTGGATGTGGAAAGGATGTTTCCCCTTGTGGGAGAATCTAGAGCTAGGGGTCACTGTTTAAAAATAAGGGGTCACCCATTTAAGACAGAGATGAGGAGCAATTTTCCCCCTCAGAGGGTCGTGAGTCTTTGGAATTTTCTTCCTCAAAAGGCGGTGGAAGCAGAGTCTTTGAATATTTTTAAGGGAGAGATGGATGGATTCTTTATCTGCAAGGGGGTGAAAGGTTATCGGAGGTAAATGGAAATGTGGAGTAATCAGTTCAGCCATGAGCTTATTGAATGGTGAAGCAGGCTCGAAGGGACGAGTGGCCCACTCCTGCTCCTAATTCGTATGTTCATATGTAAAGACAATGTAGAGTGGTCTGTCCTGTTCACAGTACTTCTCCTGCAACTGCCGAAGTGAGACAATCATGTCGACTGTCGATCTACCAGCTCTGAAGCTGCACTGAGACTCAGGATAGATGTGTGATGCCAGGGTCTGCAATCTGGTCAGAGCAATGCGAGCAAAGACCTTCCCCACAATACTTAGCAAGGAGATGCCTTGCTAATTGCTGCAGTCACTGCGATTCCCCCTTATTGTTGTACAAGGTGACAATGTTTGCATCACGCATGTTTTGAGGTGCAGATCTTTCCTTCCAACAGAGACACAGAAGTTCATGGAGATGCTGCAGTAGAGCCGCTTTTCCACTTTTGATGATTCCAGGTGGAATACCATCACTTCCCGGGGCTTTAACACTGGCAAGATGGTCAATTGCTTTGTTGAGCTCCACTATGGTGGGGTCACTGTCCAGCTCCTCCATGACAGGGAAGTCTGGAATGGCACTGAGAGCCACTTCAATGACAATATTCTCCGTTATGTAGAGTTTAAGGTAATGCTCCACTCACCTTTCCATCTGCTTGTTAACAGATGATTCCACTTTGACACCGCACTGAGACCTTGAGCATTGTTGTCTGAAAGAGCCTGATCGAGGATGTTGAGGAACTCCTGGGTCCTTTCTGGATCAGTGGTTCGTCAAGTGTTGATCTGAGGACGACGTTCTTCTTGGATGGATGAAGCTTCCTTGGCTGAAGCCTGACCTTGTTACACACCAGGGAGTGCTCAGTGTCACAGTCAGCGCTGTGATAGCTGTGAGTGATGAGGACACTGCTGAGCGTGGTATGTCTGGTGATGATAAGGTTAGCTGGTGCCAGTGGTATGATCTCAGATGTCTCCAGGACACCCTGTGGCACAGCTTGACCTGGAAGTAGCTGTTCATCACACAGAATCCATGGTGACAGCATAGCTCCAGCAACCTCTGTCCATTTTCATTTATCTTGCCAATCCCCTGGTGCTCTATGCTCGTTGGCCAAGCTGCAGTCAGTACCCAAGCTTGTGTTGAAGTCTCCGAGAAGGTACAGTCCCTCAGTGCTGGGAATTCTACTGATGGCAGTATCAAGTGTCACATAGAATTGATCCTTGATATCTGGGGTGGAGGTGAGTGTCGGGACATAGATGCACATGAGATTAACTGGGCCCACGCTTGTTGACAAGTGAAGAGTAAGAAGTCTCTCTGAGCCTACTGTGGGTGGTTCACTCATCTCAAGTAGCGTGTTTTTTTACTGTGAAACCCACTCCATGCTCACGAGTTGCCTCTTGGGCTTTCCCCTGCCAGAAGAAGGTGTAGTGTTTCTCTTTGAGGGATCCACTTTGAACGAGTCCAGTTTCTTGCAGCACAGCAATGTCCACATTGAGCCTTGAGAGTTATTTGTCCATCAAAGCTGTCTTGTGTGTGTCATCAACCTGCAGAAGGGTGTCAGTAAGGCCAGGACACATGGTCCTCACATTCCAGCTTGTGATGCGAAGGACTGGTGTCTTCTTTGTTGAGCTTGTTTTTCTTGGTGCATTGATTATCGATCCGCCTGTTGAGAGATGACTCTCTAAGCTCCAAGCACCCATTGAAGCAAGCAGGTTGTGGCAGGACAGCACGTAACTGACTGGGGGCTACCCAGCTTGGAGTGGGTGGTAGCTATCCAATGAGATGCGATGATCTCTTCAACTGTCAGAAGTAACCCCTGGCGCTCATACTCTGCACCAATTGAGTGAGAGCTTATAATCGGTAACCGTTTCTTCCCGTGTTGTGCTAATGTTTAAGCACAAATAGTGTCCTCTACACGGCACGTTAGTACTGAACACAAAATGGCTCCTTTGCTCATGTGTTAATAATAAAATGGCTTTCTTGACCTTGTTAGTTATTACAATGGATACATTATAAAATGGTCAAATTAAACTAAGATCGAACTACCCAAGCTTGCCTGCATCCTCCAGTCCTCTGGCAACATTCCCATATTTAAGGAGGATTGAAAGATTGTGGTTCGAGTCTCTGATATTTCCACCCTTACTTCCCTCAGCAACCCAGGATGCAGCCCATTCAAACTGGGTGACTTTTCCACTGTGAGAGCTGC
Organism: Heterodontus francisci; assembly: GCF_036365525.1. Lineage (NCBI taxonomy): Eukaryota > Metazoa > Chordata > Chondrichthyes > Heterodontiformes > Heterodontidae > Heterodontus > Heterodontus francisci. Next base: position 3,333,194 of record NW_027141852.1, on the reverse strand, counting down.
CAACCTTGTAATTGTCTCCACTTTATCTATTTTCATCCTGTCCATTTTCTTCACTTCCTCCTCCTTTACTGTGACATTTGCAGCATCCGCTTATTTTGTGATACTTAATTAGTGCCTCAGCCACACCCTCTGCCTCCACAGGATCTCCTAATTGACTCACGCTTTCATTGACTGTCCATATGTTGGTAAAAGACTTCAGTGTTCCCAGTTATGTGACCTGCTAATCTTTTCTCATACATTCCCTTGCTGATCTCATTTCCTTTTTCAGCTCTCCTCTGTACTTTCTGTATTCTGCTTGCCTCTCTACTGCATATGAATCCTCACATGATTTCGATATTAATGATTTATGAACTTTTGTTGAAGGATTGAGTTTTGTAAATTTCTCCCTCGCTCCCCTCATGATCAGGCAGAAAGTTTAACTGCAGTGTTTTCAAACAGCAACAGCTTTATTTGAAAAGCCATTGGGACAGGATTCCGGGTTTTAATCCAGTCACAAATCTGGTTCTGATGTGTTGTGGCTCCAACTGTCACATGACCTGTCAGAGGATGACCTCATAATTGGCCCAGTCATGGAGCTGTGGGTTGATGTTTAAATTGTTTCAAAATAATTTTCCAGAAGGACAATCAAAATGAATCGATATACAAAAGGTAGATTTTGTGAATTTGTGCTTCCAGTGGAAATCCCTGCAGAGTCTGCTGGTTTTCATATCCCCAATTCCCCACAGGAAGCTCTGTGTCGGAATCTGTACTCATTATATCAATATTATACAGAATCATTTCATGGGAGACCCCAGTGTGAATTGTAAACAGGTGGTTCAGTTTTAACTTTCAAAGTAACACAGAAGCAAAATACTGCAGATGCTGGAAATCTGAAATAAAAACAGAAAATGCTGGAAATACTCAGCAGGTCTGGCAGCACCTGTGGAGAGAGAAACAGAGTTAACGTTTCAGATCTGTGACCTTTCATCAGAACTGGGCTGAAATTGTCTGAGGGCCAAGTGGCCTCTTTCTGTGCCTTAAACTTTCTATGAGTCTAAGATTCTATGAGATTCTGGAATCAATTTCAGGGTCGATGACATTGCACTCTGTAAGGATAGGAAGATGGAGATTATTAAGTACAGTGCAAGAATATAGATGCTTTTACATTATTTTAATCAAAATTGATTTAAACTTTGTGTTCACGAATCCTATCTTTTGATCACAATGACACTGATAACAATGGAAAAAGCAAGACTTGCATTTCACGGCCACAGGACGTTGCAAAGCCTTTTACAGCCAATGAAGGACTTTCCAAGTGTAGTCACTGTAGTCGTGTAGGAAACATGGTGGCCAATGTGCGCACAGCAAGCTCCCAGAAACAACAACGTGATAAAAACGAGATAATCTGTTTTGAAGTGATGTTGATTCAGGGTTAAACAATGACCAGCATCCCAGAAATAATTCCCCTTCTATTCTCTGAAATAGTGCCATGGTACCTTTAACATCCACCTGAGAGGGCAGAGGGATCCTCAGTTTTCTGTCTCACCTGACAAACAGCATTTCTGATAGTGCAGCACTGCTTTAGTACTGTACTGGAGTGCCAGCAATTTTTAAATGGCTGTTAGTCCTACTGGAAAATATTTAAAGGAAGATTAAATGAAATGAAATAAATACATTGCTTTTGCCTCTCTCCCATCCCCCCAATAACAGTTAAATTAATTATTTGCCCTTCCCTCCCAAAACCTACCTTTACTATCTGACCTTCCGCCCAAAACTGCACAAACTGTAAACTATAACCCTTCCCACCATCCCCTACACCCATGACATTAATTTGACTCCGTCCTCCCACCCCCACACTGAGAAACTTACCTTCTCCCCCCTCCCCACCAGTGTTGCACCTCATTTGCCCGGGTGGGGCTCCGAAGGCACGGCAGTGCCGGCCACAGGGCTGAAGATCGCAGCGGAACATCATGAAGTGATGGGATAATAATTAATGCAGGTTTGTGGTCCCGTTGCAGAGCGGTGAAGGTCCCCACAAGGCCTCGCCGTCGCCGGCAATATCGAGCTAGGCCCTGCCGGCATTGAGGTCCGTGGCGGGTCTCATCCGGGGCCATCTTCAGGCGGCCCCCACCCCACCCCCACCACAGATCTCGACGTCGAGGGCTCTATAGAATCCAGCCCATTGTTTCTGTCAATCTCAACTCCACAAGGATTTGCCTGTTAATTGTAGAAAAATTAAAGCTCTATAACCTTTTGATAAAAGGGTTCAAATCCATTTCCAAACAAATGATAGTTCTCATTGTATCTAGAACATGTTTTCTTACATACAAACATACCAATTAGGAGCAGGAGTAGACCACTCGGCCCCTCGAGCCTGCTCCACCATTCAATAAGATCATGGCTGATCTGATTGCAACCTCAACTCCACATTCCCACCTGCCCCTGATAACCTTTCACCCCCTTGTTTATCAAGAATCTATCTACCTCTGTCTTAAAATATTTCAGAATTTCTGTCGTCCAGCTACTCTCACTTTATTTCCTGGATTTCACCTAAAAATTGTATTTCCACACTTTGGATATCCTGTACTTCATTCATGTTTTTGCTCTCTGGGGATTTCCCTTTAATTATATTCAGTGCTGGTATTTTACTGCCACACACTGACTGAAAGTGTCCCAACTTTCTGCAGGAAAAACACTCAGCTTCTTTGGCGAGGCAGTTTTCCCACTTGCGTCTCTCTCGGCCGCACCTACTGCAATTGGTTGCAGCTACCACTAGATGCTCTTACCGTCTTTCTTGTCTTTTCCCACTAATTTTTCCTTTTGTTTTCTTAACAAATTCAATTGAGTCTGCAACTCTCGAGATCAGACTCTCCCTGTCCCCTCGAACAACGGATTGGTTAAACTTTCTAACCTCTGCTTGGCTGCTCAATTGATACTCTTTCGTTAATGTGAGATCAGCCCTGGACTGTAGATGATCTGAAAGGGTGTTGTCTAATACCCCGAACACAATCCTGTCTCCATTCAGCTCTTCCCTTAAGTTGCCGTATTCACAAACCTCCGTGAGATTGTACAAGTCATTGATAAATGAATGAATACTCTCCCCTTTCTGTTTTGTACGCTTATTAAATTCAAAGTGATTCCTGACAATGCAGCAGCCAGCCGACGTCATCAGAGCGCTCCAAGCTGCGCACATGCACAAACAGTCTCCTGCGCTCTGAGATGCTGTGCATGCTCAGCCTACGTCTTCCAGGAGGAAGTGGCGCATGCACGGGAAAACTCTCTACCCCCTCTCAGCCACTCACTCCAGGCCGCTCACTGCCCGCTCCTCGCTACCCCGCTCCCCCGCCCTCCGGCCGCTTGCTACCCCCCCCCCACCCCCGCACTGCCCTCTCTCCGTCCACTCACGCCCCGCTTCCCCCCCACGTCCCTCCAGACACTAGCTCTAAGCCATGCTGCTTCCCTCCTCTCGGCCTCTCGCTCCAATATTCGATCATTTTTCACCGCACCACCCGATAAAGCAAGGCGAGCCTCGAGGGGTGATGGGGCAATGTTGGAGCGAGTGGCCGAGAGGAGGGAAGCGGCAGAGCCCATGGCCTGGAGTGTGAGCAGCCAGAGAGCAGGATGGGGGTGGTGGTGGGTGAAGCGGGGAGTGAGCAGTCAGAGAGTGGGATGGGGGGAAGCGGGGAAAGATCGTCCGGAGAATGGGATGGCACTGTTTAAAGGGGATTTGAGGAAAAAATGTTTCACCTCGAGGGTGGTTGGAATCTGGAACACATTGCCTGAAGGAGTGGTAGAGGCAGGAACCCTCACAACATTTAAGAAGTATTTAGATGAGAACTCAAAACGCCACAGAATACAAGGCTACGGCCACGTGCTGGAAAATGGGATTAGAATAGATAGGTACTTGATGGCCGGCACGGACACGATGGCCGAAGGGCCTGTTTCTGTGCATTATAACTCTATGACTCTATGAAACCTCACTGAATTACAGAGGGTGTGCAGCACTGTCAGAGGTGCTGTCATTCTGATGAGACTTCAAACAGCGCAACGTTCTCCGAGTATCAACCAAAACATGTCCATTGTGTAGATATGTGCCATATTTGCTTATGAAATGACAGTCACTGCTCCGAAAGTAATTCACTTTAGGTGAATTAAGATGACTTGGTACTATATAATGCACAAGAAGGAGCGGGGGACTGTTGGGGGTGGGACGGAGGCGGCGATGGCAACCTTTGAGGGGATTTTTGGGTCGAAGTTGTTTTCTGTGATAAATTGAGGAGCTCCATCTTTAAGCCTGGCAGCTGCCTGAATGTCACAGACAGTGACGTTTCAGTGGAAGAGGCTGCATTTGCGCATGTGCTAGTACAGCGTCACCTGGTGGTTGCGTTGTCAGCAATGCAGCGTTTTAACTTTGGTTCCACGATGACATTTTTTTCCTCAATTAAAATAGGTTGAGTGCCTTAATAACTTCTTCACATGTTGCCTTCTGTTCTTCATGAGGATGTTGCCTGCACACTCCCTTCATTGCAGACAATAGCGTACTGACCTGTTCCATGTCTGGCTTCTGCACGAGACCCGATGCAGTCCGATACCTTGCAAACCTCTGGAACCATCTCGGCCAGTCCTCGGCTTGGTTCAGTCCAGTGACCTTTTCAAAGGTACAGGCAAAGATTTCTCCATCTTCGCTTTGGTTTACTGTGGCCCCCATATAATATTCTGATATCTGTCAAGGCTTAGTACAGAATTTATAAGAATCTGACGGTTAAAATAACCTGGGTTTACTCTGCACATCTTGCATTGAAGGTTTCATCTACAACTCTCCATGAGGTGCCGTACAGATTATATTACAGCACTTCCTGTGATGATGCACATAGTCTATTTATATAATCTGCCCAGCAACAACCCAATGTCCACTCTTATATTATTGTACAGATGTGAGAAAAGCTGAGGATGGGAATGGAACGTCTGAATGAAGATTTCATGATGCTGATGATGTAAATGAGGCTGATCTGTTACCCATTCCACAATCCCTCTTTATTTCTGTGCATGTTTCTCGATGCTGTTTCAACCAAATTGAAAAAGAATCACAAATCCTCCTCTGGAGCCTCAGGTGTCCATTCAGGAAAGGCATGGTGGCCAAGTGGTAAGGCGTCAGTCTCGTAAACTGAAGATCACGGGTTCAATCCCCGTCCATGCCTGATGATTAGTTTATCACTTTAAAAGTGATGTTTCCGGAAAAGATGTCAGTTGCATTTGTGTCGGCCATCTGGAAATCAGTGTCATGTTGCACTTTATCCTGGACACTGGGAAGAACATGACGAGAAGCCACATGGTTCCTCGAGCTTTCTCTGCCATTGATTGAGTGAAAATATCTGAGGTCCAAGCACAGAACCTTATTACTGTGCATTTGCTTGATATTTAATAGAGCTATTCTATTTATCCCACATTCCGCACTCCTGTCCTTTCCCCCATTGCCCTGTTATATTTTCCATGTCAGGTATATATCCAATTCCATTTAGAGTTAACATTGAATCTGCTTCCACTGACCTTTCAGGATTGCATTCCAGACCAGAACAACACACTGCTGAAAAAACAATCTCCTCATCACAACTCGAATTCTTTTGTCAATTACTTTAAATGTGTTTCCTCTGGTTACTGACCCTTCTGTCACTGGCAACACTTTCTCCTTCTTTACTCTATCAAAACTCTTCAGGATTTGCATTTCCTGCTGCCTTTGCTGATATAACAAGGCTGAGCACACATCACCAAAAGGAATATGATTGGCTCTGAATCACATTTATCCTTCCTGTCAATCTGATGTGGACCTTGTATTTTCCCGGAACCAAACAACCTGAGCAACAAGTGTGGGTTCCAGCGATTCCCACCGCTCTGAGAGACAGAGGATGTGATAATGAGCCAGATAGAAGAAAGGAGTGAGATAGACAGTAAAATAGCCCTGGTCTGTTGCTACTAACCCCCGGCCCCCCACTTAAAATGGCATCATTTTCTCCTGCCTCTCCACATTCTAATCCATTGATTAATGCAATCCTTTCATCTGGAACATAGAACATAGAACAGTACAGCACAGTACAGGCCCGTCGGCCCACGATGTTGTGCCGAACCTTTAACCTACTCTCAGATCAAACTACCTGCATACCCTTCATTCTACTATCATCCATGTACCTATCCAAGAGTCGCTTAAATGTCCCTAATGTATCTGCTTCTACTACCACCGCTGGCAGTGCATTCCACGCACCCACCACTCTCTGTGTAAAGAACCTACCTCTGACATCTCCCCGAAACCTTCCTCCATCACCTTAAAATTATGCCCCCTGGTGATAGCCCTTTCTGCCCTGGGAAAAAGTCTCTGGCTATCCACTCTATCTATGCCTCTCATCATCTTGTACCCCTCTATCAAGTCACCTCTCATCCTTCTTCGTTCCAATGAGAAAAGCCCTAGCACCCTCAACCTTTCTTCGTAAAACATACCCTCCAGTCCAGGCAGCATCCTGGTAAATCTCCTCTGCACCCTCTCTAAAGCTTCCACATCCTTCCTATAATGAGGCGACCAGAACTGAACACAATATTCCAAGTGTGGTCTAACCAGGGCTTTATAGAGCTGCAGCATAACCTCGTGGCTCTTAAACTCAATCCCCCTGTTAATGAAAGCCAACACACCATACGCCTTCTTAACAACCCTATCAACTTGGGTGGCAACTTTGAGCGATCTATGGACATGGACCCCAAGATCCCTCTGTTCCTCCACACTACCAAGCATCCTGTCTTTAAGCCTGTATTCTGCATTCAAATTCGACCTTCCAAAATGAATCACTTCACACTTTTCCAGGTTGAACTTCATCTGTCCCTTTAATTCCTGTTTCCTAATCCGTTGATGTTTCACAATGTACTGAACTGTCCCAATCCATTGAAATAACTCAGTCTATAGAAATACCCAATCCACTGATATTTTCCAGTCCATTGACTTTCCCAATCCATTAATGGTTCCTGACCATTGACATTCCCAATCCATTTATATTGCCTGTGATTTCAAAGCAACTGTGGAATACAAATAGTATCAGTATTATCAGATACATCGAGACGAGGTGCAATAGCCAAGTGGACAGATGTCAGGTTTATAAAGAAAAAAGCACTGGCTTGATATTTGTCCAGTCTATCACTGGATCTGAACTCTCAACCTACTGTTTTTCTGTGGGTCTGCTGACTTGTATATGTGAAGAACCATTGGATGTTTCTCAATCCTCTGACTTTTCTCATTCTTGTGCCATATTTGTTCCTTTGGGTTCACCAGTGAAGAAAATTATTCCCTATTACATTTGGTGAAGACTTTAATAACCTCACATCCTTGTGTCTCACCATCTCAGGTCAAACTCCCTACAGAAACTTTAAACATTTAACTATTCTGCTGGAAACATTTTCAAGGGCGCAGACATTCCTTCATTACGCTTCCTTCTTTGACATGTGATTGACAAATATGTGTGTAATGGAGAGAGAGAGTGTGAAAAAAGAGAGAGAGAGAGAGTGCGATAGAAAGTTAGAGGACCAGCTCAAGACAGATAGAGAGAGAGAGGCAGAGAGAGGTAAAGCGATAGACAGAGAGAGAGAGAGAGAAAGAGAGAGAAGGAGAGAGAGTCATTGAGTCCTGGAGTCACTACAGTACAGGAAGTCATTTTGCCCATCAAGCCCATGTAAATCAATCCATTCAGTCCCATTCCCCCGCTCTATCCCCATTGCCCTGTAAGTTATCTAAACCTGTCATATCTATTATAATCTTGTACATGTCTATCAAATCTCCCCTCAATCTCCTTTGCTGCAAGGAGTACAACCCCAGCTTCTCCAACCTAACCTTACAGCTAAAATCCCTCATGTCTGGAACCATTCTGTTAAATCTCCTCCACCCTCTCAAGGACACTCACATCCCTCCAAAAGTGTGTTGACTAGAACTGGATGCAATTCTCTGGTTGTGGCCCAACTAGAAATTTATACAGGTTCAGCATAACTTCCCTACTTTTGTACTCAGTACCTCCATTTATGAAGCCCAAGATCCCATATGCTTTGCTAACTACTTTCTCAATGTGTCCTGCCACCGTCAAAGAACTATGCATATGAATCCCCAGGTTTTTATTCCTAAAAATATGCTTTCTTCATATAAATCTGTAAAAAAATGCATTATACAACAGTTCAAAACAGCACCAAGTTGACATTCCAAAAAGTGCAAAGGAAATCAGTTTTCTTCAATACAGGAGTGAGTTGCCTCACAACCCTTCCATTCCATTTTACCTGACATGGACATTTTACAGCAAACCCATACCTGGTGTATACAGCCCAAGGGTTTCCAATGGGTCCAGCTGCCCAGTTCACTATGGCGGGGGGACCTTACACAGTGGTCTTTGCCCATTGAGCCTTTGCAGTGGCTACCCCAAGCTTTAGTGCGTCCGTAAGCACGTAGTCCTGGACCTTGGAATGTGCCAGTCTGCAAAACTCGGTCATGGACAACTCTTTGCGCTGCAAGACCAGCAGGTTTCGGGCAGACCAAAGAGTGTCTATCACCAAATTGATGGTCCTCCAGCAGCAGTTAATGTTTATCTCGGTGTGCATCCCTGGGAACAGCCCGTAGAGCACAGACTCATGTGTTACAGAGCTGCTTGGGATGAACCTCAACAAAAACCACTGCATCTCTTTCCACACCTGCTTTGCAAAGAAACATTCCAGAAGGAGGTGGGCAACTGCCTCTTCCCCACCGCAGCCACCTCGAGGGCCGCGTGTGGAGGGGGTGAGACTTCGGGCATGCAGGAAGGATCTGACAGGAAGGGCTCTTCTTAGCACCAACCAAGCTACATCTTGGTGCTTGTTTGAACGTTCTGGTGATGAGGCATTCTGCCAAATGACTTTGGCAGTCTGCTCGGGGAACCATCCGACCGGATCCACCATCTCCTTTTCCCGTAGGGCGTTGAGGACATTCCATGCAGCCCACTGCCTGATGGATTGGTGGTCAAAGCTGTTTTCCCGCAGAAACATTCCGACGAAGGATAGCTGGTACGGCACAGTCCAACTGGATGAAGCGATCCGCGGCAATGTGACCAGACCCATCCTTCGCAACACCGGGGACAGATAAAACCTCAGCACATAGTGACACTTGGTGTTTGTGTACTGGGGCTCTACACACAGCTTGGTGCAGCTGCACACGAAGGTGGTCATCAGGATGAGGGCGACGTTGGGTACATTTTTCCCGCCCTTGTCCAGAGGTTTGAACATCGTGTCCCTCCCGCCCTGGTCCATTTTAGATCTCCAGATAAAGCGGAAAATGGCTCGGGTGACTGCCACAGTGCAGGAGTGGGGTATGGGCCAGACCTGCGCCACGTACAGCAACAACGAGAGTGCCTCGCACCTGATGACCATTTTCTTACCCACAATGGAGAGAGATCGCTGCTCGCACACACTCAGTTTATTGTGCACCCTGGCCACTCACTCCTTCCAGGTTTTGGAGCAGGCCCCGGCCCTTCCGAACCATATCCCCAGCACCTTCAGGTAGTCTGACCTGATGGTGAAGGGGACAAAGGATCGGTCGGCCCGGTTCCCAAAGAACATGGCCTCACTCTTGCCATAGTTGGCTTTGGTTCGAACTGGTCGCAGATGCTCATCTGTCTGCGAGGGGATGGTGGATCCGAGCAGAAGACAGCAACATTGTCCATGTGCAGGGAGGCTTTTACCTGAGTGCGTCCACTGACTGGGATTGTCACCCCTCTTATGCCTGCATCCTTCCTAATGGACTCTGCAAAAGGTTCGATACAGCAATCAGACAAGACAGGGGAGAGAGGACAGCCCTGTCTGACTCCAGATTGGATCAAGAAACTTTATGATTCCCACCCATTGATTGAGACTGCACTACTGATGTTTGTGGAAAGCAGTTTGAACCAATTGCAGATTCCCTCCCCAAACCCCATTTTGGAGAGCACGTCCATCATGAATGTGTGCAATATCCCATCAAAAATCTTCTCCTGGTCCAAGCTGATGAGGCAGATGTCCATATCCCTGAGTAGTGTGAGACTATCAGAGAGCTTCCTGCTGAGTACAGTGCAGGCCTGGTCAGGGTGAATCACCAACTCCAGAGCAGACTTGACTCGACTGGCGATGACTTTGGACAGAATCTTGTAATCTGCATTAAAAAGTGAGATGGGATGCCAATTTCTGATTTCCGCCCTCACCCCCTTCCGCTTGTAGATGAGGGTGATGATGCCTTTCCTCATGGATTCTGACATGCTGCTGGCCAGGAGCATACTGTCGTATACTTCCAGCAGGTCTGGGCCGACCCAGTCCCACAGGGCCGAATACAACTCAACCGGTAAGCCGTCGCTTCCGGGAGATGTACTCGTCTCGATGGACCTGATGGCCTTTGTCAGCTCGTCCAGAGTTAGCGGCTTGTCCAGTCTCTCCCTCCTGCTGTCATCTAAGACCTCTGTGATAGATGACAGGAAGAACTGGGAAGCCGTGCTGTCTGTGGGCTTCGCGTCTTGCAGCCCAGCATTAAAGGATTTGCTGATCCTTAATATTTTTTTAGAGATACAGCACTGTAACAGGCCCTTCGGCCCACCGAGTCTGTGCCGACCATCAACCACCCATTTATACTAATCCCATATTCTTACCATATCCTCACCTGTTCCTATATTTCCCAACCACCGACCTATACTAGTGGCAATTTATAATGGCCAATTTATCTACCAACCTGCAAGTCTTTTGGCAGGAAACCGGAGCACCCGGAGAAAACCCACGCAGACACAGGGAGAACTTGCAAACTCCACACAGGCAGTCTCCAGAATTGAACCCGGGTCACTGGAGCTGTGAGGCTGAGGTGCTAACCACTGCGCCACTGTGCCGCTGTGTTGGATTGCAAAGACGTTACTGAGCCATCCTGTTCCTTCAAGCTGCTGATAACAGAGCTCTCTCTGTTTACATTTTGGAAGAAGAAACGTGAGCACGTCTCATCCTGCTCAATGGGGAGGACTCTGGACCGGAAGATGATCTTGGAGGCCTCCGTGGCAAAGAGCGAGGCCTGCTGGTTCTTCACCTCTTGGAAGTCCTCCTTGACCTCGACTCCCATCGACTGCAGCCAGAGCAGATTTTGCATTCTTTTCTGGAGTCGGGACATTTCCCTCTGTCTCTCTCTCGCCCTCTGATCACCTTTGAAGTGAAAGAATCTTTATCTTAACAACCTTAATAAAAGTGCGTCCCTCAGCATGTAGTCCTGGACCTTGGAATGTGCCAGTCTGCAAAACTCGGTCGTGGACAACTTTTTGCGCTGCAAGACCAGCAGATTTCGTGCAGACCAAAGAGTGTCTATCACCAAATTGATGGTCCTCCAGCAGCACGGAAATGGACCGGGTCCGGAGGGACACGATGTTCAAATCTCTGGACAAGGGCGGGAAAAATGTACCCAACGTGGCCCTCATCCTGATGACCACCTTCGTGTGCGGCTGCATCAAGCTGTGTGTTGATCCCCAGTACGCAAACTCCAAGTGTCACTACGTGCTGAGGTTCTATCTGTCCCCGGTGTTGCGAAGGATGGGCCTGGTCACATTGCCGCGGAACGCTCCATGCAGTTGGGCGGTGCCGTACCACCTATCCTTCGTGGAGCAGTTTCTGCGGGAAAACACTTTTGACCACCGATCCATCAGGCAGTGGTCTGCACGGAATGTCCTCAAGGCCCTACGGGAAAAGGAAACGGTGGATCATGTCGGATGGTTCCCCGAGCAGACCGTCAAAGTCATTTGGCGGAATGCCTCATCACCAGAACTTTCAAACAAGCACCAAGACGTAGCTTGGCTGGTGGTGAGAAGGGCCCTCCCCGTCAGATCCTTCATGCACACCCGAAGTCTCGCCCCCTCCGCAGAGTGCCCCCGCGTTGGCTGTGGTGGGGAAGAGACGGTCGCACACCTCCTCCTGGAATGTGCCTTTGCAAAGCAGGTGTGGAAAGAGATGCAGTGGTTTTTGTCGAGGTTCATCCCAAGCAGCTCTGTAACACAGGAGTCTGTGCTCTACGGGCTGTTCCCAGGGACGCACACCGAGACAAACATCAACTGCTGCTGGAGGACTATCAATTCGGTGAAAGACGCCCTTTGGTCTGCCCGAAACTTGCTGGTCTTCCAGCGCAAAGAGTTGTCCACGACCGAATGTTGCAGACTGGCACATTCCAAGGTCCAGGACCACATGCTGAGGGACGCACTAATGCTTGGGGCAGCCGCAGCAAAGGCTCAATGGGGAAAGACCACAGTGTAAGGTTCCCCCACCAAGCTGGACTGAGGGGCTGGATCCATGGGAAACCCCTCGAACTGTATCGTTAATATTCTCAATTGCTGTAAATGTAAAACTGTAATTAACATGACAATTGTGAAACAGAAGGGTTGGGAAGAAACTCATGACAGTATTGAAGGAAACTGATCTCCCTTGCAATGTTTGTATTTTTTGGTGCTGTTTGGAAACTGTTTGGCAATGTAATTTTTACAGATTTTTATGAATAAAGTATATTTTGGAAAAAAAAAGTAAGGTTCCTCCCACCAAGCTGAACTGAGGGGCTGGATCCATGGGAAACTCCTCGAACTGTTTTGTTGATATTTTCTTTTGCTGTAAATGTGAAACTGTAATTGGCATAACAATAGTGAAATGGAAGGGTTGTGAAGAAACTCATGATAGTCTGGAAGGAAACTGATCTCTCTTGCAATGTTTGTATTTTTTGGTGCTGTTTGAAACTGTTTGGCAATGTAATTTTTGCAGATTTTTATGAATAAAGTATATTTTGGAAATAAAAAAAAAAGTTCAAAGCAATACAGTGGTTTTTGTCATGGTTTATTCCAAGCAGCTTGATAACACAGGAGTCTGTGCTCTATAGACTGTTCCCAGGGACGCACACTGATACAAACATCAACTGCTTGGAGGACTATCAATTCAGCGGGAGATGCCTTTTGGTTTGCCAGAAACTTGCTGCTCTTCCAGTGCAAAGAGTTGTCTGTGACGGAATGTTGCAGACTGGCACGTTTCAAGGTCCAGGACTACGTGCTGAGGGGTGCACTTAAGCTTGGGGCAGCCGCAGCAAAGGCTCAATGGGGAAAGGCCACAGTGTAAGGTCCCCCCACCAAGCTGAACTGAGGGGCTGGATCCATGGGAAACCCCTCGAACTGTATCGGGAAAATTCTGTGTGCTGTAAATGTAAAATGACAATGAAATGGAAGAGTTGTGAGGCAACTCATGATTGTATAGAAGGAAACTGATCACCTTTGCACTGTTTGTATTTTTTGACTTGATGCTGTTTTAAACTGTTTGGGAATGTAATTTTTACAGATTTTTATGAATAAAGTATATTTTGGAAATAAAGAAAAAAGTTCTCCCAGGATGAGGCTAACCTATTGTACTGTGGGTTTGCTGATGCCTGTGATGTCTTCAAATGTGGGATACTCAACTGCAGAATTTGTGATAGTTGGGGGTCTGCTTTTGCACTCACCCCTGATTATATGAATCAAAAATAGAATTTACTAGCTGTTGCTGGACAGTGTTTCAGCTCCCAATTATTTTTTGCTATAAACACTCGTGCTCGTTTCTTCGTAGCTCCAAGTACACACTTCTCCACCTCAATGCGTGGACTTAGCTGGCAGGGGAGAGACCGTGATCAGTGGCGTTTGATAATACAGGTGCTGTTTTTGTGTTTCTTTGGGGATGGGAGGTGGTTTCAGCACCGTATTTAGGGCATTTCGCCCTTTGGGATTGGAGATCTACCGTGGTGGTGGTTTCCCTGTCAGTTGAGGATTTAGTACTTGTCCCAGGAAAACGTCAAGTAAAAATGGCTGCAACCAACACCAGAGCTCCAGGCCAGGGGGTGTGTAACACCGTTAGGGTGGCGGTGAAAGATAGTGAAGGAGGTGCACCCATCGACTGCGCCTACTTCATTAAGAATTTTGTTTTTCCAAAATATACTTTATTCATAAAAATCTGGAAAAAAACACTGCAGCCTCACAGCTCCAGCGACCCGGGTTCAGTTCTGGGTACTGCCTGTGTGGAGTTTGCAAGTTCTCCCTGTGACCGCGTGGGTTTCCGCCTGGTGCTCTGGTTTCCTCCCACAGCCAAAGACTTGCAGGTTGATAGGTAAATTGGCCATTGGACATTGCCCCGTGTGTAGGTAGGTGGTAGGAGAATTGAGGGAAGGTGGGGATGTGGTAGGGAATATGGGATTAATGTAGGATTAGTGTAAATGGGTGTTTGGTGGTCAGCACAGACTCGGTGGGCCAAAGGGCCTGTTTTAGTGCTGTATCTCTCCATGACTCGATGACATTCCAAAAAGTGTGAAAGAAATCAGTTTTCTTCAATAGAGGAGTGAGTTGCCTCACAACCCTTCCATTCCATTTTACCTGCCATGCACAGTTTACAGCAAAACCATATTTGGTGTATACAGCCCGAGGGGTTTCCCATGGGTCCAGTTCCTTAGTTCACTATAGCGGGAGGACCTTACACAGTGGTCTTTCCCCATTGAGCCTTTGCAGCGGCTACCCCAAGCTTTAGTGCGTCCCTCAGCACGTAGTCCTGGACCTTGGAATGTGCCAGTCTGCAACACTCGGTCGTGGACAACTTTTTGCGCTGGAAGACCAGCAACTTTCGGGCAGACCAAAGAGTGTCTATCACCGAATTGATGGTCCTCCAGCAGCAGTTGATGTTTATCTCGGTGTGCATCCCTGGGAACAGCCCGCAGAGCACAGACCCCTGCGTTACAGAGCTGCTTGGGATGAACCTCGACAAAAACAACTGCATCTCTTTCCACACCTGCTTTGCAAAGACACATTCCAGAAGGAGGTGGGCAACTGTCTCTTCCCCACCTACTCAGCAGAGATGACATCTGTGATTGAATCAAAAAGCAGAACCGACCTGATGTACAACATGAAACCAGCAACCAGAACATTATATGACTTGAAATTAGCCAAGGCAGTTGTGCAAAAGACCGTGAGACACTGCGCAAATAAACACTGGACAATATCACAAATGTAACAAGGGTTGGGAAGAAACTCATGACAGTATTGAAGGAAACTGATCCCCCTTGCAATGTTTGTATTTTTTGGTGCTGTTTGGAAACTGTTTGGCAATGTAATTTTTCCAGATTTTTATGAATAAAGTATATTTTGGAAATTTAAAAAAAATGTGGGAGCAGCGTTCTCTCTCTATTACGGGTAAGAACCTGGTCATCAGGTGCAAGGTGCTCACGTTGTTGCTGTAAGTGGCACAGGTCTGGCCCATACCCCACTCCTGCGCTGTGGCGGTCACACGAGCCATTTCCCACTTTATCTGAAGATGCAAAATGGACAGGGTCCAGAGGGACACGATGTTCAAACCTCTGGATAAAGGCGAAAAAATGTACTCAACGTCGCCCTCAACCTGATGGCCGCCTTAGTATGTGGCTGCATCAAGCTGTGCGTAGAGCCCCAGTATGCAAACACCAAGTGTCACTACGTGCTGAGGTTCAATCTGTCCCCGGTGTTGCGAAGGATGGATTTGGTCACAGTGTCACGGAACGCTCCATCCAGTTGGACTGTGCGTTCGTGGAAATGTTTGTGTGGAAAAACACCTTTGACCACTAATCCATCAGGCAGTGGTCTGCACGGAATGTCCTCAAGTATATTTTTGGAAAAGAAAAGTCTGGAAGAGGAAAGACCGGCTGGAAAGCTCGGTCCAAGGCCAAGTCTCCCTCCTCCCGGGCTGGACTGCAGTTCCCGGTGGGCCGTGTACACAGGCTCCTGAGAAAGGGCAACTATGCTGAGCATGTGGGTGCCGGAGCCCCGGTCTATCTGGCTGCTGTGCTCGCGTATCTGACCGCTGAAATCCTCGAGTTGGCCAGTAACGCAGCCCAGGACAACAAGAAGACCCGCAACATCCTCAGACACCTACAGCTGGCTGTCCAGAATGACAAGGAGCTCACCAAGCTGCTGGGAGGGGTGACCATCACTCATGGCTGGGTGCTGCCTAATATCTAGGCCATGGTGCTGCCCAAGAAAACCAGCGCTCCGGGCACCAAAACCAAGTCAATCTGCCAGGATTTTATCAAATACCCAAAGGTTCTTTTCAGAGCCACCCACAGTATCATTCTTGTAAATCTCCTCTGTACTCTCTACACAGCAATTATGTCCTTTCTGTGATGTGATGACCAGAACTGTACGCAATACTCCAGCTGTGGCCAAACCACCGTTTTAAACAGTTCTCGCATTACATCCCTGCTTTTGTCGACCAAGAAAGGAAAGCATTCCATATGCCTTCTTCACCACTCTATCTACCTATCCTGTCACTTTCAGGGACCTGTGGACATGCACTCCAAAGTCTCTCACTTCGTCTACCCCTCTCAATATCTTCCCGTTTATTGTGTATTCCCTTACTTTGTTTGCCCTCCCAAAATGCATTACCTCACACTTCTCCAGATTGAATTCCATTTGCCACTTTTCCGCCCACTCAACTAATCCATTCATATCATTCTTAAGTCGACAGCCATCCTCCTCACTATCAATTACACGGCCAATTTTTGTGTCATCAGCAAATTTCCCAATCATACCTCCCACATTTAATTCCAAATAATTAAAATATACCACAAACAGCAAGGGACCCAACACTGAGCCCTGTGGAACGCCACTAAAAACTGCTTTCCATTCGCAAAAACATCGTTGACTACTATCCTTTGTTTCCTGCCACTGAGTCAATTTTGGATCCAACCTGCCACATTCCCCTGTATCCCATGGGCTTTCATTTTACTGACCAGTCTGCCATGTGGGACCTTATCAAATGCCTTACTAAAATCCATGTAAACTACATCCACCGCACGATCCTCATCAATGCTCCTTGTTACTTCCTCAATAAACTCAATCAAGTTAGTCAGACATGACGTTCCCTTAACAAATCCATGCTGACTATCCCTGATTAATCCATGTCTTTCTAAGTGGTAGTTTATCCTGTCCCTCAGAATTGATTCTAATAATTTACCCACCATCGAGGTCAGACTGACCGGTCTATAACTATTTGGCCTATCCCTCACATCCTTTTAAAATAATAGTACAACGTTCGCAGACCTCCAATCCTCCGGCACCTCCCCCATATCCAGTGAGGATTTGAAGATGATCCTCAGCGCATCCACTATTTCCTCCCTGGCTTCCTTTAACAACCTCAGATGCAAACCATCTGGCCCTGGTGATTTATTCATTTTCAAGGATGTCAGACGCTCTAGTACTTCCACTCTCATTATGCTTATTGTATCTAATATTTCACACTCCTCTTCTTTTACTACAATGTCTGCATCATCCCTCTCCTTTGTGAAGGCAGAGACAAAAAACTCATTAAGAACCCAGCCCACATCTTCTGGATCCACACAGATGTTCCCTTGTACATCTCTGATAGGTCATACCCTTTCCTTAGTTATCCTCTTGCTCTTAATGGACTGAGAAAACATCCTTGGGGTTTCCTTCAAGTAGTTGTATCCAGTCCACATCCACCAAATCACCTCTCAGTTTTGTAAAATTTGCCTTCCCCCAATTTCGAACTTTTACTTTTCGAGCTGCCCTGCCATTACTTAGATTTACAAACTCATTATTGCTCGTGTAATAAGTGTAATAAGTAGAATAATTTACCAGTTACTCACCGATCAGCTTCTTCCCCTGGACCATGGAGGCTGAAAAGGCAGAAAAGATAAGAGAGACCAAAGAGCACCTCTTTCCCCTAGTCAGTGAAGTCCCTCACACATCAACTCACAGCTTTACACTCTGTCCAAACAGCACTTTCTAATTAGTAATTATTCATAAATTACACTAACTAAAACATTAGTAAGCTGACCAATTACAAGGTCGCTATTTGAGGGTTTTTAAACAAAGAGCTTTTTTCCCTATCCCAACGGCTCTTTTCAGATCCACCGACAGTATCTAAAAGGGCTGATTACTGTCTGAAGTCTGCTGTACCCACACCTCTGTCTATCCCTCTTTATCTGGAACAACCAGCGTCATCTTCCATTCCTTTCACCATCATGTGTTTAACTCGCTTCTCCTCATAGACAGTCAGATATCAATGTAATAATGAAATGATCTGTGTCAGTGCTGGCCATTTCCCTGTCCTGATTTCAGACCCCACTCTGGACACTTGTTTCTCATTCCAGGACCTTCTTGTATTAATATTCAGCACCACCTGTCAGTCAGAAACTTGTCTCAATGAACCGATCCTTTTACTGAACTTCCAACTGCTGCTGTCGATTTCTCGAGGGAACGAGCAGCTCACTGTGTAAGGATGTGAGGGGAATGTAACCCGGCTGCTGGTGAGAAGGTCCCATCTTCTCAATTAAAAGCCTTTTATTTTACTACAGTGATTCCTAGATTCCCAGCTGGTCTGTTGAGGATTTTGTTTTCACAGAAATAACTTGTTAAATACAAATCTGATTCCAACACGTCAGTAACAGGACAGAATGGGAACCTTTTAAAAGAATGAAGCAACTATTTCAGTGGCTTCTCACTGTCCCCCTGAAGCCTGTGTGAAGGGGAATTACCAATAGTCTGTAATTTATTACTTCCACACCGAGTTTGAGTTATTTGTCGCGTGAAAGATTGCTGAACGGAGTCTTTTACTGTCAGTTACGGATGAGAAGTTGACAAAAATTGGCAAAATAAAGCTGTTCATAAAATAGCACCAGCAATTTGAGTCGGTAAAAGCAAAATTGTGTTTTAAAAGTTTATTTAAACCGCTACGGGAAAATAGATTTTTATGTACTTTTCCAGTCGATCACTTCTTTTCCACAGTGAAATTGGCGGCTTTCACAAATTCAAATGTTCTGCCAGGTTGACAGGTTCAACCAATGATTTTTTGTATTTTGTGCTTCGAGGTTCTCTGATTGAATCATTCATGTAAGCTAATGGCTGCGTGGCCCAATGGATAAGGCGTCTGACTTCGGTATATTCTATGATGTTATCAGAAGAATGCAGGTTCGAGTCCTGCCACGGTCATTTTGACCCGCAGGGATTTGGGGATTGAGTCGGGGACTGAACAGATTGGAAACCCGACATGGATTTAATGGGGCGAATGGCCTCCTCATGTGCTGTCACTGACTTTATGAGAAGAGGGTGACCAATCAGAAGTGGGCTGGGGTGACAGCGGGCTTAAACTGCAGGAATTCCAGGTCCCTGAATGACTGAGCTGAAACTGATCAGTTTCACTGCAGGAAACACCGTCTCGGGGGAAATAACATCACAAATAATTCCATTTGACTAATTATTCAATTATAAAACAATGGGCAGATGTGAAGGTGTGATGTTACTTTTCACTGTGAGGGGAGAATCCGCCATCTGGATAAATCAGTAACTTTATAACATCGTCTGTACGTTTGGTAAAGAAACGATGAAAACTCTCCCCATAACCCTGGTGTGGTGGAAAGGCTCAATTCAGAGATTGCAATATAACGAGAGCACAACATAAATCATTAACTGATATTTCCGGCATAAAACACACCCCAGCTCCCGTTCCCAGGTCACTGCTGTCCCTATGAGGCGGTGTGTGACTCTGAAAAGATACTTTGTTTTGTGTTTCTGCAGGAAAACCACAAAGATCCTCCCAGGCAGTGAAACTCATCTTCCCAGAATCTCCATACCAGATTGAAACAGAAAACACAAAGACAGTGAGAAAGTTCCAGAGAGTTACTGAGCATTAAAACCAATGAAATAAACCAATTCTAGAGAGATGTTGGTGCAGTTTTTTCAGAGAGATTGTGGGTGGCTCTTAAAAGAGCCGTTGTGTTTCGAGTGTTTTAGAACATAGAACATAGAACATAGAAAAATACAGCACAGAACAGGCCCTTCGGCCCACGATGTTGTGCCGATCCTTTGTCCTCTGTCAAGGACAATTTAATCTATACCCCATCATTCTCCTTTATCCATATACCTATCTAAAAGCCGTTTGAAAGTCCCTAAAGTTTCTGACTCAACAACTTCCCCAGGCAAGGCATTCCATGCCCCGACCACTCTCTGGGTAAAGAACCTTCCCCTGACATCCCCCTTATATCTCCCACCCTTCACCTTAAATTTATGACCCCTTGTAACGCTTTGCTCCACCCGGGGAAAAAGTTTCTGACTGTCTACCCTATCTATTCCCCTGATCATCTTATAAACCTCTATCATGTCACCCCTCATCCTTCTCCGTTCTAATGAGAAGAGGCCTAGAATGTTCAGCCTTTCCTCGTAAGACTTATTCTCCATTCCAGGCAACATCCTGGTAAATCTCCTCTGCACCCTCTCCAAGGCTTCCACATCCTTCCTAAAATGAGGCGACCAGAACTGCACACAGTACTCCAAATGAGGCCTTACCAAGGTCCTGTACAGCTGCATCATCACCTCACGGCTCTTAAATTCAATCCCTCTGCTAATGAACGCTAACACCCCATATGCCTTCTTCACAGCCCTATCCACTTGAGTTGCAACTTTCAACGATCTATGCACATAGACCCCAAGGTCTCTCTGCTCCTCCACATGCCCAAGAACCCTACCGTTAACCCAGTATTTTGCATTCGTGTTTGTCCTTCCAAAATGGACGACCTCACACTTTTCAGGGTTAAACTCCATCTGCCACTTTTCAGCCCAGCACTGCAACCTATCCAAGTCCCTTTGCAGACGACAATAGCCCTCCTCGGTATCCACAACTCCACCAACCTTTGTATCATCTGCAAATTTACTGACCCACCCTTCGACTTCCTCATCCAAGTCGTTAATAAAAATCACAAACAGGAGAGGACCCAGAACTGATCCCTGTGGCACGCCACTGGTAACTGGGCTCCAGGCTGAGTATTTACCATCTAAGACCACTCTCTGCCTTCTATCAGTTAGCCAATTCTTAATCCAACTGGCCACATTCCCCACTATCCCATGCCTCCTGACTACATGGTGGAGTTTTCCTTGGAGTTGATGTACTTGGTCACTCACTTTGTCCCTTCTCATATTCCGAGCGCTTTGTTGGGTGGAAATATTTATTCAGGCAGTTTCAACAGCTCAGAGCCGACATTGAGTCAGAAACCAGAAATGGGAGTACGGGACACAGACAAGGAATTTACGCTGGACCTTTATAAATCTCACTGGTTATAGGCCTCAGTTAGAGCGTTGTGTCTAATTCCATGCTCCACACTTTCGCAGGAATGTCAAGGCCTTAGAGAGGGTGCAGAGGAGATTTACTGGAATGGTATCAGAAATGCAGGAATTCAGCTAATGTGGAAAGAATAGGGGTCTGGGGTGTGTGAAGCTGGGGTCCTTCTTCTTAGAGCAGAATGGCAGTTAATAGTTGTGTTCAACATTGTGAAGAGTTTTTATAAGAATAAAGAAGTTTGACTGCAATTAGACAGAGCCTTGGTGAGATCACACATTATGGGCGGCACAGTGGCGCAGTGGTTAG
Organism: Heterodontus francisci; assembly: GCF_036365525.1. Taxonomy (NCBI): domain Eukaryota; kingdom Metazoa; phylum Chordata; class Chondrichthyes; order Heterodontiformes; family Heterodontidae; genus Heterodontus; species Heterodontus francisci. Next base: position 3,311,774 of record NW_027141852.1, on the reverse strand, counting down.
CACCGCAGCCTCACAGCTCCAGCAACCCGGGTTCAATTCTGGGTATTGCTTAGGTGGAGTTTGCAAGTTCTCCCTGTGTCTGTGTGGGTTTTCTCCGGGTGCTCCGGTTTCTTCCCACAAGCCAAAAGACTTGTTGGTAGGTAAATTGGCCATGATAAATTGTCCCTGGTTTAGGTAGGTGGGAGGGAAATATAGGGTCGGTGGGTATGTGTTAGGAATATGGGATTAGTGCAGGATTAGTATAAATGGGTGGTTGTTGGTCGGCACAGACTCAGTGGGCCGAAGGGCCTTTTTCAGTGCTGTATCTCTCTGTGACTCTAGAGATGTGGATGCTCAATCATTGGGTATATCCAAGAGAGAGATCGATAGGTTTTTGGATACTAAGGCAATCAAGGGATCTGTGCCAGTGTGGTAAGATGGAGTTGATGTAGGAGATCAGCTGTGATCTTATTGAATGGCAGAGCTATTTCGATGGGCCGAATGGCTTACTCCTATTTTTTTATGTACATTTCCATTCCTCTCAGGGAATATTTTATTTTCAAAAAGAGAAATACTGCACACACTGGAAATCTGAATAATAACAGAAGATTCTGGAAACACTCAGCAGTTCCAGCAGTATCTGTGGAGAGAGGAAGGTAGGAGCAATGTTTCAGGTATATAGAAGGGTCACAGAACTGGACCATTAACCCGAGCTTCTCTTCTCCACAGTTGTTTCCGGACTGGCTGAGTGTTTTCAGTATTTTAGGCTTTTTCTTTCTGTATTTCATCCATTTCCCATTTGACTATTTGCTGTGAAACTTTCAGCGTTGTGCTCAATTCTTTGTGTCGTTGTGTTTCCTTTATTTGAAGTAATGTAAATAGTATCCTGAAATGAATTTGCCAAATGGTTGGGCAAATTGTTACAACCAGTTTTTGAGCAAGTTCTCCACATGCACAGTGAAGGATTCCTTCACATTTGCGAAGATCATACAGGACTTGCCTATCGATAGCAATGCCGTGTCCATGTGTCATTTGACATTGCTAGCCTATTCACCAATGTACCACTTCAGGAAGCCATAGATATTTGCACTGCAGTGCTATATCATGGCGATCTAGACCCGTCACCATTGTGTGAATCAGTATTCATTGAACTTATGAACTCGGCAACTTGCACAGTTGGGTTCAGTTTTTTTGACACCATGTATCGCTGGTGTTGCCATGGGATCCCCTCTAGGCCCAGCTCTCACAAACATCTTTGTTGGATTCCATGACAAACCTGTTTTTAAGGGAATGACACCTAACCTCCTACCTCTTGCATATTTCCAATATGTAGATGATACGTTTGCTATATTTGAATCCGCAGCTGCATGAAATAATTTCCTTGCACGTCTTCATGGGCTCTATCCTACACTCAAATTCACCTTTGGAATGGAGCTGTCAAATGAGCTCCCTTTCCTTGATGTACTAGTTGAGAAATCTGCTAAGGGGTTTTCTACCACGGTCTACCGCAAACATACCTTCACTGGTCAATACACGCGTTGGGATTATTACAGTTCCACACGCTATAAGACTGGTCTTATCGACAACCTCATAAATAGGGCTGAGCCATTTGCTCACCATGCAAGCTTGATGCTGAAATAGGGCGAATCAAAGACATCCTGCATTACAATGGCTACACTGATCAGATCATTTCTCACTGTATATCACACAAACTTATAAATGGGCTGAAGGACGTCATTTTGAGCCCTGAAAAGTGCCCAGTCTCCCTCAAATTACCCTGGAAGAGTAATATATCCCCAGTATTTGAGTAACAGGTGAAGCGAGCTGTTTCCTACTGTTCCTATGCAGGAGCAACAAGTGTGGTGTTCACCACTAACAGGATGCTGCTGTCAAGCAAAAGAGACGTCCTGCCTATCACACAAATAAGTAACGTGATATATGAATTTCAATACCAGTGTGATGCTAGGTTTCTAGACCGTACATCCCAAAACTGGTGGATTGTATCAAATAACATGTCCCTTCCGCTGTTCGCAATGGGCCCTACCCAACCAACCCGTGCTTGCAAAACTCAAAACACAGTATCCAACATGAGATGTGATTCCACAATAGGACAACATTTGCTAAATAATTCTCAGTGTGCTAAGAATTACACTGACAACCGATTTAAGACTGTCAGTGGGGCTAGCAGTGTGGTGCACTGGTGTGTTCTGTTCTTTTGGGCCTCCTTATCTCGAGAGACAATGGATACGCGCCTGGAGGTGGTCAGTACTGTAAGCTACATATATTAATACACAGGGCCCTGTTCTTTGCAGACAGAAATAACATGCACACACATTGTGCCAGTTTCAGCTAAACAAAATAAGTGACAGCCATTCACTGGCTCATTCCAAAGTGCAATGCCTTGACCAATCAGAGTCAAACTGCCTGGTTTAAATTTCAAACAAAGCTGGGCAGTTATCTGTCAGTTACCATAAACTGATGCATTCTGAATGGCAATGCCTCGACCAATCAGAGCTCACTTGCCAACCAATCAGCACTCTCTTCTCATACAGAAGAAAGTTGTTGTTTTCCCTTAAATTGGTATTCTTGTGGATTGCCCTGCTGAGTGCAAGACGAAAACAACTGGCTACCAAAGTCTGGACAACATGTCACTATTTTCTCGAAATGATTACTTTTATTTTCAATATAAAAATATAAAGCAATATGAGTGTAACATTTACAGACAAATTCTATTACCTCAAATTGCCTGATTCTTTCACACTGACAGACTATGTGAACTACTGTCCCGATTTTGCAGTTCTCACTTCCAGTTAGCAAATGTCAGCAATCTGTGATACAGTGCAGTTTACAGACCAGACCGTCAATCACAACATGCAATAATTGTTCAGCTTCTGTTGGACTGGTGGGATTTAGAAATACAAGGAATTGAGATGAGCTGTTATTGTATTTAATTATTTATTTCATGGGATGTGGACGTCGCCAGCCAGGCCAGCATTTATTGTCCATCCCTAATTGCCCATGAGAAGGTGGTGGTGAGCTTCCTTCTTGAACCACTGCAGTCCATGTGGGGTAGGTACACTCACAGTGCTATTAGGAAGGGAGTTCCAGGATTTTGACCCAGCGACAGTGAAGGAATGGCGATCTAGTTCCAAGTCAGGATGATGTGTAGCTTGGAGGAGAACTTTCAGGTGGCGGTGTTCCCATGCATCTGCTGCCCTTGTCCTTCGAGGCAATAGAGGATGCAGGTTTGGAAGGTGCTGCCTGAGTAGCCTTGGTCCATTGTTGCAGTGCATCTTGTCGAAGGTACACACTGCTGCCACTGTACGTCAGTGGTGAAGGGAGTGAATGTTGTGGACGGGGTGCCAATCAAGCGTGTTGCTTTGTCCTGGATGGTGTCGTGCTTCTTGAATGTTGCTGGAGCTGCACCCATCCAGGCAAGTGGATAGCATTCCATCACACTCCAGACTTGTGCCTTGTAAATGGTGGACAGGCTTGGGGAGTCAGGAGGTGAGTTACTCACCGCATGATTCCTACCCTCTGACCAGCTCATGTCGTCACACTATTTATAAGGCTCCTCCAGTTCAGTTTCTGGTCAATGGGAACCCCCAGGAAGTTGATAGTGGGGGATTCAGCGATCGTAATGCCGTTGAATGTCAATGGGAGATCGTTAGATTCTCTCTTGTTCGAGATGGTCATTGCCTGGCACTTGTGTGGCGCGAATGTTACTTGCCACTTATCAGCCCAAGCCTGGATATTGTCCAGGTCTTGCTGCATTTCTACATGGACTGCTTCAGTATCTGAGGAGTCGCGAATGGTGCTAAATTTTGCAATCATCAGTGAACATCCCCATTTCTGACCTTATGATTGAAGGAAGGTCACTGATGAAGGAGTGAAGAAGGTTGGGCCGAGGATACTACCCTGAGGAACTCCAGCAGTAATGTCCTGGAGCTGAGATGATTGACCTCCAACAATCACAACCATTTTCCTTTGTGCTAGGTGCAATTCCAACCAGTGGAGAGTTTTCCTCTTGATTCCCATTGACTCCAGTTTTACTCTGGCTCCTTGATGCCATACTCAGTCAAATGCTACCTTGATGTCAAGGGCAGACACTCTCACCTCACCTCTTGAGTTCAGCTCTTTTGTCCTTGTTTGAACCAAGGCTGTAATGAGGTCAGGAGCTGAATGGCCCTGGCGGAACCCAACTGAGCATCACTGAACAGTTTATTGTGAAGCAAGTGCCCCGTCGATGACATCTTCCATCACTATACTGATGATTGAGAGTAGACTGATGAGGCAGCAATTGGCTGGGTTGGACTTGTCCCGCTCTTTGTGTTCAGGACATACCTGGGCAATTTTCCACATTGCCGGGTAGATGCCAGTGTTGTAGCTGTACTGGAACAGCTTGGCTAGGGGCGCGGCAAGTTCTGGAGCACAGGTCTTCAGTACCATTGCCGGAATATTGTCAGGGCCCGTAGCCTTTGCTGTATCCAGTGCCTGCAGTCGTTTCTTGATATCACGTGGAGTGAATCGAATTGGCTGAAGACTGGCATCTGTGATGCTGGGGACTTCAGAAGGAGGCCGAGATGGATCATCAACCTGGCACTTCTGGCTGCAGATTGTTTCAAATTCTTCATCCTTGTCTTTTGCACTGATGTGCTGGGCTCCCCCATCATTGAGGTTGGGGATATTTGTGGAGCCACCTCCTCCTGTTGGTTGTTTAATTGTCCACCACCATTCATCATTGGATGTGGCAGGGTGTAGATCTGATCCGTTGGTTGTGGGATCACTTAGCCCTGTCTATTACATGCTGCTTCTGCTGTTTGGCATGAAAGTAGTCCTGGGCTGTAGCTTCATCAGGCTGATGCCTCATTTCAAGGTATGCCTGGTGCTGCTCCTGGCATGCCCTCCTGCACTCTTCATTGAATAAGGGTTGGTCCCCAGCTTGTTGGTAATGTTAGAGTGGGGGAATATGCCGGGCCATGAGGTTATAGAATGTGGTTGACTACAATTCTGCTGCTGCTAATGGTCCACAGCACCTCATGGATGCCCAGTTATACATTGCTAGATCTGTTCAAAATCTATCCCATTTAGCACAGTGGTAGTGGCACACAACACGATAGAGGGTATCCTCAATGTTAAGACGGGACATCATCTCCACAAGGACTGTGCAGTGGTCACTCCTACCAATACTGTCATGGACTGATGCATCTGCGGCAGGCAGATTGGTGAGGATGAGGTCAAGTATGTTTTTCCCTCTTGTTAGTTCCCTCACCACCTACTGCAGACCCAATCGAGCAGCTATGTCCGTTAGGACTCGGCCAGCATGGTCAGTAGTGGTGCTACCGAGCCACTCATGGTGATGGACATTGAAACCCCCCAGCCAGACTACATTCTGGACCCTTGCCACCCTCAGTGCTCACTCCAAGTGGTGTTCATCAGTCTCTCGCTGTCTCTTATAATAAAAACAAGAAATGATGGAACCACTCAGCAGGTCTGGCAGCATCTGTGGAAAGAGAAACAGAGTTAACTTTTCGGGTCAGTGACCCTTCATCGTTCCGATGAAGGGTCACTGACCCGAAACGTTAACTCTTCGTTCCGACGAAGGGTCACTGACCCGAAACGTTAACTCTGCCTCTCTTTCCACAGATGCTGCCAGACCTGCTGAGTGGTTCCAGCATTTCTTGTTTTTATTTCAGATTTCCAGCATCCGCAGTATTTTGCTTTTATCTCGCTGTCTCTTGCTGGTTTGCTCAGTACCTTTCTCTGTCTGTTCCTTTCTGGGTCCTGATAATATCTTCCTGGTTTTCTGTGTGTCTTTCTCTGCCTGCCTCATTGTCGGTGCTGTTACTCAGTGTCCTTGTGTCATTGTGCAGTGAGGGTGAGTCCGTCAGCACGTGTGTTGCTGAGTCTGGGATTCTTGAGAAATCCGACTCCAATCCGATTTTGATAAAAACATTGGGGAAATGAACATATTTCACTAACGGGCAGCTGAATATTAAAACTGCAGTTAGCAGAGTGGCGCAGCGGAAGCGTGCTGGGCCCATAACCCAGAGGTCGATGGATCGAAACCATTCTCTGCTATTTATGCTTCATAATAATGCAAACTGTTCACTTTCAAAACATCAAGTATTTCCCCATAATAACAAGATGCTTCCAAAGGCACTTTATTGCAATCAGCTTTTTCCTTCCAGTGAACACATCAATCAGCAACAAATCACTTTTGCTCACACGAACACAAGCTGCAAACACGGACCAGCCGAGTCTCTCCCACTTTGTCAACCCCTTCCTGCAGAGCCACCTCTCCACCACCAGATGGTGATGTTGGCCACAATAAAACCAGGACATATGGTCACAGTGAGGAGACGGTCAGCAACTGAAAATAAAACAATAACAGGGAAAACCTTTACACAACAACAGGGTACATCTTTACACAACAGAAAACATATTTACACAACAGGAAATACCTTTAGATAACAGGGAGAACACAATCATGCAAATGCCTTGTTTCTCCATCTCAGTCTCGTTGTCTCTCTCTCTGTCCCTCACTTTTGCTTCCTCACAGTCTATTGGTTTTCTGTGTGTTTTTCTCTCTGTCCCGTTGTCAATGGTGTTACTCAGCATCCTTGTAACATTGTGTAGCCAGGCTGAGCCTCCCAACACCTGTGTTGCTGTAATAAAAACAGAAAATGCTGGAAATGCTCAGTTGGTCTGGCAGCATCTGTGCAGAAAGAAACAGTTAACAGTTCAGGTCTGTTTCCTTAGCTCACATTAACTTTGTTCTCTCTCCACAGATGCTGCCAGACCTGCTGAGTACTTCAAGCATTTCTTGTTTTCATTATGGCACAGAGTTCCCTTTTCAAACTGACAGAATTAACCACAATAATGTACTCTGAGATTCAAGTTAAATATCAGCCCAATATTTATACACATTGTGAGTTTATAAGTTTCAGTATTAATTCCCATAGTGCATCCTGACATATACATTAGATATAACATAACATAAGAACAGAAGAAATAGGAGCAGGAGTAGGTCATTCGGCCCCTCAAGCCTGCCCTGCCATTCAGTAAGATCATGGCTGATCTGCCCCAGACCTCAACCCCTCTTTCATGCCAGCTCTTCATAGCCCTCAACTCTCCAATATTTCAAAAATCTATTTACATCCTCTTTAAATACTTTCAGTGATTTAGCCTCCAATACTGTCTGGGGTAGAGAATTCCAGACATTCACTACCCTCTGAGAGAAGAAATTCCTTTGCATCTCAGTTTAAATGAGTGTCCCCTTATTCTGTAACTATGTCGCCTAGTTTGAGATTCCCCACTAGTGGAAACATTTTCTCAACATCTACCCTGTTAATAAAAACAAGAAATGCTGGAAATACTCAGCAGGTCTGGCAGCATCTGTGAAGAGAGAAGCAGAGTTAATGTTTCAGGTCAGAGACCCTTCTTCACCCTGTTAAGCCCCCTCAGAATCTTGTACGTTTCAAAAACATCACCCCTCATTCTTCTAAACACGAATGAATAACCTGTTTAGCCGTTCTTGATAAGTCAACCCCTTCATCTCAGGAATCAGCTGAGTGAATCGCTTTTGAACTCCTCCAATGCCAGTACATCCTTTCTTAAGTCTAAATCTCAAGTGTGATATCAGATTGAGAGAATCTGAAAGATAGTATAACCTGAGATACAAACTGAGAATTCAGTTTAAAACTCCCCCGGATTGTGAAACTAAAAGATACAATAGCAATTTAATTTGTATAGACAGTGCGTTGGATCACATTCCAGCCCTCATACAGTATCAGACTGGATGATACTGTAGCAATTCCATTAGTGCAGACTCAGCTCTACATTACAGAGCAGGGAACATATTTAAACAACCGGGAACACTTTTACACAAGATGGATCATATTTACACAACTGAGAAGACCTTTACCCAACAGGGAACCATTTTACACAATAACAGAGAACATCTTTACACAACAGCGAATACAGTAACACAACAGAGAACATATTACACAGCAGGAAATATCTTTAAAAGAACACAGGGAACATCTTTACACAACAGAGATCACAATTACATAAATCATGAGTCTTTCGCTGTCTCTTGCTGGTTTGCTCAGTTCCTTTCTCTGTCTGTTCCCTTCTGGGTCCTGATAATCTCTTCCTGGTTTTCTGTGTGTCTTTCTCTGTCTGTTCCCTTCTGGGTCCTGATAATCTCTTCCTGGTTTTCTGTGTGTCTTTCTCTGTCTGTTCCTTTCTGGGTCCTGATGATCTCTTCCTGGTTTTCTGTGTGTCTTTCTCTGCCTGCCTCATTGTCGGTGCTGTTACTCAGTGTCCTTGTGTCATTGTGCAGTGAGGGTGAGTCTGTCAGCACGTGTGTTGCTGAGTCCGGGATTCTTGAGAAATCCGACCACAAACCTATTTTGATAAAAACATTGGGGAAATGAACATATTTCACTAACAGGCAGCTAAAATTTGCAGCAGTAGTTAGCAGAGTGGCGCAGCGGTAGCGTGCTGGGCCCATAATCCAGAGGTCGATGGATCGAAACCATTCTCTGGTATTTATGTTTGGACGGAAGACAAACAGTTCACTTTCAAAACATCAAGTGTTTCCCCAAAAAAGCAAGACGCGCTCGATTGCCATCAGCTTTTTCCTTCCAGTGAACACATCAATCAGCAACAAATCACTTTTGCTCACACGAACACAAACTGCAAACACGGACCAGCCGAGTCTCTCCCACTTTGTCAACCCCTTCCTGCAGAGCCTCCTCTCCACCACCAGATGTTGATGTTGGCCACAATAAAACCAGGGCAAATGGTCACAGTGAGGAGACGGTCAGCAACAGTAAATTAAACAATAAGAGGGAAAACCTTTACACAACAACAGGGTACATCTTTACACAACAGAAAACATATTTACACAACAGGAAATACCTTTAGACAACAGGGAGAGCACAATCATACAAATGCCTTGTTTCTCCATCTCAGTTTCGTTGTCTGTCTCTCTCTCTCCGTTCCACACTTTTGCTTCCTCACAGTCTATTGGTTTTCTGTGTGTTTTCCTCTCTGTCCCGTTGCGATGGTGTCACTCAACGTCCTTGCAACATTGCGTAGCCAGGCTGAGCCTCCCAACACCTGTGTTACAGAACATAGAACAAAGAACAGTACAGCACAGTACAGGCCCTTCGGCCCACGATGATGTGCCGAACCTTTAACCTACTCTAAGATCAAAACTACCTACATACCCTTCATTCTACTATCATCCATGTACCTATCCAAGAGACGCTTAAATGTCCCTAATGTATCTGCTTCTACTACCACCGCTGGCAGTGCATTCCATGCACCCACCACTCTCTTGTGTGAAGAACCTACCTCTGACATCTCCCCGAAACCTTCCTCCATCACCTTAAAATTATGCCCCCTGGTGATAGCCCTTTCCACCCTGGGAAAAAGTACCTGGCTATCCACTCTATCTATGCCTCTCATCATCTTGTACCCCTCTATCAAGTCACCTCTCAACCTTCTTCGTTCCAATGAGAAAAGTCCCAGCTCCCTCAATCTTTCTTTGTAAGACATGCCCTCCAGTCCAGGCAGCATCCTGATAAATCTCCTCTGCACCCTCTCTAAAGCTTCCACATCCTTCCTATAATGAGACGACCAGAACTGAACACAATATTCCAAGTGTGGTCTAACCAGGGCTTTATAGAGCTGCAGCAGAACCTCGCGGCTCTTAAACTCAATCCCCCTGTTAATGAAAGCCAACACACCATACGCCTTCTTAACAACCCTATCAACTTGGGTGGCAACTTTGAGCGATCTATGGACATGGGCCCCAAGATCCCTCTGTTCCTCCACACTACCAAGAATCCTGTCTTTTCGCCTGTATTCTGCATTCAAATTCAACCCTCCAAAATGAATCACTTCACACTTTTCCAAGTTGAACTCCATCTGCCACTTCTCAGCCCAGCTCTGCATCCTGTCAATGTCCTGTTGCAACCTACAACAGCCTTCCACACTATCCACAACTCCAGCAACCTTCGTGTCACCGGCAAACTTGCTAACCCAGACTTCCACTTCCTCATCCAAGTCATTTATAAAAATCACAAAGAGCAGAGGTCCCAGAACAGATCCCTGCGGAACACCACTGGCCACCGAGCTCCAGGCTGAATACTTTCCATATACTACCACCCTCTGTCTTCTATGGGCCAGCCAATTCTGTATCCAGACAGCCAACTTTCCCTGTATCCCATGCCTCCTTACTTTCTGAATGAGCCTACCATGGGGAACCTTATCAAACGCCTTGCTGAAATCCATATACACCACATCCACTGCTCTTCCTTCATCAATGTGTTTTGTCACATCTTCAAAGAATGTAATAAGGCTTGTGTGGCATGACCTGCCCCTCACAAAGCCATGCTGACTGTCTCTAATCAAACTATGCTTTTCCAACTAATCATAAATCCTGTCTCTCAGAATCCTCTCCAATAATTTGCCCACTACCTACGTAAGACTGACTGGTCTATAATTCCCAGGGTTATCCCTATTCCCTTTCTTGAACAAGGGAATAACATTTGCCACCCTCCAATCATCTGGTACTACTCCAGTGGACAGTGAGGACGCAAAGATCATCACCAAAGGCGCGGCAATCTCTTCCATCGCTTCCCTTAATATCCTTGGGTATATCCCGTCTGGCCCCAGGGACTTATCTGTCCTCATGTCTTTCAAAATTTCCAGCACATCCTCCCTCTAAACATCAACCTGTTCGAGCATATCAGCCTGTTTCACGCTGTCCTCACAAACGACCAGGTCCCTCTCACTAGTGAATACTGAAGCAAAGTATTCATTTAGGACCTCCCCTACCTCCTCCGACTCCAGGCACAAGTTCCATCCACTATCCTTGGTCGGCCCTACCCTCACTCTGGCCATCCTCTTGTTCCTCACAGAAGTGTAGAACGCATTGGGATTTTCCTTAATCCTACCCGCCAAGACTTTTTCATGTCCCCTTCTAGCTCTCCTAAGTCCATTCTTCAGTTCCTTCCTGGCTACTTTGTAACCCTCTAGAGCCCAGTCTGATCCTTGCTTCCTCAACCTTAAGTAAGCTTCCTTCTTCCTCTTGACTAGCTGTTCCACATTTCTTGTCATCCAAGGTTCCTTCACCCTACCATCCCTTCCTTGCCTCATCGGGACAAACCTATCCAGCAGTCGCAGCAAGTGCTCCCTAAACAACCTCCACATTTCTGTCGTGCATTTCCCTGAGAACATCTGTTCCCAATTTATGCACCCCAGTTCCTGCCTAATAGCATTGTAATTCCCCCTCCCCCAATTAGATATTTTCCCATCCCGTCTGCTCCTGTCCCTCTCCATGACGATAGTAAAGGTCAGGGAGTTGTGATCACTATCACCGAAATGCTCTCCCACCGAGAGATCTGCCACCTGGCCTTGTTCGTTGCCAATCACCAAATCCAACATAGCTTCCCCTCTAGTCAGCCTATCTACATATTGAGTCAGGAAACCTTCCTGGACACACCTGACAAAAACAGCTCCATCCAAACTATTTGCACTAAGGAGGTTCCAATCAATATTAGGGAAGTTGAAGTCACCCATGACAACAACCCTGTTACTTCTGCACCTTTCCAAAACCTGCCTCCCAATCTGTACCTCCGTGTCTCTGTTGCTATTGAGGGGTCTATAGAAAACTCCCAATAAAGTGACTGCTCCTTTCCTGTTTCTGACTTCCACCCATAATGACTCAGTAGACAAACCCTCCTCGTTGACCTCCCTTTCTGCAGCTGTGATACTATCCCTGATTAACAATGCCACTTTCCCACTTCTTTTACCTCCCTCCCTATTCCTTTTGAAACATCTAAACCCCGGAACATCCAACATTCATTCCTGCCCCTGTGATCTCCAAGTGTCCGTAATTGCCACAACATCGTAGCTCGAAGTACTGATCCATGCTCTAAGTTCATCACCCTTATTCCTGACACTTCTTGCATTAAAATAGACACACTTCAACCCATCATACTGGCTGAAACTTTGCCCTGTCAACTGTCTAACCTTCCTCACAGACTCTCTGCACTCGGTATCTGCCTGTGCAACAGCTACCACATCCACTGATCCATAGCTCCGGTTCCCATCCCCCTGCCAAACTAGTTTAAACCCTCCCGAAGAGCTCTAGCAAACCTCCCGCCCAGGATATTGGTGCCCCTCCAGTTCAGATGCAACCTGTCCTTCTTGTACAGGTCCCTACTTCCCCAGAAGCTATCCCAATGATCCACATAACTGAAGCCCTCCCTGCTACACCAGCTCTGTAGCCACGTGTTCAGCTGCACTCGCTCTCTGTTTCTAGCCTCACGAGCACGTGGCACCGGTATCAATCCTGAGATTACTACTCTGCTCGTCCTGCCTTTTAGCTTCCAACCTAACTCCTATATTCGCTTTTCAGGTCCTCATCCCTTTTCCTAGCTATGTCATTGGTACCGATATGGACCACGACTTCTGGCTGCTCCCCCTCCCCCTTAAGAATCCTGTAGACTCGATCTGAGACATCCCTGACCCTGGCACCCAGGAGGCAACATGCCATCCGGGAGTCTCGTTCGCGACCACAGTATCTCCTGTCTGTTCCACTAACCATTGAATCTCCTATTACTATCGCTCTCCTATACTCCACCCTTCCCTTCTGAGCCGCAGAGCCAGGCTCAGTGGGAGAGACCTGGCCGCTGTGGCTTTCCCCTGGTAGGTCCCCTCCCCCGACCGTATCCAAAACGGTATACTTATTATTGAGGGGAACGGCCACAGGGGATCCCTGCACTGTGCGCCTATTCCCTTTCCCTCCCCTGATGGTCACCCAGCTACCTTTATCCTGTGACTTAGGTGTCAGTACGTCCCTATAACTGCTCTCTATCATCCCCTCTGCCTCCCGCATGATCCGAAGTTCATCCAGCTCCAGCTCCAGTTCCCTAACGCGCTCTGTGAGGAGCTGGATTTGGGTGCACTTCTCACAGGTGAAGTCAGCAGGGACACAAGTGGTGACCCTTACCTCCCACATCCTGCAAGAGGAGCATGCAACTGCCCTAGCTTCCATCCCCTCTGCTCAAAATTGACAACAGAGAATAAAAAAATATAAAGGAAAACCTTAGCTTACCAAATCCTCCACACAAGAGTCCTTTTTTTTGGTTGGAGGAGGAGGATGGGTGGGAGACACTACACGTGTAGTGTTTTGGGTTTAGCCACTGCCCGAATATATAAGTTCACATACCCAGCAGTCCCCGTGTCCGCGTCCGCCGAATCGCCAGGTAAGTACTTTATAGTGAAACTTACCTTCCCAGCTGCCCCCTGGCTCGCACTATCACCGCTACTGCTGATCAAAGGTGTTGCTGTAATAAAAACAGAAAATGCTGGAAATCCTCAGTTGGTCTGGCAGCATCTGTGCTGAGAGAAACAGTTAACAGTTCAGGTCTGTTTCCTTAGCTCACATTAACTTTGTTTCTTTCTCCACAGATGCTGCCAGACCTGCTGACTATTTCAAGCATTTTCTGTTTATGTTTCAGATTTCCAGCATCTGCAGTATTTTGCTTTTCTACGTGTGTTGCTATGTCTGGGACTGTTTGAGTGCAATGCTATTGCTTTATAAACAGCGTTGAAACAAACATTTATCTAGTTAACACACAGCACTAATACACAGCTGGATATAAACAGCAGCCTGCAGCAGAGGGTGCAGTGGATGTTTATTAACACAAATAATTCACCAACACTATATTTACTGCTATCCACAATCACACCACGCTTCATCTTAACACGTTTTATTCTTCATTGACATCAACTTCTTGCTTCCAATAAACACTTCAATTTGGAACACAGCTTCCAAATCACCTTTATTCACAAACCCGAACACAAGCTGCAAATGCTGCAAACACACACCAGCCCAGACTTTCCCCTTTCTGTCAACCCATTCCTGCATCACTGCCTCTCCACCAACAGTTGTCGCTAGAATCATACAATCAGAGAATGGCAACAGCACAGAAGGAGATCGTTCGGCCTGACGAACCCATGTTGGCTCTCTGCTAAAGCAACTCACCACGTCTCACTCCCCAGTCAGTTCAATTTCGGTGGTGGGAAAACTTCTCGAAAGAATAATTCGGGACAAAATTAATAGTCCCATGGGCAAATGTGGGTTAATTCAGGAAAGACAGCATGGATTTCGCAAGGGAAAGTCATGTTGAACTGTCCTCCTGGAGTTTTTTGATGAGGTAACAGAGAGGGATGATGAGGGCAATGCTGTTGATGTGGTGTACATGGACTTTCAAAAGGTCTGACAGCATCTGAAAGGTCACTGACCTGAAACGTTAACTCTGCTTCTCTCTCCACAGATGCTGCCAGACCTGCTGAGTATTTCCAGCACTTTTTGTTTACATTTCAGATTTCTAGCATCTGCAGTATTTTGCTTTTATTGACTTTCAAAAGGAGTTTGATACAGTGCAACACAACAGACTTGTGAACAAAGTTATAACTCATGGAATAAAAGGGACAGTAGTAACATGGATATGGAATTGGCTGGGTGACAGGAAACAAAGAGTAGTGATCAATGGATGTTCTTCGGGCCAGAGGAAGGTTTGTAGTGGAGTTCCCCAGGAGTCAGTATTGGGACCCTTGCCTTTCCTGATATATATTAATGACCTAGACCTTGGTGTACAGTGCAGAATTTCAAAGTTTATGGATGATACGAAAATTGGAAGCATTGTGAACTGTAAGGATGATAGTGTAGAACTTCAGAAGGACACAGACAAGTTGGTGGAATGGGAGGACAGATGACAGGTGAAGTTCAATGCAGAGAAATGTGAATTGATTCATTTTGGTAGGAAGAACATGGAGTGACAATATAGAATAAAGGGTACAATTCTAAAGGGGGTGCAGGAGCAGTGGGACCTGGGGTTATATGTCATTGGTTGAGAGAGTGGTTAATAAAGCATACAGTATCCTCGGCTTTAGTAATAGAGGCATAGAGTACAAGAACAAGGAGGTCATGTTGAACTTGTATAAGACACTAGCCTCAGCTGAAGTACTGCATCCAGTTCTGGGTGCCACACTTTAGGAAAGATGTGAAGGCATTGGAGAGATTATGGAAAAGATTCATGAGAATGGTTCCAGGGATGAGGAACTTCAGTTATGAAGATAGATTGGAGAAGTTAGGACTGTTTTCCTTGGAGAAAAGAAGGCTAAGAGGAGATTTCATAGTGGTATTCAAAATGATGAGGGGTGTGGACAGAGTGGATAGGGAGAAACTGTTCCCACTTGTGAAAGGATCGAAAACGAGAGGGCACAGATTTAAAGTAATTGGTAAAAGAAGCAAAAGCGACATGAGGAAAAACTTTTTCACACAGCGAGTGGTTAAAGTATGAACTGCCTGTGAATGTGATGGAGGCAGGTTCAATTGAAGCATTCAAAGGGGAATTAGACTGTTATCTGAAAAGGAAGAATGTGCAGGATTATGGGGAGAAGACGTGGAAGTGACATCAGGTGAATTGCTCATTTGGAGAGTCAGTGCAGACACGATGGGCCAAATGGCCTCCTTCTGGGCAGTAACAATTCTGTGATTCTGTGATTCCAATATTCAAGTAATTTCTATATATGGTGGCCTTGACACTGACCCTTGTGGACATAACTGTTCACCATCTTCCATTCTGAAAAACAACCAAATACCACAACTGGCTTTTCTTGATATTTCATCCATTTTTTAATCCAAGCAGATACTGACCCTCCTATTCCAGGAGCCTCAGTTTTGTTACCCAGCCTTTTATGTGGTAGTCTGTCAAACGCTTTCTTAAAATCCATATAGACAACATCCATTGCTTTCCCTTCATCAACCTTTTCTGTTACTTCATCAAAAAAATCAGTTATATTAGTGAAGAACTGGAAAGGTGCTGAAGCTTTCAGTTTTCGGTCGACCCAAACCAAGTTCAAGGCCTGAATAATGAACCGATTGCCTCATTAGTTCTGTGAATAATACAATGATTTAATAGACAAAGTTTTGAAATATTCCTGCCCATAAATCTTGGTAACAGAGTGTGTGGATCTCCTGACTCAGAATGTTTAATGGATACAGTCCTCAGATCCGACAAGGAACCCCTGAACATCCACAGTAAAGACAGTGTGGATGAGGAAATGTAAGAGCTGGGAGCTGAAACTCAGGGACGGCCGAGCTCTCCTGTCATTGAGCGTGTGTGTCTGCTCTGCTCGCCGCACTTCCGGCTCTACTTTGTTTCCAATGAAAAGATGAAAAGGGCCGTTCGGTTTTCCTCTCACTGACAGCGTGTTTCACTCGGGTTAATATAACCCGGGACTTTTGCTGCTGAAATGAATTCTGCAAGGTCCCAGCAAACACACTGGCTCCCTCCTTTCTCCCCTCTTTCTATCGGATTGTTTTACCAGGAGGGGCTCAATAATAACAAACCCCCTGCAGGGAATGACCGCAAATTGAGCATCTAAATGGGGCAAGTGGGCAGCTTTCTGGGTTCTAGGTTCCCCCTACCCCGTCCCTCCCTCCCTCCAGTCCAAGCCCCTCTTCACTTTCTTTGGGACTTAGATGAGGGTGAAATGGGGAAAGTTCCCATTGATGTTTGAATGCTGAATTGCTGCAGAGATCTGCGCACGCGCGATGCAGCCCCGCCTCAGTGGGACGTCATAATAAGGAGTGGAGCGCATGCGCAGCCTTTCCCCAACCCAGTCTGTGAGGCCATTCACTCAATCAGGGGAAGATGCTTTAAATCAGCTGCTAATGGAGACTTCCCGGGCCCGGGGGAAGGGAACAAACAGCATCTACTTCCAGCAGCCACTGCTTTGGGAGCGTGTCCGCAGATGTGCTCAGAGATTAGCATTGAGTGGTGGGAAGTTGAGGGGGAGTCGGGAAGTGTTTGTAACAGACACTGTGGAGCAGGAGCTGCTCCCGGAACATGGAGTGAGCCGGGGACACGGGGAAGGGAGAGTTCATTCTCGGACAGTGTCTGTACAGGCTCAGGGAGACACAATGGGAAGAAATCACTATTGAAAATCACTGACAATTTCACCACACAAAGGAGACGGAATTTTCCTGCTTTAGTTCCAGTCTCTCACTGTTTGTTGGATTGTGAACAGTGGGGGGAAAATAGCCGCAAAATAACGACGTGGACAGTTAGACAAAGAGCATTTATTGCAGACACCAGGTGAGAAGTGTGAAAGGCACATTTTAAATAGTGGCCGCTTGTTTTCCGTTGAAATAGAAATGTGACTGTGTAAAGGTCACTGCTCTGTCGGACAGTCCCAGTCATTGAGCAGTGCAGGGCTTGTGTTGTTTCTGAATGTCACAAACTTGTTGTAAAACCACTGCAAACACCTGGTAAACAGAAGCTGAATACTGCAGTACTGCAGTGGAGGCAGACACTGACACCGTTTGTGTTCTTGGTTTTCATTTTGTGATTGTTCATAATGATTATTATTGGGACGATTACATTGATCGCTTTTGTATCTTCTACCTCACCAGTTCTTTCATTCCTGCAGGAAAATACATGACGGAACCTGAATAGATGTGGTGATTCTTGGACACAAGGAAAAGTGCAGTGATCTCGTTCCAACACACAGTCGGTACAGGATCACTCCCAAAGCACAGAGATACTGCCAGCTCATCAGTTCCACTGGAACAAACAAAAGAAGTAGTCAGACAGACACTGATCCCAAAGTCAAGATACACATTTTCAATCCAACAGTCAAACAACAGCAGGAGAGACAGAAGTTGTTTCTATTTCACTCCAATTCAGTACAGCTGACAGGTTGATACATCAATCACAGTCCAAAAACATACTCACTATCAGATCTAAATAAACTCTGTCACCATGGTCACATTTTAAATATAAAATCTGAAATAGAACAGACAAAATTTACAGAATTGAAAGGTACAGAATGAATGCAAGGAGGCTTCAAGGGGATTTGGACAGGTTAAATGAATGGGCAAGAACATGGCAGATGGAATATAATGTGAATAAGTGTGAAGTTCTCCACTTTGGTCAAATAAACAGAAAGACAGAGTATTTCTTAAATGGTGAGAGGTTGAGAAGTGTCGATGTCCAAAGGCACCTGGGTGTCCTTGTTCATGAGACACGAAAAGCTAGTATGCAGGTGCAGCAAGCAATTCGGAAGGCAAATGGTATGTTGGCTTCATTGAAAGCGTATTTGAGTACATGAGTAAAGATGCATGACGTCTAGATTAGACCGCACCTGGAGTATTCTGTACAATTTTGGTTTCCTTATCGAAGGAAGGATAGACTTGTCACAGAGGGAGTGCAACAGAGATTCACCGGTCTCATCCCCTCGGATGGTGGGATTGTCTTATGATGAGAGACTGCAGAAACTGGGCCTGAATTCTCTAGAGTTTTGAAGAATGAGAGGTGATCTCATTGAAACAGACAAAGTTCTTACAGGGTGCCAAAGGGTAGATATGGATAGGATGTTTCCTCTGTCTAGTGAGTCCAGAACAAGGGGACACAGTCTCAGAATAAGGGCAGACTGAGATGAGCAGGAATTTCTTTACTCAGAGGGTGAAAAATCTGTGGAATTCTTTATCCCAGAGGGCTGTGGAAGATCAATCATTGAACATATTCAAGACAGAAATCGATAGATTTCTAAATACTAACAAGATCAAGGGATATGGAGATGGCAGAGAAAAATGGCGTAGAGGTAGATGATCAGTCACGATCTGTTTGAATGTTGGAGCAGGCTCGATGGGCTGAATGGCCTAATGCCCCTATTTCCTATGATCCTATGAATCCCAATAATGTACATCAGAACGTTAGACCAAGTTATGCATTACATACCAGTTCAAAAATCCCACAGAGATTAAGACTGAAAGATACAGTATCAAGCCATTACTACAAAATGAAGGACTTGGAGCTTGCAGACCAGCCCATGTATAAGATTGAAAGTTATATTTTCATTCACAATCGTTTTCACAGAGCTGAATATTGAATACCAATCCACACTTGTACAGGACTACCAAATAAAACCTACAACTGTAAAATACAGTTAATCCATATTTTAAATTAAACACAAGACAAACAAATATTGATACATTAAGAGAGCGGGAAACAGTGAGAGCAGAGTGGAGCATAAAGAGCCCAGGAGAGAGAGGGAGCAAGAGTTCACTCGGAGAGCAGGGAACAGAGAGAGCAGGCGTCAAAAAAGGCAAAGGAATACACAATTAATGGGAGAACACTGAACGGTGTAGAGGAAGTGAGGGACGTTGGAGTGAATGTCCACAGATCCCTGAAGTAGCAGTGCAGGTCAATAAGCTGGTTCAGCAGGTAAATGGAATCCTTTCCTTTATTAACTGAGGTATAGAGTATTAGGGTGACCTGGTATCCATGGCAATAAGTCACTGACAGCTAACATTCAGGTGCAGCAAGCAATTAGGAAGGCTAATAGTATGTTAGCCTTTATCACAAGAGGATTTGAGTACAGGAGTAGTGAATTCTTGCTTCAATTGTATAGAACCTTGGTTAGACTGCCCTTGGAGTACTGTGTGCAGTTTTGGTCCCCTTGCCTTATGAAGGATATTATTGCCATAGATAGAGTGCAAAGAAGGTTCATCAGACTTGTTCCTGGGATGGTGGGACTGTCCTATGTAGAGAGATTGGGGAAACTGGGGCTGTATTCTCTGGAGTTTTGAAGAATGAGAGGTGTTCTCATTGAAACCTACAAAATATTTAAAGGACAGTCAGGGTAGATGCAGCTAAGATGTTTCCCCTGGTTGGGGAGTCGAGAACCAGGGGACGCAATTTCAAAATAAGGGGCATGCCACTTCGGGCAGTTTTGAGGAGAAATGTTGTTACTCAGAGGGTTGTGAATCTTTGGAATTCTGTACCCCAGAGGGCTGTGGAAGCTCAGTCATTGAGTATGTTTAAAGCAGAGATTGACAGATTTCTAAATACAAATGACATAAGGGAATATGAGGAAAGTGTGGGGAAAAGGGCATTGAAGTGGATGATCAGCCATGATCATATTGAATGGTGGGGCAGGCTCGATGTGCTGAATGGCCGACTCCTGCTCCTATGTTCCTATGTTCCTAACTCCACATTATCGATGAGACACAGCCTCAGGCCGACTTGTCGGGTGTTGCAAACAGATAACACTGCTTCTGATCTTCACCAGAACAGAGAGTGAGATGTAAAATTGATCATCAAACAGACTGTGAGAGAATACAACAGAATAAAACACATGGAGAGACACTGTGGAATAACAAATAGATTAGATTGGAATATTGAATTATGATTGGAATGGATAAAACAGCAGATTAAATTGGGACAGACAAGAGAAACTGATGGGAAGAAGGAAGAAAAGAAAGGATGGATCTGTTCACTTTTTTCAGTTTTTTCACTGGTCCATAAAAGCTGGATTAAAAAAAGATGCAAAAAACAGAGAATTTCACCAAAAAGGGAGATTAAATGCTGCCGAAACCTTGGATCGAAGGATGCCCCAACAGATCACCTGTTTAACTGTCTCCTCACTGGGGGATTTCAATCAATGAGCAATATTATTCTCTCCTTTTCTTTTGTTAAATGAAACCACTACTGTCACTTGGAGTTAATATCCCTGTGTTCCAACTCCTGAATAATGAAATTGTGAGTTTCGTGATATTTTCTGGACACATTTCCTGCTGAAAGAACTAAGAGCTCTTTTCTAATTTACACAACGCTATATACACACTCATCAAGCCTCCGAAACTAGCATCCTTGGTGCTGCTCTCTCCTCCCAAACCTCATCTCATGTGACTGTTACATCATCACTCTGATTGTGGGAGGGGTTAATCCCACTGTTTTCAGCATTAACCCTTTACATCCTCATACTGCACTGTCTGTCCAAAAAAATCGGTGGAGGGAACTTGAATTATCAAAACAGCAACAGCTGCCAGTTGAAAATCAACTCAACCCATCAGAGAGAGACTGTCAGAGAACTTCATGCATCCAGTCCTGACCCTGTCACATGAAGCAGCTGCTCACCCAGACCCCACTCTCATCAACACTGAACATTTTTACTGAGACCCTTCAAATACTGTTTATAAAAGGCCGCAAAGATCAAAGTTCACACAGTTGTATTCAATACAACAAAGTTTAATATCTTCTCACCGTTTCTCGGTAACCACATGAGACATAGGTTTTCTTATTTGGTTCCTTTGATTTTTCTTGTTCCTGACTGACAAATATTCCAAACCTCAGATAAACCCTCCCACTTGTGTCATGTCCCAGTCTCGGTTAAAAGCAACACATAATGACACAAACACTCTCCTTCAGTGAGATTAATATCAAGCTGTTTTCCAGGTTGAATGGAACTGTGAACAAATTTATGTCAAAGAAGTTAACTTTGATGTATGAGCACTGAAATTCTGTCCAAGGAGAAACAGCCATTCCAAACTCATACCCTTCACAAAGGCTGTTTTTTTATGTGATTGAATTTCATCAAGTATTTTGAATTAAAGTTCACAAGACACAGATGTCAGTGTTGATAATGAAACTTTTCAAGCATGTTGCAACTGTGAAATAAAGCTCTGCTGGGAGTTGAACCCAGGATCTCCTGTTTTCTAGACAGGTGCTTTAACCAACTAAGCTACAGATCCAGATCACGAATGTGCGTGCAATTGAAATCAGAGGAAGGCCTTGTAGATAGTGGGCAGGCTTTGGCGAGTCAAGAGCTGAGTTCGTCACGGCAGTGTTCCCAGCCTCTGACTCGCTCTTGCAGTTGTTGCTGTAGTTGGAATTGTAACAGAAAACCGTCTGTCTCGGAAGACGATGGGCGACACCCGGGGTGTACGTCACTTCTTTGTGAAACATCGTTTGTTGTGGCTGTAGAGGATGACTCGTGAGTGACAATCCCTTCCGCAGCTGGTACAGATGAATATCATTGGCCCGAGGTCGACTGATAATTTTTCCTTCCTCTGAGCTCTCTTTCCCACCATCTGGTCATTTCTTTTGTCCTCTGCTTTTCCCATGGTCTTCCTGAATGCCTTTCTCCAGGAATTCCAGTCAGCAGGAAGGACTTCCCATGCATTGACTCCAATCCCAGTCAGCTTGAGATCTCGCTTTGCAGATGTCCTTGTATCACAGATGTGGGTGACCTGTTGGTCTCGTGCTGATAGCAAGCTCACCATAGAGCGTGTCTTTGGCAAAGCGACCGTCATCCATTCAGCACACATGACTCAGTCAACAGAGTCACCGCTGACTCAAGAGGGCAAACATGCTGCGGATCCCTGCACGCTGGTGTACTTCTGCATTCGGCACTCTGTCCTGCCAGGAGATGCCCAGTATCCATCTGAGGCAGTGGAGGTGGAAGCTGTTAAGCTGCTTTTCTTGGCTTGTATAAGTTGTTGATGCTTCTCTACTCTAAAGGAGGGTGCTGAGAACACAAGCCTGTTGCACGCGGAGTTTTGTATTTTCGATCAGTTTGCTGTCGGTTCACACTCGTCTTCTCAACTTTGACATGACAGCTGCAGCATTGACAATCCTGGTGCTGATTTCAGTATCAAGGGACAGATTGCTGGTGATTGTTGATCCAAGGTATGTGAAGCTGTTGACAACCTCCAAAGTGAGCCTGTCGATGTTGATGGAAGGTGGAGTCTCTCGTCTTGGCCCATAACTTTGATCTTCCTGATGCTGATCGTCAGTCCAAACTCCTTGCAGGCCAGGGAGAACCGATATGCAAGCTGCTGTTAATGAACTTCATTATGGGATGTCAGCACAGCGTCATCAGCAAAGAGCAACTCACAGACCAAGAACTGACTCATTTTGGTCTTGGTGCGCAGTCTTGCCAAGATGAACAGCTTGTCATCAGCTCTGGTATGCAGGTGGACACCCCCATCTGAGTCACTGAAAGTTTAAAATAGCAGCATGGAGAAGAATATGCCAATTGTAAAGGATGTGAGCTGTGAGGAGGTTACAAGGAGGCTTCCAGGGGACTTGGACAGGATAAGTGAATGAAATGACAGATGGAATATAATGTGAATAAGTGTGAAGTTATCCACTTTGGTAGAATAAACAGAAAGACAGAATATTTCTTAAATGGTGAGAGGTTGGGAAGTGTTGATGTCCAAAGGGACCTGGGTGTCCTTGTTCATGAGACACTAAAAGCTCGCATGCAGGTGCAGCAATCAATTAGGAAGGCAAATGGTATGTTGGCCTTCACACGAGGGGTCATGAGTACAGGAATAAAGATGTCTTGCTGCAATTGTATAGAGCCTTGGTGAGATTGTGCTGGAGTATTGTGTACAGTTTTGGTTTCCTTATCTAAGGAAGGATATACTTGCCACAGAGGGAGTGCAACGGAGGGTCACCAGACTAATCCCTGGGATGGTGGGATTGTCTTATGAGGAAACTGGGCTTGTATTCCTTAAAGTTTCATTTAAAAGGCCATTTAAAACTGAGATAGGGTGGAATTTCTTCACTCAGAGGGTGGTGAATCTTTGGAATTCTCTACCTCAGGGGTTTGTGAAAGTTCAATCATTGAGCATGTTCAGGACAGAAATTGATAGAAATCTTGATACTCATGACATCAAGGGATATGGGGAGAGCGCGGGAAAGTGGTGTTGAGGTAGATGATCAGCAAGGATGTAATTGAATGACAGATCAGACTCGACAGGTGAAACTGCCTCCTCCTACGTTCTGAAGAGAGTTTGCAACAGGACACAGCCCTGTTTTACCCCACTGCTGATCGTGAAAGTGTCTGATGTTGCTCCATTGTAACTGACGGAACTGTGCATGTTCTCGTGGAAAGAAGAGATGACGCCCAAGAGTTCTGGAGGGCAGCCTAGTTTCCACAGCAGTTTGAAGAATCTGTCTCTGCTAACAAGATCGAAGGCCTTGGTGATGTCTATAAAGACAATGTAGAGTGGTCTGTACTGTTCACAGTACTTCTCCTGCAACTGCCGAAGTGAGAAAATCATGTCGACTGTCGATCTACCAGCTCTGAAGCTGCACTGAGACTCAGGATAGATGTGTGATGTCAGGGTCTGCAATCTGGTCAGAGCAATGTGAGCAAAGAACTTCCCCACAATACTTAGCAAGCAGATGCCTCGGTAATTGCTGCAGTCACTGCGATTCCCCCTTATTGTTGTACAAGGTGACAATGTTTGCATCACGCATGTTTAGAGGCGCAGATCTCCCCTTCCAACAGAGACACAGAAGTTCATGGAGATGCTGCAGCAGAGCTGCCTTTCCACTTTTGATGATTCCAGGTGGAGTACCATCATTTCCCAGGGCTTTACCACTGGCAAGACGGTCAATGGCCTAGTTGAGCTCTACTATGGTGGGGTCACTGTCCAACTCCTCCACGACAGGGAAGTCTGGAATGGTGCTGAGAGCTACTTCAATGACAATGTTCTCCGTTATGCAGAGTTCAAGGTAATGCTCCACTCACCTTTCCATCTGCTTGTTAGGTTCAGTGATGATCGTCCCTGTCTTTGTCTTCAAAGGTGCTGATTTAGTTACTGCTGGGCCCGTTGCTTTCATAATTTTTTTTTATTCATTCATGTGATGTGGTCATCAATGGCTAAGCCAGCATTTATTGCCCATCCCTCATTTCCCATGAGAAGGTGGTGGTGAGCTGCCTTCTTGAACCGCTGCAGTCTGTGTGAGGTAGGTACACCCACAGTGCTGTTAGGAGGGGAGTTCCAGGATTTTGACCCAGCAACAGTGAAGGAAAGGAGATATAGTTCCAAGTCACGATAGTGTGTGGCTTGGAGGGGAACTTGCAGGTGGTGGTGTTCCCATGAATTTGCTGCCCTTGTCCTTATAGTTGGTAGAGGTTGCGGGTATGGAAGGTGCTGTCTAAGGAACATTGGTGTGTAGAATTCCTTCATATGTCCCTCGAGCATCCCCCAGATTCAGCGGCAGATTGGATGCTGTTGCAGAGTTTTAACCAGTATTGATTGGTGCAGTGCTGAGCAGTCTGCAGAGACTTGTTTCTGGCAGCTCTGAGAGCATCTAGAGTTTGTTTGCTGGGGACTTGTTTGTAGTTCATGAGGGCTCTCTTCTTAGTTGCAGTAACTGACTCCATTTCAGTCCAATAAGCCTCAAACCAGTCAGCATTCCTCCCATCTCTTTTCCCATACACAGTGAGTGCAGAGTAAAAGATGGTGGCGTGCAGATGATTCCACTTTGACACTGCACTGAGGCCTTGGGTGTTTTCTGAAAGAGCCTGATCGAGGATGTTGAGGAACTCCTGGGTCCTTTCTGGGTCAGTGGTTCGGCTGGTGTTGATCCGAGAACGACCTTTCTTCTTGGATGGATGAAGCTTCCTTGGCTGAAGCATGACCTTGTTACACACCAGGGAGTGGTCAGTGTCACAGTCAGCGCTGTGATAGCTGCGTGTGATGAGGATACTGCTGAGGGTGGTACGTCTGGTGATGATAAGGTCTAGCTGGTGCCAGTGGCGTGATCACGGACGTCTCCAGGACACCTTGTGGCACAGCTTGACCTGGAAGTAGCTGTTCGTCACACAGAGTCCATGGTGACAGCATAGCTCCAGAAACCTCTGTCCATTTTTGTTCATCTTGCTAATCCCCTGGTGCCCTATGCTCATTGGCCAAGCTGTAGTCAGTACCCAAGCTTGCGTTGAAATCCCCGAGAAGATACAGTCCCTCGGTGCTGGGAATTCTACTGATGGCAGTGTCAAGTGTCTCATAGAATTGATCCTTGACATCTGGGGTGGAGGTGAGTGTCGGGACATAGATGCACATGAGATTAACTGGGCCCGCGCTTGTTGACAAGTGAAGGGTAAGAAGTCTCTCTTAGCCAACTGTGGGGGGTTCACTCATTGCAAGTAGCGTGTTTTTTACTGTGAGACCCACTCCATGCTCACGAGTTGCCTCTTGGGCTTTCCCCTGCCTGAAGAAGGTGTAGTGTTTCTCTTTGAGGGATCCACTTTGAATGAGTCTAGTTTCTTGCAGCACAGCAATGTCCACATTGAGCCTTGTGAGTTCCTTGTCAATCACAGCTGTCTGGTGTGTGTCATCAACCTGCAGAAGGTTGTCAGTAAGGCCAGGACACATGGTCCTTACATTCCAGCTTGTGATGCGAAGCACTGGTGTCTTCTTTGCTGAGTTTGTCTTGTCTGGTGCATAGATTATCAATCCGCCAGTTGAGAGATATCTCTCTAACATGCAAGCACCCATTGAAGCAAGTAGGTCGTGGCAGGACAGCACCTAACTGACTGGGGGCTGCACAGCTTGGAGTAGGTGGTGGTTCTCCAATGAGACGCGATGATCTCTCCCACTGTCAAAAGTAACCCCTGGTGCTCATACTCTACACCAATTGAGTGAGAGCTTATAATCGGTAACTGTTTCTTCCCATGTTTTGCTAATGTTTAACCACGAAGCTGGAGTGTCCTCTCCAGGGCACAGGCCTGGGCAAATAGTATGGAGACACTGAGCATCAGGACCCCCTCTCAGCATTGCTAGTATTGTCCAAAGGAAAGGAAAAAAACAGTACTGTTTGGTACCAGCTCTGCTGTCGGAGTTGCTGGAAAACTACCTGAGAAGTAACAGGGAACCGCCTACGGGACTCCACTCCGGATTTACTGTCCAGGTTTACTCCCTAAGCCTTCTTCTCTCTCAAGACACCCACAGGGAAGTGAGACATTTTGCCCATATATGGGGCTCTGTTCTTTGGCATCAGGATGGAACCACACGCCAGTGGGCCTGCATGACATGCACAAGGATATCACACACTGCCCCATCCCTGGGACAGCTCAGAGAGATACCCTGATGATAATACACCCCACAGGAAAATCACAAACAGCCCCATCCCTTGGACAGCTCAGGGTCAGACACTGCACACACTGCAACAACAGTGACATTACTGTATTAGTCCCTCCATTCTGAATCACCCTACTTTATGCTTTCCGTCTCTCAGCTAATTTTGTATCCACGCTGCCACTGCCTCCTTAATCCCATCTGCTCAAATTTTGTTAACAAGTCTATTTTATGGTACTTTTTCAAACACAATTTTGAAGTGCAGACACACACCATCAACCCCACCACACTGGTCAACTCTCTGTGAAACTTCATCAAATAAATTAATTCATTAATTAATTCATACACAATCTTCTGTTCACCAATCTGTTCTGGCTGTCATTTATTAGCCCATGTTCGACCAAGTGCCAGTTAATTTTCTCCTGGATAATTGTCTCTAAAAGTTTCCCCACCACTGACATTAGACGATCTGTTCTGTAGTTCCTGGGTTTATCTCTCTTTTTAAACAGGGCTGTAAAATTAGCAATCCTTGCAGACTTATCTTTCAGTTCTGGAAAGTCTATTGTGGACAATCTCTTTGGGCTGACTTTAACCAATTAAAGCAACAGGATACTTGATTAATAAGTCCAGAACTTTTATTGAGAGTAAAATAGTACTTAATAATTGGAAGTAAAATTATCTTGAACAAACTTGGGGAATATAACTTTACAGCTCCAGCAGGTGTGTGGACTGGTCGAGCTTGGTCTCAGAGTGTCACGGTCCTCTTTGTCCAGTCTAGATCCCTCATCAGGTGGAGAACCTGGTCGATGATCTGAGCCTTTACCCCTGAGGTCTTCTCGTGTTCCTGCACACTGAAACCTGACAAAATCCCTACTTTTAACCCCTGGATGGCCATCACACCACCTTGTAAAATAATAATTGGTCTGAGCTGTTGCTAGGTACATTTAATTAATGATGTCTTCCACTAACAGCCAACTGTCCTCAGAATCTCAGACATGAGTACGATGGAGTGGTTTCACACTGTCTCCCAATCTGATCTGAAACAAGTTTCCTATTCATTAAATCGAGACTCTTGAAAATGCTTGAAATACTCAGCAGGTCTGACAGCATCTGTGGAGAGAGAAACAGAGTTAACGTTTCAGATCTGTGATCTTTCATCAGAACTGGGCTGAAATTGTCTGAGGGACTGAGATTGTGGAATCAATTTCAGGGTCAAAAACATTGTACTCTGCAAGGAAAGGAAGATGGTGATTATTAAGTATAGTGCAAGAATATAGATGCTTTTACATTATTTGAATCAACATTGATTTAAACTTTGTGCTCACGAAACCTATCTTTTGATCAAAATGACATTGATAACAATGGAAAAAGCAACACATGCATTTCACGACCACAGGACTTTGTAAAGCCTTTTACAGCCAATGAAGGACTTTCCAAGTGTTGTCACTGTGCAGTACAATGCAATACCCGACAAGAAGGATATTTCACATTCGAGTCACGCAAGTCCCAGGCAATGACCTTCTGAAACAAGAGAGAATCTAACCCACTCCCCTTGACATTCAACAGCATTACGATTGCTGAATCCCCACGATCAACATCCTGGGGGTTGCCATTGAGCAGAAAATGAATAGCAGTAGCCATATAAATATCATGGCTACAAGAGCAGGTCAGACACTAGGAATCCTGCGGCAAGTAACTCACCTCCTGACTCCCCAAAGCCTGTCCCCTATCTGAAAGGCACAAGTCAGGAGTGTGATGCAATACTCTCCATTGTCTGGATAGGTGCAGCTCCAACAACACTTAAGAAGCTCAACATCATCCAGGACAAAGCAGCCCACTTGATTGGCGCCTCATTCACTATATTCACTCTCTCTATCACCAACACACAGCGTGCACCATCCACAAGATGCACTGCAGCAACGCAGCAAGCCTCCTTACACAGCACCTTCCAAACCCGTGACTTCTATCACCTAGAAGGACAAGGGCAGCAGATGCATGGGAACACCACCACCTGCAATTTCCCCTCTTTGCCACACACCATCCTGGAATTGAAACTATATCACCGTTCCTTCACTGTGGCTGAGTCAAAATCCTGGAACTCCCTTCCAAACAGCAACACATCGACTGTAGTGGTTCAAGAAGGCAGCTCACCACCACCTTCTCGAGGGAATTAGGGATGGGCAATAAATGCAATAAATAAAAATAAAATCAATAAAAAAGACAATAATCCCCAAAAGTAGAAAATCCATATGAAAATGAAAATATAATAAAGCACAGTCAGCATAGATTTCACAAAGAAAGTCTTGATTAACCTTATCTTTGAAGAATCAACAGCAAGAGTAATACAGCAGATGTAGAAGAGTTTAAGTTAATAAAGCCTCATCCTTTTAAGTGCTTGAACCAACAAATTGTGGGTTAACAAACAAGCACACTAACTGACAGAGCTGGGTGTTGTTCTTTCTAGATTCCCCTAAAGCAGGGTGTCAATGAGTTAAATCTTCAGGTTGCTGCAACCAGAATAGCCATTGTCCACGATCAGCTTTACTGTTATAAATAAAGGGTGGAACATTCATTGTGAAACTGTAGAAACAGTCTGGTCCTGCACACTGCAGACACATCCACGTCATCACCAACCAGTTCTCCATTAATTGATGCAGTTATTTGACTTTTCCCCATTAGCTCCATGGAATTAATTTTGAAAGATTTTAAATTCCAAGAAGTTTTGTTAATATTCAGCCCTTGAGAAGAAATCATTCCCTGGCCACAGTGGAGAGTGCATTGAATATAAAACAGTAGACTACCAGGGAACACAGGGAAAACTCATCAGCTAATCTAGAATTACTTAGTTTTCTTATTTTTGCTCTTGCTATTCGGGTTTTCATCATTTTCAGCTCCTGACTGTGGATATTATTGTGATTAAATGTGAAAAGATGCACTGTGTCTCAGCCCCGGTATATTGGCTCTTTCTCTGTACAGTGCTGTACACACTCAGATACTGACAGTGTCTCTCCCTGCCTCAATTTTCCAGCCCTGACGGTGCAGAAAGCGCTGCTCAAAGTTACACATTCTGACTGTTTGCAGTTGATTAATGAGAGATTATTAACGTATCCTTCTGCAGTGCTGCCTCGGTTAATAACAGCAGATCGAAGTCACATTTCAGATACAGAAACAGACGCATCAATTATTCACTCTTTCCCAGAGTGAGTGAGGCCGGGACAAGCAGCAACATTCCAGCCCCACGCTCTGCAATTACCCAGCACCAGCGGAAAGCAGTGAATACAGATTCAATCAGTGGGTTAATGTCCATTACAGGGATGCAAGATTCCACAGCCCAGGACAAACATCCCCATACACCGAGAACAAGCTCAGGAAAACCCGGGGGAGTTAATATCCCAATCACTGAGCATTCCAGTCACATTGAACAAGTTCCTGAACTGAGTGAACTTTCAAATTACAGAAGTGATGACGAGGTCAATAAGGTCTGAACAGTTGAGGTGACTGAGCGGTTTCAGCTTCTCTGTTCAGGTTGCAGCTTTCACTGGAGGCATGTGTTTAAATCCCACTTCTGACAACTTGATTTTCAGTTACTTTGCAGAGTTTCCTTGAAGGTTTGAGGTGGAGTAAATACTGAGGAACTGTTTCTAACTGCTGAACGGTCAATAACCGAAGGTTACAGATTTAAAGTGACTCACAAAACCAGAAGGAACATGAGGAAAAATTCCTTTCTGCAACATGTGGTTAGCATTTCAGTTATGTGGATAGATTGGAGAAGCTGGGGTTGTTCTCCTTAGAGAGGAGATTTGATAGAGGTGTTCACAATCATGAGGGGTCGTGACAGACCCGATAGAGAGAAACTGTTGGTCTAAGGATTGAGACTCAGGTAAAAGCTGTGGCTCAGTTGGTCACACTCACCTCGAAATCACAAGCTTCTGGGTTCAGATTTCACAGCTGACACTCCAGTACAGCACTGAGGGTGTTGAAGGTGCTGCCTTTCAGGTGTGATGTTAAACCAAGACCTGGTCTGCATGTTTGGGTGAATGTAAAAGATCCCATGCTGCAATTTCAAACAAGTGAAGAGCAATTCTCCCTGGTGTTGTGATCAATATTTGTCCCTCAATCAGATCAGTTGGTCATTATCACATTGCTGTTTGTGGGTATTAGCTGCTGCATTTCTGACATTACAACAGTGATTCCACTTCAAAGGTATTTCATTGTCCACAAAGTGCTTTGATATATCCAGTGTTCAGGAAAGGTGCTATATAAATGCAAGTCTTTTCTTTCTTTATCACAACACATTACTGTGTAAAAAATGGTTCTTCATGTCACCTCTGGTTCTTTTGCCAATCACCTGATATCTGTGTCCTCTGCTTACTGACCCTTTTACCACTGGAAACAGTTTCTCCTTATTTAAAGTATTGAAAAACTCCATGATTTTGAACAAATGTGTCAAATCTTTTCTGAATTTTCTCTGCTGCAAGTAGAACAACCCCAGCTTCTCCAATCTCTCCACATAACTGAAATCCCTCACCCTGCTACCATTGTTGTAAATCTCTTTTTTATTCTTTCATGGGATGTGGGCACTGCTGACACAATGTGATTCCTGTCAACGGAGCGGCCCGCTGACATCATCGGAGAGCGCCAAGCTGCACATAGGCACAACTACATCTTGCCAGGATTAAGTGGCACATGCACAGGATGATGGCATGGCTCAGCACCAACATCATCGCATATCCGCCCATGGTCCATCTTCGCACATTCACGCTAAAGCGTCATCGGGTATCCAGCCTCTCACTCAGCTGAAGGAAGCGGCTGAATGGGAGACTTTGAGGTTGGAGCTCTCCCCCCTCGGCCTTGACGCTTCTTCTCCTCAACTGCGCGCTCTCCACCTCGCTGCTCCCCTGGATGATTGTTCCCCGCTCGCGTCACCCAGCTCTCCTGCCACTCGCTCCCAGCCCCCCAACCCCCACTCCAGCCATTAGCTCTAGGCCATGCCACTTCCCTTCTCTTGGCCACTCGTTCTTCACTCCTACGTCACACTTTATGAGAGGCATAGATAGTGTAGATAGCCAGAGTCTGTTTCCCATGGTAGGGGTGACTAAAACTAGAGGGCATAGATTTAAGCTAAGAGGGAGGAGGTTTAAAGGGGGTCAAAGGGGTAAATTTTTCACAGAAAGAATAGTGGGTATCTGGAATGAGCTGCCTGGTGGAGGCAGGAACAGTAGTCACATTTAAGAGGCATCTGCACAGGTACTTGAATGAGCAAGGCATGGAGGGATATGGAATTAATGCAGGCAGGTCGGATTAGTATAGATAGGCATTATGGTCGGCATGGACGCGGTGGGCCAAAGGGCCTGGTTCTATGCTGTGTGACTCTATGACTCTCTGTGACTCCTGTTAATTGTTTAATTATCCACCACCATTCAAGACTGGATGTGACAGGTCTGCAGAGCTTTGATCTGATCTGTTAATTGTGAGATTGCTTAGCTCTGTCTATTGCATGCTGCTTCCGCTATATGACATGCAAGTAATTCTGTGTTGTCGCTTCACCAGGTTGACACCTCATTTTTAGGTCTGCTTGGTGCTGCTCCTGACATGCCCTCCTGCACACTTCATTGAACCACTATTGCTCCCTTGGCTTGATGGTAATGGTAGAGTGAGGGATATGCCAGGCCATGAGGTAACATATTGTGTTTAAATACAATTCTGCTGCTGCTGATGGCCCACAGTGCCTCATGGATGCCCAGTTTTGAGCTGCCAGATCTGTTCATTTCTTCCCTCAGATATAAATGAAAAAAAAATTCTGAAGAAATGCATGAACTAAATAAAAAGGAGAGAGAAATAAATACTGACAAAATAGATGTCAGCATTTGGAAGGTAAAAAGATTTCAGTTTTATTATTGATGAGTGAGAGGAATATATCACACTTTGGGGTTTCTGTAAGTGGATTTACTGTATCAGAGTAGAAGTACTGTATCAGGCCTTGTTAGCTCAGTTGGTAGAGCATGAGACTTTTAATCTCAGGGTCTTGGATTTGAGACCCTTGTTGTGTGGTTGTTCTTCCCTTTTTCAGTCTTCATCGGCAGAGAGTTCAAGGAGTGTTTGAAATTAAATTCAACAACATCACCAGATTTCAACCCCCCCCTTGCCCCCATCCCAGTGTAGTTGACAGGACCCTCAACCTCTGCCTTCCCCCTTCCCCTCCCTCCCAGAACTGCGACAGGGTTCCCCTTGTCCTCACTTTCCACCCCACCTGCCTCCACATCCAAAGGATCATCTTTCACCATTTCCACCACCTCCAGCGTGATGCCACCACCTATCACATCTTCCCCTCCCCTGTCAGCATTCCGAAGGGATCGTTCCCTCCACGACACCTTGGTCCACTCCTCCATTATCCCTGACACCTCGTCCCCTTCCCAAGGCACCTTCTCATGCAATCGCAGGAGATATAATACTTGCCCTTTTCCCTCGTCTCTGCTCATTATTTAAAGCCCAAACACTCCTTTCAGGTGAAGCAGCGATTTACTTGTACTTCTTTCAATTTAGTGTACTGTATTCGCTGCTCACATTGCAGTCTCCTCCAAATTGGGGAGACCAAACGCAGATTATGTCGAACACCTCTGCTCAGTCCGAAAGCATGACCCCGAGCTTCTGTTTCCTTGCCGTTTCAACACTCCCCCTTGCTCTCATGTCAACATTTCTGTCTTGGGCCTGTTCCAGTGTTCCAGTGAACATCTCCATGGAAAGAACAATCTTACACGCCAGCTCAAATGTTGGATTTTGTATGTTAAGTATCTTTTCTCATCCAAAGATTACACTATCAATCATTCACCACTCTCTCTTCTCCTGAATTTCGAGTTCAAATTTGTTTGTGAAGTTGAGTGACACGTTAAGACAGCACAGTCTTTGTCTTTGTGAAGGAAGTGATTTCAGAATGGCTGTTTGAAACTGTCCCTCCTTGCACAGAAATTCAGTGCAAATGCTCAAATCACCCACAATTTCTTTGTGAGAAATTTGTTCACAATTGCATTCGACATGGAAACCGCCTCAACATTAATCTCACTGAAGAAAAGTGTGACTGTGTTGTTTGTTTCAGAGTGTTGGTGCCGTTATGTGTCGCTCTTAACCAAGACTGGGACACAACGCAAGGTTGATCCAAGGTTGGCATATATTATCACTCAGAAGCAAGAAAAATCAAAAGGAACCTAACAAGAAAACCCAGTCTCCAGATGTGAGAATCTGTAGATCCGCTTTGGGAAAATGAATCAGAGCAGAATGAAGGGTGAACTGTCCGACTGCCCAGAAGAGATGAAGACACAGCTCAGTCAGCACATTCCCCTGGTTTATGATGCTGGAACATTCCTCACACAGAAATTATTCAACCCGATGACAAACGTGCTTACAGCCGATAATTTATTAAGATAATTTTTTTTTGAGCTACAACACAAACAGCTACTCGACAATGTGGAAAATTGTCCAGGTGTGCCCTGTCCATAAAAAAAAGCAGGACAAATCCAATCTGACCAATTACCGCCCCATCAGTCTACTATCAATCATCAGCACAGTGATGGAAGATGTCATCAACAGTGATATCAATCACCACGCATTTAGCAATAATCTGCTCATCGATGCTCAGTTTCGATTCCGCCAGGGCCTCTCGGATCCAGGCAAACATTTGGAAGCTGGAGTATAATGTGGGAAAATGTGAGGTTATTCACTTTGGTAGTAAGAACAGATAAATTAAATATTATTTAAATTGCGAGAGACTACAGAATGCTGAGGTATAGAAGGATCTTGGTGTCTTCGTACATGAATCACAAAAAGTTAGCATGCAGGTAGAGCAAATAAATAGGAAGGCAAATGGAATGTTACCCTTTATTACAAAGGGGAATGGAGTATAAAAGGAGAGAAGTCTTGCGACAAATGTACAGGGTGTTGGTGAAACCACACCTGGAGTACTGCGTACAGTTTTGGTCTCCTTATTTAAGGAGAGATATACTTGCATTGGAGGCAATTCAGAGAAAGAGGTGGGCAACTGTCTCTTCCCCACCACAGCCACCTCGAGGGCATTGTGCGGAGGGGGTGAGACTTCGGGCGTGCAGGAAGGATCTGATGGGGAGGGCTCTTCTCACCACCAGCCAAGTTTCATCTTGGTCCTTGTGTGAAAGTTCTGGTGATGAGGCATTCCGCCAAATGACTTTGGCAGTTTGCTCGGGGAACCATCCGACTGGATCCACCATCTCCTTTTCCTGTAGGGCCTTGAGGACATTCCGTGCAGACCACTACCTGAAGGATTGGTGGTCAAAGATGTTTTTCCACAGAAACTTTCCCACGAAGGATAGGTGGTACGGCATGGTCCAACTGGATGGAGCATTCCGCGGCAATGTGACCAGGCCCATCCTTCACAACGCTGGGGACAGATAGAACCTCAGCATGTAGTGACACTTGGAGATTGTGTACTGGGGATCTGCGCACAGCTTGATGCAGCCGCACACGAAGGTAGTCATCAGGATGAGGGCGACGTTGGGTACATTTTTCCCGCCCTTATCCAGGGGTTTGAACATCGTGTCCCTCCAGACCTGGTCCATTTTGGAACCCCATATGAAGCGGAAAATGGCTCGGGTGATCGCCACAGCGCAGGAGTGGCGTATGGGCCAGACCTGCACCACGTACATCAATGTGAGCGCCTCACACCTGATAACCAGGTTCTTCCCCACAATGCAGAGAGATCGCTGCTCCCACATGCTCAGCTTATGGTGTATCCTGGCTACTCGCTCCTTCCAGGTTCTGGTGCACGTCCCAGCCCTTCCAAACCATATCCACAGCAACTTCAGGTAGTCTGACCTGACGGTGAAGGGGACAAAGGATCGGTCAGCCCAGTTCCCAAAGAACATGGACTCGCACTTGCCGTGGTTAACTTTGGCTACCGAGGCGAGTTCGAACTGGTCGCAGATGCTGATCAGTCTGCGAACGGACAGCGGATCCGAGCAAAAGACGGCGACGTCATCCAGGTACAGGGAAGTTTTAACCTGAGGGACTCCACTGCCTCGGATTGTAACCCCCCCTTATGCTTGCATCCTTCCTAATAGACTCAGCAAAGGGTTCAATACTGCAAACAAACAAGACCGAGGAGAGAGGACTGCCCTGTCTGTCTTTGCAAAGCAGGTGTAGAAAAAGATGCAGTGGTTTTTATTGCGGTTCATCCCAAGCAGCTGTGTAAAACAGGAATCTGTGCTCTACAGGCTGCTCTCAGGGATGCACACCGAGATAAACATCAACTGCTGCTGGAGGACTATCAATTCGGTGAAAGACGCCCTTTGGTCTGCCCGAAACTTGCTGGTCTTCCAGCGCAAAGACTTGTCCATGACCTAATGTTGCTGACTGGCACATTCCAAGGTCCAAGACTACGTGCTGAGGGACGCACAACAGCTTGGGGCAGCCACTGCAAAGGCTCACTGGGGAAGACCACTGTGTAAGGTCCCCCCACAAGGTGAAGTGAGGGACTGGATCCATGGAAATCCCCTCGGGCTGTATCCAGAAAATATTTCTCCGCCTCCAGGCTCACTTCCTTGACCAGGAGTCCTCCTCCCGACCAGCAGACCCATTCACCCACCTCCAGCATTCTCCCTCAACCTGGACCCCTCCCCCTGGCCACTTACCCGCTCTTGATCTCTTCATTGAAAACTGTCGGCTGGACATTTGTCATCTCAATTTCTCTGCCCCCCTCACTCACTCTCACCTGTCCCCCTCTGATCTTGAGGCACTCCGTTCTCTCAGGTCTAACCCTGACATGGTCATCAAACCTGCAGACAAGGGTGGTGCTGTTGTTGTATGGCGTACCGACCTCTACCTTGCAGAGGCTCAGCGCCAACTCACAGACACTTCTTCCTACCTCCCTCTGGACCATGACCCCATCGGCGAAAATCAAGCCACCGTCCAAAGGACTGTCACTGACCTCATCTCTTCTGGAGATCTTCCTTCTACAGCTTCCAACCTCATAGTCCCGCAACCCCGGACAGCCCGCTTCTACCTCCTAACCAAAATCCACAAACGGGAATGTCCCGGCAGACCCATTGTGTCAGCCTGCTCCTGCCCCACTGGACTTACTTCTTCCTATCTTGACTCTATCTTTTCTCCGCTGGTCCAGTCTCTTCCCACCTACATCCGTGACTCTTGTGATGCCTTACGTCATTTTGACAATTTCCAGTTTCCTGGTCCCAACCGCCTCCTCTTTACTATGGACGTCCAATCGCTCTGCACCTCCGTCCCCCACCAGGATGGTTTGAGGGCTCTCCGCTTCTTCCTGGAACAGAGGCCCAACCAGTCCCCATCCACCACCACCCTCCTCCGCCTGGCTGAACTTGTTCTCACATTGAACAACTTCTCCTTCAACTCCACGCACTTCCTTCAAGTAAAAGGTGTCGCTTTGGGTACCCGCATTGGTCCTAGTTATGCCTGTCTTTTTGTGGGATATGTCGAGCATTCTTTGTTCCAGTCCTACTCAGGCCCCCTCCCCCAACTCTTTTCCGGGTACATTGATGACTGTATCGGTGCCGTTTCCTGCTCCCGCCCCGAACTGGAAAACTTTATCAACTTTGCTTCCAATTTCCACTCTTCTCTCACCCTTACATGGTCCATCTCTGACACTTCCCTTCCCTTCCTCGACTTCTCTGTCTCCATCTCTGGGGATAGGTTGTCTACTAATATCCATTATAAGCCCACCGACTCCAACAGCTACCTCGACTACACTTCTTCACACACTACCTCCTGTAAGGGCTCCATTCCATTCTCCCAGTTTCTCCGTCTTCGACGCATCTGCTCTGATGATGCTACCTTCCATGACGGTGCTTCTGGTATGACCTCCTTTTTCCTCAACCGAGGAATCCCCCCCACTGTTGTTGACAGGGCCCGCAACCGTGTCCGGCCCATTTCCCGTACCTCTGCCCTCAACCCTTCCCCTCCCTCCCAGAACGGTGACAGGGTTCCCCTTGTCCTCACTTTCCACTCCATCAGCCTCCATATCCAAAGGATCATCCTCTGCTATTTCCGCCACCTCCAGCGTGATGCAACTACCAAACGCATCTTCCCCTGTCAGCATTCCGAAAGGATCGTTCCCTCCGTGACAACCTGGTCCACTCCTCCATTACCCCCACCACCTCGTCCCCATCCCATGGCACCTTCCCCTGCAATCGCAGGAGGTGTAATACCTGCCCATTTACCTCCTCTCTCCTCACTATCCCAGGCCCCAAATACTCCTTTCAGGTGAAGCAGCGATTTACTTGTACTTCTTTTGATGTAGCATACTGTATTCGCTGCTCACAATGTGGTCTCCTCTATATTGGGGAGACCAAGCGCAGACTGGGTGACCGTTTTGCGGAACACCTCCGCTCGGTCCGCAAGCAGGACCCTGAGCTTCCGGTTTCTTGCCATTTAAACACTCCCCCCTGCTCTCATGCTCACATCTCTGTCCTGGGATTGCTGCAGTGTGCCAGTGAACGTCAACGCAAGCTCGAGGAGCAGCATCTCATCTTCCGATTAGGCACACTACAGCCTGCCGGACTGAACATTGAGTTCAATAATTTCAGAGCATGACAGCCCCCCATTTTACTTTCATTTTTAGTTGTTTTTTCTTTTTTCTTCTTTTTTGCTTTTTTACATTTTTTACAACCTTTTATATTGCATTTATTTCATTTCATCTTAGTTTATTCAGTTTGCTTACCCACTGTTTATTTTCAGGTTTGCTCTTGCTGCTGTTCAATATTCAGTCCGTTAACACCTATTCTGTACTAATGCTTTGTCTTTCAACACACCATTAACATATTGTTTGCCTTTGCTCCATGACCTTTTGGTCAGCTATGTGGCCTTGACCAACCTGCACCTTCTCCTTAGTTATCTCTTGCCCCACCCCCACCTCACTTGCTTATAACCTGTGACATTTTTAATATTTGTCATTTCCAAAGAAGGGTCACTGACCCAAAACGTCAACTCTGCTTCTCTTTCCACAGATGCTGCCAGACCTGCTGAGTGGTTCCAGCATTTCTTGTTTTTATTCCAGAAAATATTTGTTTGCTGCAAAAAGTACATGGCAGGTAAAATGAAATGGAAGGGTTGTGAGGCAATTCATTCCTGTACTGAAGGAAACTGATCTCCTTTGCAATCTTTGTATTGTTGACTTGGTGCTGTTTTTGAACTGTTTTGTAATGTATCTTTTTACAGTTTTTTTAACGAATAAAGTATCTGTTGGAAATTAAAAAAAAAGTTCAGAGAAGGTTCACTGGATTTATTCCTGTGATGAAGGGGTTGTCTTGTGAGGAGGATTGAGCAGGTTGGACCTATACTGATTGGAGTTTAGAAACATGAGAGGTGATCGTATTGAGACATATACGATTCTGAAGGGTCTTGACAGGGTAGATGCTGAGAGGATGTTTCCCCTCGTGGTGGAATCTAGAACTAGGGGACACAGTTTCAGAATTAGGGATTTTCCATTTAAGAAGGAAATGAGGAGGAATTTCTTCTCTCAGACAGTTGTTCATCTTTGGATTTTTATCTACAAGGAAGTCAAGGGTTATGGGGGGCAGGCAAGAAAGTGGGGTTGATGCCAAGATCAGATCAGCCATGATCCTATTGAATGGCGGAGAAGGCTCGAGGGGCCAAATGGCCTCCTCCTGCTACTATTTCTGTTCTTATGATCTCATTGCAGCTTGTTCCAAATAGAGACAAAAGAGTGGAATTCCAGAGGAGAGGTAAGAGTAATTACCCTTGAGTGAGTGTGGCATCAAGGATCCCTAGCAAAATTGAAATCAATGGGAATCAGGGGGAAACTGTCCACTTGTTGGAGTCATACCTAGCACAAAGCAAGATGATTATGGTTGGTGGAGGCCGATCATCTCAATCCAGGACATTGCCTCAGGAGTTTCTCAGGGTAGTGTCCTAGGCTCAACCATCCTCAGCTCTTTCATTAATGAGTTTCCCCTCAACTTAAGTCAGAAGTGGGAATGTTAGGTGATTATTCACAACTCCTCAGATACTGAAGCAGTCCATGTCCGCAAGCAGCGAGACCTGAACAACATTCAGGCTTGAGCTGATAAGTGACAAGCGACTTGGTTGCCACAAAAGTGCTACGCAGTGAACATCTCCAATGAGAGAGAATCAAACCATCTACCTTTTAATACTCAGCAGCATTATCATCACTGAATCCCTCACCAACAACATCTTGGGGGTTACCATTGACCAGAAACTAAACTGGACCAGTCACATCTATGCTGCGGCTTTTAGCGTAGGTCAGAAATTGGGAATTCTGCAGCAAGTAT
This sequence comes from Heterodontus francisci, assembly GCF_036365525.1. NCBI lineage: Eukaryota > Metazoa > Chordata > Chondrichthyes > Heterodontiformes > Heterodontidae > Heterodontus > Heterodontus francisci. Next base: position 3,271,730 of record NW_027141852.1, on the reverse strand, counting down.
CTCACCTCCTGACATGCCAAAGCCTGTCCATTGTCTACAAGGCACAAGTCAGGAGTGTGATGGAACACTCTCCACTTTTCTGGATAGCTGCAGTTCCAAAAACACATAACAAGCTCAATACCACCCAGGACAAAGCAGTCCTCTTCATCGGTACCTCACCCACCACTTTAAACATTCACTCACTCTACCACCAGAGCACAGTGGCAGCAGTGTGTACCACCTACAAGGTGCACTGCAGTAACTCGCTAAGTAACGTTCAACAGCACCATCCAAACCCGTGATCACTACCACCTCGAAGGATAAGGGCATCAGATGCATGGGAACACCACCACCTGCAGGTTCACCTCCAGGTCACTCACCATCATGACTTGGAACTATATCACCATTTCTTCACTGTTGCTGGGTCAAAATCCTGGAACTCCCTCCGCAATAGCACTGTGGGTGTTCCTACACCACACTGACTGCAGCAGTTCAAGAAGGCAGCTCCCCACCACATTCTCAACGGCAATTAGGGATGGGCAATAAATGCCAGCCTTGCCAGCGATACTCACACCCAAGAATGAATAAAAAACAAATCATTCTCCACAGATTCCCCACAATCCAGGCTTGGACATTTACTTCAGGAGCACAGAGCTTTATATAACTACAACATGAGTTCCAATCTTCAGATTCCATTAGCCTTTCACATTATTTTCTACCAGTCCACTAGCTTTTAGTGATTCAGCACTCGGGTCTCTGCTTCTCCAGTTTCTAACATCTCACCACTTATAAAAAACACTCTGATCTATCTTTCGTAGGTCCTGGATGACCCCTCATTTTAAACTCCATCTGCCAAAGCATTGCTCACTCACTTAATCTATCAAGAAGATTTGAAAATACATTTCTTGCCAAAGGATAATGTTTTGCTTCTGCTCCCTCGCCATTTGCTTTTCCCGTTAGTCTTTCATTTGGTGTAAATCCAGAGAAAGTAAAGATGGAAGGCAGGAGGGAGGGAAAAATCTTCCTCCTTTTCGTGATCCCTATTTGATCTTCATTCCAGTCCAATTTGGGCGAAGAATTCCAATTGTCTGTCTCAATTTTAATAAAGGATAAACAATTCTGGAATTACCAGCGAGATATTGACAAGAACATGTTTCCAGGCCAACTTTCCACAAAAGCTCCCCCACAACAATGTACCAGACTCTTCACAAACTAACGACAAAATTGGGATCCGAACCCACACATGCAAAGCAAAATGCATTAGCACGCCACCGTCTTAACCTCTCGACCACCTTATCAGCTGTTTGGACAGTACAGATCCTGGCTGTGCAGCCAGATGTGCAATGATGGAAATGCAGCTTTTGTAAGCAAATGAAATTTCCATCACATCAGGACATGGCCTTTTGGGAATGGAGCGGTGTGAAACATTTCCAGACCATGTCCAACACGTTTCGACTCAGTGTGAAAATCCACCACGGAAAGACTGGAACATACAATCATATCATCACATCATGATTAACATCACTCAGACACCTGAACCATGAGGTCACTGACAAAGTCATGATGACCGAATTTCTCATGAAATGACAACTGAACTAACTGACTGGAAGAATTGTTTTAACACCACGTGATCAGAGAGGCACAGCCTCAGACCGACTTGGCAGATGAGTATTGATTGAATAATTTCTGTGTGAGGAATATTCCAGCATCATAAACCAGGGGAACGTGCTGACTGAGCTGTGTCTTTATCTCTTCTGGGCAGTCGGACAGTTCACCCTTCATTCTGCTCTGATTCACTTTCCCAAAGCGGATCTCCAGATTCTCAAATCTGGGGACTGGGTTTTCTTATTTGGTTCCTTTTGATTTTTCTTGCTCCTGACTGACAAATATATTCTAAACCTCGGATCAACCCTCCCCTTTGAGTCGTGTTATAGTCTTGGTTAAAAAAGACACAAAACGGCACAAACACTCTGAAACATACAACACGGTCACACTTTCCTTCAGTGAGATTAATGTTGAGCTGTTTTCCAGGTTAAGTGCAACTGCAAACACATTGCTCTCAAAGAAATTGTAGGGGATTGAGTTGCCATTGAAATATTAGCACTGAACATTTGTGCAAGGAGGAACAGCCATTCCAAACTCACATCCTTCTCAAAGGCAACCACTGAGCTGTTTTCTTGTGTGAATAAAATTCATAAGAAAAGTTAAAGTTCACAAGAAAACAGATGTAAACGATTGATAGCTTAACTTTTGAAGCAATTATATGAATCCAAGATTTTCTGATTATTGGACAAACACTCGAGCCAACAAAGCTGCAGAGGCAGATCACAAATGCTGTGACAACTAAGGGCAGAGGAGGGCACTCTTTATTCTCATCCCACTTCTGCACAGGTCACAACATCTAGTTTAACTTTTCCCACTTACTGAAACAGTCAATCATATACTCTATTTTTCCCAGAATAGAAGACACTGACCAGATTTCTTTAATGAACAACAAAATGATTCATTTATTGTAGAACAAGTTTTAACTCGTCATGAAGTAAAGCATAAACACACAGGTGGAAATTTTAAAAGTTCCCTTTTCACCTTTACTTTTAAAGTCTTTTTTTAAAATCTTCGAGCCACATGCACACACACACATACACCGGTTAACTGAAAAGATAAAAGGGATTTAAAAAAGAATTTTTTTAAAAATTTTGTTATGTTGGAGAAAATCCAGATTGTGCCCAATTGTTGAACAAATTCTCCGGACTCAGATGTTGAGAATCAAACACTTTATTGCATGATATCATGGGGTGGCACACCTTACCTAAAGGCGGTCCAGTGCTACTCCCAAAAAGCTACAGATCGCCGTGGACTTATATAGTATAAAAGAGGCAGAGCTAACAGTTTCACAATTAGATAAGCACCCACAAGACTGCCTACGTAACGGTGCACCATGCAGGGTCCGAGGTCAGCAAAACATCAGTTTCAACAATAACAAGCTAGTTCCTTAATTCAATGCCCACTCCAGACACCATATCTGGCCGTAACGTCTGATTGTGGTTAGCTGCTCTGTCTACATTTTATGACCGTTGGTTGTGGTTAGATTAGCTCCAAGCTGTCTCCTGCTTTTCTGCTTCTACAAAGTTAAGTAATAATTAGCAAAGCTAAGAACTTGTCTCCAACAATCCCTCCTTTTATCATACCATGATAATACAGAATCATCATGAGTCGAGGGAGAGGTAGGGGCTTAAAGTAATCATTGAAGCATAATATATTTTTCTGCCATTGCGCTGTAGCAGCCGCAAGGCCAAGCTAGCAATACATGATTGATTAATCTCAGTTTAAATGTCCCCATAATATTCTGTTCATAAAATTCTAAAATTCTGTTCTCACAGTCCCCTCTTGACTCTTCTACAACCCTTTTAAGAATCCTTCCCTTGATCCAACCTAGGTGCCTTTAATGGTCTCTATTTGGCTAGAAACAGCCTTCAACACCCGGAGGGGTCGCACTCAATACGTTGTCTGCTTATATCTCAAGGGGGCAGCGGGAACCCTGTAAAGGCACAAGTTTTGCAGGGGCTTCAAATACTTGCTTACAAAATAAAAGGGTGGTACACTTGTACAATTACAAATTCATTTAAACATCACTGTTACATTATTGATTGTATAAACATAATACAATTTCATAAAGTACATTGATCATTCATTTGCTCACTTTAAGTATATATGAAAAGGTTATACAATTACCCTTTTATGGCATAACTAATTGTCCCTCCTTTGACAGAGTAAGTTCGAACACTAATTGCTTTTCGGGTAGCTGTCCAACCTGTGTTCATACATCCTCTTGCATCGCCTAATTAATTTCTTAAGTTGCCAAATTAAGTATGTCACATCTAACACCATGATACCCAAAACCACTATCAGGACATGGGAGATGATTCTAAACCAGGGGTGTATCTGCACGTCTGACCCCAGTTACAGAGGTCCTCCTGCAAGGTAGAATCATTTATCTTGTCAATCTCATCTTGTAGCATCTTCGACTGTTGTTCCAGCTTGCAATGGCTTCTAGCTGCTGTCTATCTTTACCCAAGCGTGTGGGCAATGGTTGAATAGTATATTCATAGTCCCGGAAGTAATATTTCAAATCCTCCTTAATACTTTCTGTCACAGTTATCGTTTCTGCCTTTTGTTCATGTCTCTCTACCAACTCCATTTTCCCTACTCGGGTTGGTATTTGTGGGTTGAACCAAAATGTACTGTTGCTCACCGGACAAGTCCGTTTATGTCCACACTGGTACTCCTTCGCTGTGGTGGTTAAGCAATATCTCCCCTTTCCCATTTTGGCCACATGGGTTAGTCCTGACAATGCTTTCCTAGCCTCCCTGGTGCAATTTACAGTGGCATTAAATCCACATTTTGATTCTGCCAATTTATCTATAGGATGAGGACATATGATCACCTGGTTTTCCAGACTACACTCAGACAATGGACAATGTTGTTTTTTTTTTAGAGATGCAGCACTGATACAGGCCCTTCGGCCCACCGAGTCTGTGCCGACCATCAACCAACCATTTATACTAATCTTGCACTAATCCCATGTTCCTACCACATCCCCACCTGTCCCTATATTTCCCTACCACCTACCTATACTCGGGGCAATTTATAATGGCCAATTTACCTATCAACCTGCAAGTCTTTGGCATGTGGGAGGAAACCCACACAGACACAGGGAGAACTTGCAAACTCCACACAGGCAGTACCCAGAATTGAACCCGGGTCGCTGGAGCTGTGAGGCTGCGGTGCTAGCCACTGTGCCGCCCTTACCAATTACCTCTTTTCCAATTTCCATAACATAGGGTAACACATCATTGTATTTTATGTAATCTTTTTATCATTTTCTCATTACCAAATTCCTGTCTCAACAATTGTCACAGTAATATCTTGTACAATTCTTGGGTCTTCTCAGGGCACCAGTCAGGTAGCTGGATATCTGAGAAAATCAATATTACCGGTACCAACTCAAGCTTTACAATATCATATACAATTTTATTCGTTTTTTATTATCGCAAGTCCATTTTCTGGTCCTGTAGTCAATGCAAGGCAAGGGAGACCAGTCACTTGTGGCTGTTGGGTCGTAACCTTACTCGTCGGTAATTCGGATGTGGGGTTAACCATGGGGGTTGGTGCTTCTTGTCTGTTTAATCTCACAACCTGAAATAGGAACTGTCCTTTTTTTACCTTAGAGCTTTAATATCTTGCGCTAGGGGGAGTTCGAGGATTGGCTGCTCTCACTTTTGCTCTGTTTCATGCTTTCCCTGTGTTATTACTATTCCCAAATAAGAAACCTTTTCCTTCATTATCGGTGCCATTTTCAGCCTAACTTTCAATCTGACCTTCTGAAGGAAGGTGGAATATCGATGGATTATTATAAAATCCCTGGGAGAGACATGTCCAGATGTACTGTTGTCCCTTGAACGTAAACGCAAATTTATATTGACACTCTTGTGCCAACTGTATGGACCAGAACCCATTACTAATGTTCAACCACTGATTTTGTTATTTTCTAAAACTTTGATTGTCCTCTTAAATATCAGATAGATTTCCCTTTGAGTGCTTTAAATAACCACTCATATCAATTAAATTTTGTTTATTGATTCCAATTTCTTATGCCCAGACTTGGTTGTGCTTTTTGTACGTTAAAGGACAGAAATGCTTGCAACTATCTTTCCTTCTCAAGCATTTTGTCTCATTGATAAAGATGCTGTGATATTTAATGTCTGCAATTAAGTTTTAAATTCTCAAAGCTGCTGGATCTCTTGTTGTGGCATCAGTTCTCATGTGGCCTTGGAACCTGCCGTCACCTGCTTAAAAAGAATCCATTGTGCTTCTGCCCCTGAGCCCAATGGGTTAATTTGTCCAATTCTATCTGGCAACTTAGAAATGTAAAATTTGGCAATGTCCAATATGTATAAATTTGACTCTCAGCAATGCAAAAAGCTGCAGCGGGTTAAGTTCTTTGTTTGTCTCCAAGGGGCGGAGCAAAACATTCTCAGCTACGTCACTTTACGAAAAAAAAATTTTGATCAAAAAGAACTATCCATTTTAAATTTTTTTCAATCCTTTTGGTATCCTTCGGGTTTATAAACAACAAAATCATGTGTAACATTTTCAACTTCAAAGGAAAGCATCTCCATCAGGAAAGACAGCATTTTTAGATTAAACTCCAATTGTTTCCAAATTCCAATTCACTGCAATAAATATTTTTTTTTTTAAATCAAAACTGCCGATGTTAAATGAGTGAGTCCCACGTCCGGAACTTAAGACTCCTCCAAAACATGACATAATAAACTTGAAAGTTCATTGTTGCAACAAATGAAATTTCCAGTTCTTCAACTTAAACAGGTCAATTAACCTTAACAGTATTAATTCAATTCAGACTTATTAACTTATAATACTTATTAACTACACACAACAGAACAGAATAGCACGTGCTTATTTTAAAAGATAGGTAAATTACGTCATTTTTCTTGCTCTTTCTTCAGGTGCCAGCCTGTAATAAAACCAAAAACTAAAGAAAAAGTTATTTAACATTCTTACAACAAAAAATTTAACACCAGCTTTTTAAACAGACAGAATCTTTCCTATATCTCCTTTGTTTATTTATCTCGCCCTTAAAACAATATAACAGTCAATAAAACATGTCTTCAAATTTAGACTGTAAAATAAAACAATAGCAAAGTTTACAATTAAAACAATGTTCCAAACCCCAAATTAGATTTCTGCCGGACATCTTTAGACCTTCAAAGCTGAAGCTTATCCCTCAGAAAATTGTTCATTGCCTTTCACAGTTGCAAAAACAACTAAAAATAAAACTTTAACTTAAAATATAATTCAATTTTATATCCCATTCCTGGGTGCACAATCCTAAATCGAAATGAACACACTCAACAATCACTTTTCACACTCATTCAATTCCAAACAACTTAATAGACTCATGCTTTTAACATTAAAGCCAGACAACAAAGAGTTAACGACAGTCAGTTCTGCAGAACACAAACTGTAAAATCCAGATATTCAATTCATTCGCGGAAGCTTCCTACATTCTCACAGTCGCATCAAAGACACAGTTACTTGTTTTACTCTAAAACATACCTATCTTTAAAACACATATTTACCATGGCGCTTCTGCGTCTTCTTCGAGGGGGGAAACGGACGTGGGTCGCCTTTCTCCAGAGGACAAGGATTACTCGTCCGTGGGGGCAACCCTTCCTTCTTGGAAGCCATTGAGTCCACTCTTACTTCTACTTTCTCAAAACCTTCTAATTTTATGAGTTAATTTCTATGGAATAAACAACATTAACACAAACAAAAGACAAAACCACACACAAGGAGACAAACAGGCGCAGTTAATGTTAAATTCTCAAGGTCAGCTAACCGGCTCATCCCTGTCTCTTCAGGTCAATGGTATTTTCGTTCTCCAACTCTTGTCACCCGCATCTTTCTCGAGGGCCTGATCAGCGGGTGTACTCAGGAGCCCCGAAAATGTGCCTGTTGGGTCAATTTGGTAATTTAGTTACAGCCCCAGTCATCTCTGTCCCATATCTTGTCACCATATTTTACTCACTTCCCATGTGTGAGAGTTAACTTCGTATACTCAATGGGATCAGGTATTAGCCCCAGCCGACTATGCCTGATTCCTAAATTTACTGCATTTTCCACTTATCTACTTTTCAACTTCCCTTCGCAGAATTACTCACTTCCCATGTGTGAGCTTAACTTACTCAATTTTAGACCTTTTCTGATCAGGTTTCAGCCAATTCTTCCTTGACCCCTTTGTTCCCTTCGCCCATTGAATTCCTGGCCTTCACGTGGGACCCAATTGTCCTCTTAATTCCGGCTCAGGCTGGGTGATTGGGATATCAGGGTTGCAGAAAGGTTGACTTACCCCTGATCCTGTTGATTATTTTTTCACTAGGTTCTTTTGGATCCCGTGAACTCAGGGATCCTGCCAACTACGCCAAACTGTTGGAGAAAATCCAGATTGTGCCCAATTGTTGAACAAATTCTCCGGACTCAGACGTTGAGAACTAACACTTTATTGCATGATATCATGGGATATAACACCTTACCTAAAGGCGGTCCAGTGCTACTCCCAAAAAGCTACAGATCGCCGTGGACTTATATAGTATAAAAGAGGCAGAGCTAACAGTTTCACAATTAGATAAGCACCCACAAGACTGCCTACGTAACGGTGCACCATGCAGGGTCCGAGGTCAGCAAAACATCAGTTTCAACAATAACAAGCTAGTTCCTTAATTCAATGCCCACTCCAGACACCATATCTGGCCGTAACGTCTGATTGTGGTTAGCTGCTCTGTCTACATTTTATGACCGTTGGTTGTGGTTAGATTAGCTGCAAGCTGTCTCCTGCTTTTCTGCTTCTACAAAGTTAAGTAATAATTCGCAAAGCTAAGAACATTTCTCCAACATGTCACAAACACAAAAAAAACCCTCTTGGGCTGTTTACTTGCTCATTTTTGAAGAAAACATCAGATGAGATACGTTGCTCCAAAATTGGAATACAGACTAACTTCTGAGTATAGGTAGACAGGTCAGTAGGGTATTTTAGAACAGTTCTTTTCAGAAGGCATTGAGAATTAAGTTTAGCAGGCATTCTTCAAAGACATGCGATAAGATGAATTAACTCAGTGGACTTCTCAGGGTCTTTTAAAGATTTTCTGGAAAACAAGCTGGGTTGTGGTCTTCTCTCCTTCCTTGACACTTCTTCAGGCTAACTTTATCAGCTCCTCACTCCAGCAGGTAAAACACACTGACTCTACAACCAAAAGCTTGTGAGTTTTCTGCTGTCTTAGGTGTATGCTGCTGCTGCAGAGCTTGTCCAATCAAGGGGCGCGAATGACTTCACGAACCAAATCTCCCTGTTACCATGGTTTCTGTTCTATATTTAACTTGAATTATGTGACAAACAGTAAACATAGTTGCCAAATTGGCTCTTTTGGTGCTCTCTTGAAAAAGAACTGGTCCTACATTTATTCCGTTTGATTATGACTTCTTCAAAAATATTTTAACAGAAGAAACAGAATCACTTCCATAACAGCATGTACTTTCCCTGAGCTACAGGTTATTGTAAGACTCTCTGGCTGTGTTTATTTTAGGTGATTTTGTATTCAGGTTCTTTCTGAATCCATGTGTTTGCAGATCTTTGTGAGTGAGAGATGTGGAGATATGCTTAAAAAATTTCCCTATAAATTATTCATATCTCCGTCTTTCCCCGAACTTTGTGCAAACACATTAATGAGGGAATCACACACATCAAGCCGTCAAACCTGTCTGCTAAACATTGAATGGTGACAGTGTTTATTGTAACGGGGTTCCATTTATTCAGACACATCTTGATGATTCACACATGTAATGTATTTGTATATTATATTCATGACATAATGGCGTAAATAAACACTTCCTTGCACTTGCCACGCTTGGTGAACATTTCCTCTGCTGATGCCCCCTGAATATGTTAGAGAACATGGTGACGAGGTTGAGATAAAAGTCTGTAAATATAGGCAGCAAACAGCAGCAGGGACTGCAGTGAACAAGATTTACGTGACATATTTGTGCTTCTATTGGTGGGTGAAATAAGATACTAAACACACAAAATCCTACATTTGAGCTCGCGTATAAGATTACTCTGTCTATGGAGATAGCATCAAAGAATGCTCAGGAATTTTGTCCTATGCCAGTGATAGTAACACACTTCAGGGGAACTTAAAAAAAACTGGTAAAATAGGCTTTCACATAACAGATGAAATTTTGCACAGAGAAGTGTGAAGTGGTACAATTTGGAAGGAAGTATAAGGAGAGGCCATATAAATGAAACATTACAATTCTAAAGTGGGTGCAGGAGCAGAGAGACAATGTCCACCAATGTTAGAAGGATTGAAAAGGTAACTAAGAGCAAACAGGACACTTGGCTTTATTACTAGAGGCATAGAGTAAAAGCATATAAGTTATGCTAAACCTTTATAAAATGCTGGGAATGAATGGCCTCTTCCTGTACCTCCACAGAAAGTTTCCATTCCAGGTTTACACACACTCATCAGGATCACTCTCCACAGATCCCGCCATTCCAGGCTCGGATACCCGCTTCAGGATCACTCTCCACAGATCCCGCCATTCCAGGTTCGGACACCCACTTCAGGATCACTCTCCCTAGATCCCAGCACTATGGGCTCGGAGACCCTCTTCGGAGATCCTAACACTCCAGGCACAGACATCCTTTGAGGACCACTCTCCACAGATTCTGCCCTCCAGGCTCAGACATCCTCTTCAGAATCACTCTCCATGCATCCCACCGCTCCACGCACTGATATCTCCCTCAGGATCAGATCAAAGAATGTTGCTTGTCACTTATCAGCTCAAGCCTGAATGTTGTTCAGGTCTTGCTGCTTGCAGGCACAGACTGCTTCAGTATCTGAGGAGTTGTGAATCATCAGCGAACATTCCCACTTCTGACTTATGTTGAAGAGAAAGCCATCAATGAAACAGCTGAGGATGGTTGGGCCTAGGGCACTGCCCTGAGAAACTAGGTATCCAGTCATGAAAGGTGGAGGACAATTAAATAATGAACCAGATGAGGAGGCTCCAAAAACATCCCTATCCTCAATGTTGGTGGAGCTGAGCAAGTCAGTGCAAAAGATGAAGCTGAAGCATTTGAAACCATCTTCAGTCAGAAATTGCTCAGTGGATGATGCACCTCGGCCTCTTGAGGTCCCCAGCATCACAGCTTCCAGTTTTCAGCCAATTCGCTTCACTCCACATGATAGCAAGTAACAGCTGAAGGCACTCGATACAGCTAAGACTATGGGCCCTAACAACATCCCGGCTCTAGTACTGAAGACTTGTGCTCCAGAACTAGCTGCGCTCTCAGCCAAGCTGTTCCAGTCGAGCTACAACACAGGCGTCTACTCAACAATGTGGAAAATTGCCCAGGTGTGCCCTGTCTGTAAAAAAGCAGGACAAATGCAATCTGACCAATTGCCGCCCCATCAGCCTACTATTAATCATCAGCAAAGTGATGGAAGATGTCACCAACAGTGCTATCAAGCACCACACACTTAACAATAATCTGCTCATCGATGCTCAGTTTAGATTCTGCCAGGGTCTCTCAGCTCCAGGAAATAATTTGGCAGATAGAGTATAATGTGGGAAAATGTGAGCTTATCCACTTTGGTAGGAAGAATAGAACAGGAAAATATTATTTAAATTGTGAGAGATTACAGAATGCTGCGGTGCAGAAGGATCTGGGTGTCCTCGTACATGAATCACAAAAAGTTACCATGCAGGTACAGAAAATAATTAGGAAGGCAAATGGAATGTTAACCTTTATTGCAAGGGGGATGGAGAATAAAGTAGAGAAGTGTTGCTACAAATGTACATGGTGCTGGTGAAACCACACCTAGAGTACTGGGTACAGTTTTGGTTTCCTTATTTAAGGAGGGATATACTTGCATTGGAGGCAGTTCAGAGAAGGTTCACTAGATTTATTCCAGTGATGAAGGGGTTGTCGTATGAGGAAAGTTGAGCAGGTTGGACCGATACTTATTGGAGTTGAGAAAAATGAAAGGAGAACGTATTGAGACATATAAGATTCTGAGGGGGCTTGACAGTGTAGATGCTGAGAGGATGTTTCCTCTCGTGGTGGAATCTAGAACTAGGGGACACAGTTCCAGATTTAGGGGTTTTTCATTTAAGAAGGAATTTCTTCTCGCAGAGGGTCATTAGTCTTTGGAATTCTCTACCGCAGAGAGCAGTGGAGGCTGGGTCATTGAATGTCTTCAAGATTTGTATCTACAAGAGAGCCAAGGGTTATGTGGGCAGGCAGGAAAGTGGAGTTGAGGTCATGATCAGGTCAGCCATGATCCTATTGAATGGCGGAGCAAGCTCGAGGGGCCAAATGGCCTACTCCTGCTACTAGTTCTTCTGATCTTCTGTTCTTATGATCTCATTGCAGCTTGGTCCAAACAGAGACGAAAGAGTGGAATTCCAGAGGAGAGGTGAGAGTGATTGCCCTTGAGTGAGTGTGGCATCAAGGATCCCTATCAAAATTGAAGTCAATGGGAATCAGGGGGAAAACTCTCCACTTGCTGGAGTCGTACCTCGCACAAAACAAGATGGTTGTGGTTAGTGGAGGCCAATCATCTCATCCCAGGACATTGCTTCAGTAGTTTCTCAGGGTAGTGTCGTAGACCCAAACAAACACAGCTGTTTAATTGACGACTTTCTCTTCAAAATAAGTCAGAAGTGGGAATGTTAGGTGATGATTCACAACTCCTCAGTTGAAGCAGTCTGTGCCTACAAGCAGCAAGACCTGAACAATATTCAGGCTTGAGCTGATAAGCGACAAGCAACCTTCTGGACACACAAGTGCCAAGCAGTGAACATCTCCAATGAGAGAGAGAAAAAAATCTACCTTTTGATATTCTGAAGCATTATCATCATTGAATCCCCCACCATCAATATGTTGGGGGTTACCATTGACCAGAAACTAAACGGGACCAGTCACATCTATGCTGCGGCTACAAGTGCAGGTCAGAGATTAGGAATTCTGCAGCAAGTATCTCACCTCCTGATACATCGAAACCTGTCCACCATCTACAAGGCACAAGTCAGGAGTGGGATGGAATACATCCCACTCAACAACACTCAAGCCGCTCAATTCCATCCAGGACAAAGCAGCCCACTTGATCGCCACCTAACCCACCACCTTAAACATTCACTCTCTCCACCACCAGTACACAGTGGCTGCAGTATGTACCATCTCTATATGCACTGCAGTAACTCGTCAAGTATCCTTCAACAGCACCTTTCAAATCCTTAAACTCTACCACCTCGAAGGACAAGGGCAGCAGATGCATGGGAACTCGCCATCTGCAGGTTCCCCTCCAAGTCACTCACCATCCTGACTTGGAACTATATCGCCATTTCTTCACTGTTGTTGGGTAACAATCCTGGAACTCCCTCCCCAACGGCAGTGTGGGTGTTCCTGCACCACATGGACTGCAGCAGTTCAAGACGGCAGCTCACCACTACATTCTCAAGGGCAATTAGGGATGGGTAATAAATGCTAGCCTTATCAGCGATACTCACATCCAAGAATGAATAAAAAACAAATCACTCTCCACAGATTCCCCACAATCTGGGCTTGGACATTCGCTTCAGGAGCACAGAACTTTATATGACTGCAACATGAGTTCCAAACTTCATATTCCGTTCGCTTTTCGCATTATTTTTCTACCAGTCCACTAGCTTTTAGTAATTCTGTATTCGGGTCTCGGCTCCTCCACAGTTTCTGACATCTCACCTCTTACATAAAAACACTCTGATCTATCTTTCGTCGGTACTACATGACCCCACATTTTAAACTTCATCTGTCAAAGCATTGCTCATTCACTTAATCTATCAAGACGATTTGAAAATAAATTTCTTGCCAAAGGATAATGTTCTGCTTCTGCTCCCTCGCCGTTTGCTTTTCCCGTTAGTCTTTCACTTGGTGTAAATCCACAGAAAGTAAAGATGGAAGGATGGGAGGGAGGGAAAATCTTGCTCCGTTTCGTGATCCCAATTTGATCTTCATTCCAGTCCAATTTGGGTGAAGAATCCCAATTGTCTGTCTCAATTTTAATAAAGTATATACAATTCTGGAATCACCATCTGGAAATTGACAAGAACAGGTTTCCAGTCTGACTTTATGCAAAAAGTCCCCCATTGGAAGCAATGCACTAAACAGCTCACAAACTAACAACAAGGATGCGATTCAAACCCATGCGTGCAGAACACAATGGATTAGCCATCCATTGCCTTAACCTTGCAGCCACCTTAACAGTTGCACAAGCATGGCTGTCACCTTCAGTGCAACTCCTGGCTGTGCAGCCAGCTGCAGTGACCTAATGATTCAGGCATCTGAGTGATGTTAATCATAATGTGATCAAATGATTGTATGTTCCACTCTTTCCGTGGTGGGTTTTCACACTGAGTGGAAACGTGTTGGACATGGTCTGGAAATGTTTCACACCGCTCCATTCCCTGTTTCATTTACTTACAGAAGGTATATTTCCATCATTATACAACCCATAAGATGAACTTTTTTCAAAAGACTTCAGTGTATTTAACTCTGTGTCCAACACTGTGAGGCAGCTTTCTGTGTTTATAAAGAGTGTAATTTATTGACTGGTCTCTTGGATCTTGGATCAAACAGGGTAACAGACAGAGGTCTGTGTGCAGAGGGTTTGGAGGTGAGCTCTGATTCCTCACCCTTTCTGGATTGTGAGGAATAAAGAATGAATGAGAGAGAGAGAATGTGGGAGAAGGGATGATGGAAGAATTTTTCCATGAACCTGAATAAAAGTGGCTCAAACACAAGATATCAAGAGCAGAACATTAACATAATCTGAGTTCCGCGATCTGGTCGGGTCCCATTCCCCTGAAGTGAGGAATGAACGCGTGAGGAAATTCCGCCTGGAGTTAGATTTGTCTCCAATGAAGATGAGTTCACAGTGAGGATGGAATAGCTCAGTTGGGAGAACACTGAGATTGAAGAACCAGGATACAATCCCTGGTTTCATCAGATTTAATTTGGTGTCTCCATCAATTTAAGTAGAGAGAATCAGAGGGGAGATTTTCCACTCTTGACCCCATGGGCTGAATTTTAAACTAACGGTGCGGCTCTCGGCAGAGACACCGTGAGTGGGTGTCGTCACCACACAAGTGAAATGTGGCCGACCGACCCCGATCATGGAGCAGCCGACCAATTAATGAAGGGGAGGCGTGGGGCCCATGTAAACAAGGACCAGAGGTAGGGAACGAGGTGCCGATGGCACCGACATCAAACACAACGGCAGGTGCTGGCACCATATTTAAAGGGCTGCCAGCCCTGCATTCACTGCTGCCTGGTTTAAAGGAGTGTCTTCCTGAGAGCCCTCTGCTGTCCCAGAACCCGTTCTGCTGCCTCTGCTGTCCCAGGACCCATTCTGCTGCCTCTGCTGCCCCAGGATCCGTGCTGCTGCCTCTGCTGTCCCAGGACCCGTTCTGCTGCCTCTGCTGCCTGTTGAGTAAGGAGCTGAATGCGAGCCTGCAGTGACCATGGTCCCACGGTTTAACGATGCTTCCCTGCAGGTTCGCCTCCAGGTGGCAAGAGAAAGGTGGAAGATCCTCTTCCCCAGGGATGGGAGGTGGAGACCTGTCCACCAGACCAAGCAAAGCTAGCTGGAGACAGTCGGTGAGGTCAGCAGACGTGGGGTCACCCCCAGAACATGGATCCAGGACAGGAATTGGGTCAATGACCAGATCCGGGTTGCTCAGGCGACAACTCAAAACACTTTGGACCCTTTGGACATTGCATGTGGCAGAGTGAGAGGGAGTGTTTGGTGGAAAGGGAGTGACCACCCAGTCATGTGTATTGGGGAAGGGCAGCAGGACATGCTGCCTGAGGCTTGGCTGCATTTCGGTGAGAGGCGCACGTCAGTCATTGTATAACCTCACACAGTCCCTTGAGAGGGGCCACATGCAGGAGGAATACGTGTGTCCCCATCATGGACTGCTGGACTATCACCATCAGAGATGTTGGGCTTGTCCCCGCTGGGAGACTAACTTTGTTCATCATTGTGGCTGCAGGAGAAGACATCCCACAATTGGAAAGAGCGTGTCAAGACTGGCGGTGGAGTGCCTTATCTCCATGTCCTCATCCCGATGGAGGAGGAGGCCATAGAACTGGCTGGGCAGCAAAGCAGCTGCTCCACAGCTGATGGAGAGACAGGGTCACCTACCCAAGAGAGTGAGTGAACATCTCCTGGGGCACAAGGGAGCATCCGCTGCAAAGGAGCCACACTGCTCATCTGTTCACCACTGCATCAATGGAGCTGCACAGTAGGGGTGGTTGGAATGTCGTGATGGGCAGACCCTAACATTTCAATGTCCCTGTTTTCACATGCAGGCCCGGATGAACGACAAAAGCAAAGAGCTGGAGAGACTGGGGGACAGCCGGACACGTCTGAGGAGGAGGAGGGAGCCTCAGAGGGTGCACCATCACCTCATTCCCCTGCACCCTCCACCAGCACAGAACCCCTCATGTTGGTGGGTATCCGTTCGCGGTTAGATTCTGGCATACAAACTGATGAGCACATCACAGACAGGCCCGGGCAGCTGGCGGAGGCTGTGACAGCCGAGGCCACTGGGAGTTGGTGGTCTGTGGGAGGCCAGGCCCATGCTGTGCCCCAGGCTGATGACGTGCCTGTGGTGTCACCAGCAACACGGGAAATGCTGCAGCTGCAGTGAGAGGTCAGGCAACATCTGGCAGAGTTGCCGGAGGTTATGTGTACCCAAGTTCGGATGATGGAGGAGTCCATCCAGGCCTTGCATGCTGTACTGTCTCTGATGGGGGTGTGTCTGGCTTCCTTCCTTGAGAGATTGGTGACTCTGATGGAGAGCCAGATACAGCCGACCAATCAGTGGCTGCCGGAGATGTGCGCAGACCTGCACTCCATCACTTTGTCCATGAGCTCCATCCAGCGGTGACAAGGTGAGAGGGGGGACGAGGCACCTGAACTCTTCACCAGGTCCACATCCCTCTCAGGTCAGCAGGGAGGTACAAGTGTGTCTTATAAGGGGGAGGAGCAGCTGGCTGCTACATCTGGGGTCTCCTCTCAGGGTGCTCCTGGTGTGGACAGTAATTCCAAAGTCCCTCTGCCAGTGACACCAGTGATGCCAGCACCTCCATCATCCTTGATGACAGAGGGGGTCCCTGTACCTGTGCAGGAGGCGCTCAGTGTGCCAGGGCCCTCCAGGCCTCAGGCAGCCAGAGGACGGTCGCCAATGTCATCCCAAGCCATGGAGCAGCAAGGTCAGCAGCCTGTCTCCACCTCAGCTGACAGAGCAGGGGGAGCACCACGTAAGAGCACCCGGAAAAGATTTAAGAAGAGCACCTAGATTCACTGAGGGGTTCACGGGTGAATGTACATTCCAGATGGATAGGGTTGTGTTTGGTGTCACACAGAATAAAGAAATGATGTTCTCTCACTATGTCTCCTTCCTATTGTTGATGCCCTTTGGGACTTCATTTAAACCCTTCCTCCCAAGGGGCTGGAAGTGAGGGACCAAGCCCTAAGTTCACAAAGCTTCAGCCTTGCCAGTGTGCGATGTGTACCTGGGCACTGTAGTGTGGAAGGAAAGAGGTGACAACAGGGCTGCTTAAAGCTCAGGCTTTATTGCCTTGGTTCCAGAAGGTGGTAAGGCTCAAAGGAAACGTGAATGTATAAGGGTGTCTCGTGTCTCCCTTGTGTGTATCTCATGGTGGCTTTCCTGCTGTGCCTGAGGTCCTTCATCTGGCACTGCCTGAGCAGCATCCTCCTCCACATCCTCATCATCAGAGGAGCCATCACGCTCCATGATATCCTCACGAGTCAACACCTCACCCCTCTGTAATGCCAGATTGTGCAGTGCACAGCAAAACACCACGATATGCGAGACCCTCGCCGGGACATACTGAAGGGCTCCACAGGAACAATCTAAGTGCCTGAATCTCATCTTCAGGAGACCAATGGCCTCTTCGTTGGTCGCTCGGGTTGACCCGTGGCAGGTGTTGTACCTCTCCTCTGCATTCTTGTGTGGGTTCCTCACAGGCGTCAGTAATCATGTTCTCACTGGGTTGCCCTTGTCTCCAAGGATCCATCTCAGAAAGCGCATGGGGCCACGGAAAAGTTCTGGTACCTGCGACTGCCTTGGTATGCAGGCGTTGTGACTGCTTCCCGGGATTTGTGCACACACCTGTAGGATGCATTTGTGATGGTCACAGACCAGTTACACACTGAGCAAGTGGAAGCCCTTCCTGTTGAAGGCTGCTGGCTTGTCTGCGGGAGCCTTGATGGTCACATGGGTGCAGTCAATGGCATCCTACACCTGGGGGAATCCAGCGATGGCCACGAATCCTATAGCCCTTTCAGCTTGACTGTTTGGATCAATGTGCACATCGTCACCGGCCCTCCTGAACAGGAGATTGGTGACCTCCTTGATGCACTGATTCACCACAGACTGTGAGATTCCACACATATCTCCAGTGGATCCCCGCAATGATCTGCTGGTGTAGACGTTCAGTGGCACGGTGACCTTCAGTGACACTGGCATCAGGTGCCCACCAAGTCCCATCATGGCAGAGAGATCAGTGACAACCTCCGTGGAGAGGCGCAGTCTGTGGAAACACTGTCACTCGGACATCTGCAGGTCGTTGAACCTCGGCTGACGTGTTCCTCTGCCTCCTTCTCCAGCCTCCTGTTCGAGGCTGGCCCTCCTATGGGCCCCCAAGCTGCTGTGGTGTCCCTGCTGGTGCCTGCACCTCCCTCCCTCCCTCTCTAGTCCTCCTCCTCTTCAATGGGAGCCTCGAATCCAGGGTGAATGAGGGCCATGACAGGTTGCCCCTCCCTGAGTGCAAGGCCTTTACAGTAAACAACACCCAGCCACATTTACCTCACTTGTCACCCTCAATGAAGTGGCACTGCCCCAATGGCACCCTGGTGTTGTTCCCTCTGCAGAGCTGGCACATTGGCCCCCACTCCTGACAGTGTTTCCCGATGCCCTTTCCCCCTCCACCCTTGCTGCCAAGTTACGCTGCCTCACCCGATAGCTTCCCAGTGAAGCCAACACTCAGCTCCCACCTCCCAGTCACCTCCTTTAACCAGGCGAGGCTCTGAAGCCCCGTGGTTCCCGTGCACTATTATTTCAATTGAACCCAGTGAATAAAATTGCTGACAATTGGACTCATAAATACTTTAAATGCCTTCTTGCCGTGTGGATGTGCGAAGTCTGCCCTCCATGTCAGCCGCCGACAGAAAAATCCGGTCCGACGTCTTCCATACCTATTTTACACCCCCCCTCCCCCTCCCCAGCCTCCATTCCCGTCTCCAACGGTCCCTAAAAATTCTGGCCCATGTCTCTAAGACTAATGGGAGTGAAACTACATCTGCTCCTTAGACTGAACAGGGAGAGCTGCTCTCTCTGTGTTTAAAGTGAATGAATCTGATCTTTCCCTTGTCTTACTGGAACGTTCACTGTCTAGAAATGTCTGTTTGAAAATGTTTTCCTGTTATATTAATGGAGCAGAGGAGCAGATGTGAGGGACTGTTGAACAGAGAGGTTTGGAAGTGGGTGAAGGGGTGGAGTGACGGTTTGTGTGACAGGTGCAGTGAGTTGGCCATTCTCAATAGAGTGTCAGGAATGAAGGTCAGAGGAACAGACCAGGCTGGAAACACAGAAAGAGCGAGGAGAAGCTGGTGTGAAAAACAGAGATTAAACAACAGGCTTGTTCAGTTGGTTTGGATCTGGTGTTTAGAATACCCGGAATCTGGGTTCACTTCCCTTCCAACTCAAGCAATTGTACCAACATTATGTTCATAAAACCATAGAATGATACCCAAAGAAGGAGACCATTTGGTCTATTGTGTCAATGCTGTCTCTTTGGTTGTGCTATCCAATTAGTTCTGATACTCAGCTTTTTCCTGTAATCTGTACATTTTCCTTCCAGTATTTATCCCTATTGCTTTTCAAAGTTACTACTGAATCTGCTTTCAAGTCCTGATCAGACAGTGCATTCCAGATCACAACACATCACCGTATAAAAAAATCATTCCTCATTTCGCCTCTGGTTCTTTTCTCAATCACCTGATAAATACATCCTCTGGTTACTCACCCTTTTGCCACTGGAAACAATTTCTCCTTAGTTAACTTATTGAAAACCTTCTTGATGATGTCACATACTGGACTGCCAGTAAAACTGAAGCCCATGGAATAAAAGGGACAATGACAGCATGGATATGAAGTTTACAGACTGATAGGAACATAGGAGCAGGAGTAGGCCATTCAGCCCATTGAGCCGACCCCGCCATTCAATATGATGATGACTGATCGTCCACTTCAATGCCTTTTTCCCACACTATCTCCATATTCCCTATGACATTTGTATTTAGAAATCTGTCAATCTCTGCTTTAAACATCCTCAATGACTGAGCTTCCACAGCCCTCTGGGGTAGAGAATTCCAAAGATTCACAACCCTCTGAGTAAAGAAATTTCTCCTCATCTTTGTCCTAAGTGACTTTCCCCTCATGTTCAAATTGTGTCCCCTGGTTCTAGATTCCTCAACCGGAGGAAATAGCTTCATCTACCCTGTCGATCCCTTTAAATACATGGTCAGTTTCAATTTGATCACCTCTCATTCTTCGAAACTCTAGAGAATACAGGCCCAGTTTCCCCAAAATCTCTTCATAGGACAGTCCCGCCACCCCGGGAACAAGTCTGGTGAACCTTCGTTGTACTCCCTCGATGGCAATGATATTCTTCCTAAGGTAAGGGGACCAAAACTGCACACAGTATTCCAAAGTGCAGTCCAACCAAGGTTATATACAATTGAAGCAAGACTTCACTACTCCTGTACTCAAATCCTCTTGCGATAGAGTCTAACATGTCATTCGCCTTCCTAATTGCTTGTTGCACCTGCATGTTAGCTTTCAGTCACTTACTGACAAGGACACCCAGGCCCCTTTGTCCATCTACACTTTCTAATCTCTTACCATTTAAGAAATAATCCGCACATCTGTTTCTCCTACCAAAGTGGACAACCTCACATCTTTTCACATTATATTCCATGTGCCACTTTCTTGTCCACTCACTAAGTCTGTCCAAATCCCCTTGAAGCCGCTTTGCATCTTCCTCACAACACACATTCCCACCTAGTTTTGTGTCATCTGCAAACTTGGACAGCTGGGTCACAGTATGGTGGTGAACAGTTGTATTTCTGTCTGGAGGAAGGTTTACAGTGGGTTCCCCATGGTTCCTCATAACCTCAGTTATGTGCAGAGACTGGAAAAGCTGGGGTTGTTCTCCTTGGAGCAGAGCAAGTTCAGAACAACTTTGACAGAGTTAGAATCAAGGAATCAAACGGTTACAGTACAGAAGGAGACCATTCAGTCCATCATGTCCATGACAGCTCTTTGCAAGAGCAAATCAGCTAATTCCACTCCTCTGCCCTTTCATTGTAACCCTGCAAATTTTCTCTATTCAGGTGTTTATCCAATTCCCTTTTGAAAACCACGATTGAATCTTCCTCCAGCACACTCTCAGGCAGTGTATTCCAGATCCGAACCACTCACTCTGTCCCACACCCCTGGTACCATTGCAGAAAATCTCTTCTGTTCATTTCATCCCTCATAAATAATTGAAATGAAATGTTTATTAGGAAATGCACAACATAAAAAGGAGAGAGAAATAAATGCTGAGCAAAATAGAAGTTAATGTTTGGAAGGTAAAAGGAGCAAAAGATGTAACTTTTATTCTGGGTGAGTGAGAGGAATATATCACACTTTGGGGCTTTTGTAAGAGGATTTATTGATAAACCTGGGATTTGAGAGGAAGCTGGTTCATGGTTTACAGAACAAATTCAGCCCCTGGGATGGAGCCAACAGCTGCACTGTCCAAAAACAGACAGGACAGGGACACTGTCTCAGGCATGGTGAGCTCAGTCAATGAAAGCATGAATCTCTGAATCTCAAGTTTTTGGATTTGAGCCCCACGGTGGGTGTCTTTCATTTCCTTTGTAGGCTGATTTTACAGGCATTCTCCATCTCTGAATTCCTCGGCAGAGAGTTCAAGGAGTATTTGAAATGAGATTCAACAGCAGGATGAGAAAGTCTCTCCTTGATTCAGGACTCTTACCTCTCTGCAGCATCTCGCTGCTGAAGTCTGAACTTTGTCTCATTTCATTCTCAGCTCAGGGTCAGTGTGGACCAATGGGACTTCTGGCTGTCTCCCACTTCACAATCCATCAGTGCTGAGAAAGCAATGGGGAATATTCCTCACATGTTGTAATGTTTTATAAATACTTGAATGTATTTCACACCGTGTCTAACAGTGTGAATCTCCCCTGGTATATCAGCTGACCAATACTTCAATAGAACATTCACATAATGTGAGCTCTGAGATCCGTTCGGATCCCATTCCCAAGACATGGAAAGTGGGATTGGGCTGGATCGCTCTTTTTCAGCTGGCACAGACACGATTGCTAAATGGTCTCAGTCTGTGCCATAAATTTTCTCCATTTTCTTTGTTCTGTGAAGTGAGGTGTGATTGGGAGGGGCAATTCCATCAGGGTTATATTTTCTACCAAAACAATGACACAAGGGATACTTCACTTTTTTATTCATTCATTCATGCGATGTGGGCGTTGCTGGCTAGGCCAGCATTGACCGCCCATCCTTAATTGCCCTTGAAAAGGTGGTGGTGAGCTGCCTTCTTGAACCACTGCGGTCCATGTGGGGTAGGTACACCCACAGTGCTGTGAGGAAGGGAGTTCCAGGATTTTGATCCAGCGACAGTGAAGGAACGGCGATATAGTTCCAAGTCAGGATGATGTGTGGCTTGGAGGGGTATTTGCAGGTGGTGGTATCCCCTGCATTTTCTGCCTTTGCCCTTCCAGGTGGTAAAGGTCGCTGGTTTGGAAGGTGCTGTCGAAGGAGTCTTGGTGCATTGCTGCAGTGCATCTTGTAGACGGTACACACGACTGCCACTGTGCGTCGATGGTGGAGGGAGTGAATGTTTGTAGATGGGGTGCCAATCATGCGGGCTGCTTTGTCCTGGATCATGTTGAGATTCTTGGGTTGGAATTGCACCCATCCAGGCAAGTGGAGAGTATTCCATCACACTCTTGACTTGTGAATTGCAGATGGTGGACAGCCTTTGGGGAGTCAGGAGTCATGGATGAGTGAGAGGAATATATCACACTTTGGGGCTTTTGTAAGAGGATTTAATCATAAACCTGGGATTTGAGAGAAGCTGCTTCATAGTTTACAGAACAAATTCAGCCCCTGGGGTGGAGCCAACAGCTGCACTGTAATTACTCACCTCAGGATTCCAAGCCTCTGACCTGCTCTTCTAGTCACGTTATTTGTATGGCTTCCCATTGTAACCCCCATGATGTTGATAGTGGGGGATTCAGTGATTGTAATGTCATTGAATGTCAAGTGGAGATGGTTAGATTCTCTCTTGTTGGAGATGGTCATTGCCTGGCACTTGTGTGGTGCGAATGTTACTTGCCACTTATCATCCCAAGCCTGTGAGACTGAAATAGCTCAGTTGGGAGAGTGTTCGACTGAAGATCCCTGGTTCAATCTGGGGTTTTGGCAGTTCTCCTTTATTCTGCATCGCCATTTAGTTTTGACTCTCGAATTGCACAATTTACACTGAAATTATTTACCCAACTCTGAAGGTTGGATTGGAATAGAGAGATATCAAGGATGGGAGATATTTACATTGTCTGCTTTAGCTTATTCTCTATCTCCTTGTGTCCTTTCCCCCAGTTTTTGACTCTCTCGGGGCAGGGTGAACATTTGATTTGCTGCATTTGTCCCAAACTGAAGCCTTTTCCACATCTCTGGGCGGTCAGACTCACTATGTCTGTTTTTGCTGCTCGTGACCATTAACGAGAACAGGCCACGAGTTCAATGTTTATCAGCAAACGGAAGATAATTGGAAAGGATTCTGTGTTACTCCAGACCAGTGACAAAGATACAATGGATGTTATTCAAAATAATTTTCCTCTGACATTTTATGTAAACTTGTTTGCATCTAAAAGTTGGATTTTAAGTGTTACAAAAATGTGTCAGATTAATGACTGACCATGTGACAGCGCACATGGGGATCAAATCCACAGCCTTGTTGTTATCAACACTGCGTCCTAACCAACTGAACTAAGCGGCCTATAGACAGAGCCAGGTATGGGTTTGAGCCGCACGCTGGGCGGTTTGTGTTTTATTTCTCACGCTGGGTGACAGAGCGATTGCACAAACAATGGACACATCACATCCCTGAAACATTGTTCTGATATAAAACAGTGTGAAATAAGAACTGAGCATGGAAATGGAACGGAACCAGAAATCAGGACATTAATCTATTAAAGTTGATCTTGAAATTCAAACATTCACTGAACATTCCAAAAGAACGAACTTTCTTCTGAGATAAAATCCAGGAACTTGAGCTGCTGGAAAACATAACTGAGCCTGATGTGATTTAAACACACAATCTTCTGATCTAGAATCAGATGCGCTACCGTTGCGCCACAAGCTCACAGATAAAGCTAAGTCTTCCATTCCTGACAGATTTACTTCTTGTTTAGATTCAGTGATTGAAATTAATTCAATCCTCATCTGAACTCCGCTCTGGAAAGGCCTGCTGCCCGACCTGAACCCGACGGGACCCGACGACCTGTGTCGGGTTCGGGTCGTGTCGGGTCGCTCTTCCGGGCTTTCAGGTTCGGATCAGGTTGGGTCAGGTTCAGGTCAGGCTGGGTCCAGGTTAGGCTAGGTCCGGGTGTGACACACACAGTAAGTATTAAATTTTGCACTGCTGGGAAGTTGAGTTTAATAAGTGTCAAAAGTTGAAAAGCCAACCTCAGCTGGGAATATGGGACGTCAAGGAGGGAAACTCTGAGTCTGCTCAGTGAGCAAGTGAGCATCTCTATGATGTCATTGCGCTCATGCTGCAGCTTCCTGTAGATTCGGAATCGGGAGGTAGGTAAAGTGAACATTCCGGTGGTCGGGTAAGGCTCGGGTTAGTTTGGGCGTGGGAATAAATGGAGATACTCGGGCCGGGTCGGGCTCGGGTCCAATGTGGTTCTGTCAGGTTCGTGTCGGGTTTTTTTCCTGACCTGAGCAGGCCTTTGCCGCTCTGTCAGTTCAGTGCCTTATTTAAACTATTACTTGGAGTTCTGTTTTACAGGGTCTCGGCTGTTTAAGTGTTTCCCAGACCCACTACTCTGATTAATCAGACATTTTGCTGCTAACTGCTGCTGCTGCAATTGAAATGTATAAAAGAATTTCCAGTGACCTGCAACCAAAGGGCAAATACATTTCAGAAAGATAAAGCTCATTCACCAATCCACAAATGTGTCTTTCTGCTTCTATTTATAAACAACTCCTTCTCTCCACTATGAGAACTATACAATCACTACAGTTATTTGAAAGTTAGTATAAGATGTTCCAGTTCATCAATTTTAAAACTGCAGCAGGTATTTTCCAGAAAACTTCTCTGTTGGAACCTCAGTCCCATTTAGATTGAAAGTGGACAATTAATGTATTCACTTGTTCATTGTGGACAGGTGTCTGACTTGGAATAAATCTCATTAACTTTCAATGAGGTGGCAGTATTTCTGTGCTCCCATTTTACACAGTCTGTCCTGTTCATGCACCATGTTTTTATTCTCCTCTCCCATTCGCCACAGGATACAGATGACAAGCATCATCAATCTAGCTGTTGAAAAGCATTGGAAGAATCTGGTCACACAGGTATTGAAACATTCATTATCTGCCATTTTACAAGTTGGTTGCTTTAAACACAATACAATGTGCAATCATCTTGAAAAGAGATTCTCTTCAATATCCAATACAAATTGAATTACAAACCTGACAGACAAACACAGGAGAACAAGTGACTAGTGAACACAAACCTCATGGTGCTCATTTTCAGATTTATTGCAGTCATCTTACAAAACAAGTGAAAGAATATTCCTGTGAAATGATTTGGAACGTAGGTGTGACTTTTGTTGGTGCCTTTCTTTGCTCTGTTGGTGAAACTTTCTTGCACCTGACTCCTGTTCATGTCTCTGTTTCCTCTATTGAATGAGGAAGGAGATATTTGATCAGAAATCAACTGGATTGTGTACCTTTGAGAGGGGATTTCTGCACCATCAGGGCTGGAAACAGGAGTGAGTGAAAGACACTGTGTGGAGTTTGATTTTGTACAGAGGGAGAGCAAATCTAACAGGGCTGTGAGATATTGGCCTGGATTTTACAGCCCCATTGGCGGCGAACACTGAGACTTTCACTGCTATTGAGGGTCTGAACAGCACTGCAACTGCCGGTACATGCACACACTAACACCAGCATCTGGAAGTTGTGGTGGTGCGAAATGTGCTCAGAAGGAGCCTCTGATCATAATCGCACCAGCCCACTCTTTAAAGTGACAGGGACCTGTAGTTCAGCAATTTGGGCTCATTGCCCACAATGTATCCTGATTTTTACCTTGGTTGGATTGGAGCCGGTACCAACTGGCTCAGGGCTGCTCGGGAAGGACTTTTCTGTTGACACAACAGCTCCACTATTCCAGGAAGACACCGGCAGCAGCAGGGGTCAACTTTCAGAGGGAGTTCAGACATTTTAAATGTTGTATTTTGTTTCTTAGTTGTATGTAACTTTTTAGCATAGCCTTATCAGAGTTCTTAAATTTATATCTGACTTTTTATTAACAAGATTGAAGTGCTTTTAAAAGATCTCTAAATGTATATGAGTTTTCATCAAAGATTTACCTGGCTTCTTTGTAAAGACTCGAGTAAGATTGAAGTGACTTTTAAAAACTACATCTTATCCTTTAAAATCCCGCTTCCATGTAGATGACATTGGAAGATGGCTTCAGAATAACTTCGACTATCTTTCTAACAGGTACTGCAACAGCTTAAGTCCTACTTTCTGCAAAAGCTGGTGAATTACGAAGAAACAATGGATTGAACATTTTATAAACTGTTGATGCAGATGGGATTCAAACTCATACATGTAAAACAGAAGGAATTCATAATCCATCATCTTAACCTCTCAAACACCTCATCACCCAGCTTTGTGCAAGTAACCCATCACATGTCTTTTTTGCCTCTATGGAAATTTGGGCAGGACGGTCACCTTCAGCTCAGATCCTGACTGTGCAGCCAGATGTGCAATGATGGAAATGTAGCTTCTGTAAGTAAATGGAATTTCCATCACATCAGGTGATGGCCTGTTGGAAATGAAACGGTGTGAAACATTTCCAGACCATGTCCAACACGTTTCAACTCAGTGTGAAAACCCACCACTGAAAGACTGGAACATACAATCAATTCATCACATCATGATTAACATCACTCAGACACCTGAACCATTAGGTCACTGACGAAGTCATGATAACTTCTAATTTCTCATGAAATGACAACTGAACTAACTGACTGGAAGAATTGCTTTAACTCCACGTGATCAGAGAGGCACAGCCTCAGACCGACTTGGGAGATGAATATTGATTGAATAATTTCAGTGTGAGGAATGTACCAGCATCATAAACCAGGGGAACGTGCTGACTGAGCTGTGTCTTCATCTCTTCTGGGCAGTCGGACAGTTCACCCTTCATTCTGCTCTGATTCACTTTCCCAAAGTGGATCTACAGATTCTCAAATCTGGAGACTGGGTTTTCTTATTTTGTTCCTTTTGATTTTTCTTGCTCCTGAATGATAATATATTCTAAACCTCGGATCAACCCACCCCTTTGCGTCGTGTTATAGTCTTGGTTAAAAGAGACACAAAACGACACAAACACTCTGAAACAGACAACACGGTCACACTTTCCTTCAGTGAGATTAATGTTGAGCTGTTTTCCAGGTTAAATGCAACTGCAAACACATTGCTCTCAAAGAAATTGTAGCGGATTGAGTTGCCATTGAAATATTAGCACTGAACATCTGTACGAGCAGGAACAGCCATTTCAAACTCACATCCTTCACAAAGGCAACCACTGAGCTGTTCTCTTTTGTGAATAAAATTCATAAGAAAAGTTAAAGTTCACAAGAAAACATATGTGAACGATTGATAGCTAAACTTTTGAAGCAAGGATATGAATCCAAGATTTTCTGATAATTAGACAAACACTCGAACCAATTAAGCTACTGAGCCAGATCACAAATACTGTGACAACTAAGGGCAGAGGAGGGCACTCTTTATTCTCATCCCACTTCTCCACAGGTCACAACATCTATTTTAACTTTTCCCACTTACTGATACAGTCAGTCATGTACTCTATTTTTCCCAGAATAGAAGACACTGACCAGGTTTCTTTAATGAACAACAAATTTATCCATTTATTGTCGAATAAGTTTTAACGAGTCATGAAGTAAAGCATAAACACACAGGTGGACATTTTAAAAGTTCCTTTTTCACCTTGAACAACTTTTAAAGTCCTTTTTTTTGTCTTCGAGCCACACGCACACGCACACACACACACACACACACACACACACACACACACACACACACATACACACACACACACACACACACACACACACACACACACACACACACACCGGATAGCTGAAAAAATAAAAGGGATTTTTTTTTTAATTCAGCACTCTGTTGCAGACAAAAACAACCTCTTGGGCTGTTTATTTGCTCATTTTTGAAGAAATCATCAGATGAGATATGTTGCTCCAAAACTGGAATACAGTCTAACTTCCGAATATACGTAGACAGGTCACTAGGGTATTTTCGAACAGTTCTTTTCAGAAGGCATTGAGAATTAATTTTAGCAGGCCTTCTTCAAAGACATGCGACAAGATGAATTAACTCAATGGACTTCTCAGGGTCTTTTAAAGATTTTCTGGAAAACAAACTGGGTTGTGGTCTTCTCTCCTTCCTTGACGATTCTTCAGGCTAACTTTATCAGCTGCTCACTCCAGCAGGTAAAACACACTGACTGGTACAACCAAAGGTTGTGAGTTTTCTGCTGTCTTCGGTTTGCGCTGCTGCTGCCAAGGTTGTCCATTCAAGGGGCTTGACTGACTTCACTAACCACATTTCTCCCGGTTACCAGGGTTTCTGTTCTATATTTAACTTAAATCATGTGACAACCAGTAAACATAGTTGCCAAATTGGTCCTTTTGGTGCCCTCTTGAAAAAGAACTGGTCCTACATTTATTCAGTTTGATTATGACTTCTTCAAAAAATATTTTAACAAAAGAAACAGAATCCCTTCCATAACATCATGTACTTTCCCTGAGCTGCAGGTTATCGCAAGTCTCTCTGGCTGTGTTTATTTTAGCTGATTTTGTACTCAGGTTCTTTCTGAATCCATGTGTTTGCAGATCTTTGTGAGTGAGAGATGTGGTAATATGTTTAAAAGATTTCCCTGTAAATTATTCGTATCTCCATCTTTCCCCGAACTTTGTACAAACACATTAATATGGGAATCACACACATCAGGCCGTCAAACCTGTCTGCTAAACATTGAAAGGTGACAGTGTTTATTGTGACAGGGTTCCATTTCTGAAGACATATCTTGATGATTCACACATGTAAAAATTTGTATATTGTGTTCATGACATAATGACAGAAATAAACATTTCCTTGCACTTGCCATGCTTGGTGAACATTTTCTCTGCTGATGCCCCCTGAATATATTAGAGAACATGGTGACGAGGTTGAGATAAAAGCCTGTAAATATAGGCAGCAAACAGCAGCAGGGACTGCAGTGAACAAGATTTACGTGACATATTTGTGCTTATATTGGTGGGTGAAATAAGATACTAAACACACAAAATCCTACATTTGAGCTCGCGGAAAAGATTGCTCTGTCTATGGAGATAGCATCAAAGAATGCTCAGGAATTTTGTCCAATGCCAGTGATAGTAACACACTTCAGGGGAACTTAAAAAAAATGGTAAAATGGGCTTTCACATAACAGTGTGAAGTGATACAATTTGGAAGGAAGAATGCCATATAAATGAAACGTTACAATTCTAAACTGGGTGCAGGAGCAGAGAGACAATGTACACCAATGTAACAAGGATTGAAAAGGTAGCTAAGAGCAAACAGGACACTTGGCTTTACTAATAGAGGCATAGAGTAAAAACATATAAGTTATGCTAAACCTCTTTAAAATACTGGGAATGAATGGCCTCCACCTGTACCTCCACAGAAAGCTTCCATTCCAGGTTTACACACACTCGTCAGGATCACTCTCCACAGATTCTGCCCTCCAGGCTTGGACACCCACTTCAGGATCACTCTCCACAGATCCCGCCATTCCAGGTTCGGACACCTACTTCAGGATCACTTTCCATACATCCCAGCACTATGGGCTCGGAGACCCTCTTCAGAGATCCTAAATCTCCAGACACGGACATCCTTTGAGGACCACTCACCACAGATTCTTCCCTCCAGGCTCAGACACCCTCTTCAGAATCACTCTCCATACATCCCGCCACTCCACGCACGGATATCTCCCTCAGGATCAGATCAAAGAATGTTGCTTGTCACATATCAGCTCAAGCCTGAATGTTGTTCAGGTCTTGCTGCTTGCAGGCACAGACTGCTTCAGTATCTGAGGAGTTGTGAATCATCAGCGATCATTCCCACTTCTGACTTATGTTGAAGAGAAAGCCGTCAATGAAACAGCTGAGGATGGTTGGGCCTAGGGCACTGCCCTGAGAAACTAGGTATCCAGTCATGAATGGTGGTGGACAATTAAATAACGAACCAGATGAGGAGGGTCTAAAAACATCCCTATGCTCAATTTTGGTGGAGCCGAGCACGTCAGTGCAAAAGATGAAGCTGGAGCATTTGAAACCATCTTCAGTCAGAAATTGCTCAGTGGATGATTCATCTCGGCCTCTTGAGGTCCCCAGCATCACAGCTTCCAGTTTTCAGCCAATTTGCTTCACTCCCCATAATGGCAAGAAACAGCTGAAGGCACTCGATACAGCAAAGACTCTGGGCCCTAACAACATTCCGGCTCCAGTGTAATTCTGAGTTATTTTTGCCTTCAGTCTGGTTCAGTGAATATTCTGAGTCGGATGTGTAGGTAAAATCAATTACTTTATTTGCGCATTTAGCCGGCTGACTTACTCTAATGCAACGACACTGACTCCACCCAGAGTCTGTCTGGTCCACTAGAGTAAGTGAAGTTTTTTGATACGGGTACTACTGTTTATGCATAAAGATTCATGCTACACCCCCTTGTTTAACCAATCAGTGCGATACAATTCGACTTCACCCACGTGGTGACATGCAGTACATCTGTTACTGAGGTTACAATACACTCCATTGTCAATACATACTTGTTACTAATAAAATATTGTTTTGTACCAGCAAGATAAAACAAAGCAGACAAGCAAGCTAATTAGCAAGAGCATAGGAATCATTTATAATCATTCGAGTCTCCCTCCCTACATGGATCATGAGTCTGTCTCTACCTTGTGACAAGTAATTGCGGCGCATCCTGCTATCTCTATTCGGTGTACATTCCTGAGTGTTTCGTGCAGTCTGCAGCTACATCAAGTAGCGGCAGTTCACGAAGATAAGAGGGGCCTAGCACTCCTTATCACTCACACAGGGATGGACATCATTTGATTCACAGGAGTCCATTTGTTCCAAACCACAGGGAGTCACACAATCAGGCCATAAAGAACAGATGTCTTTGCAATTACCAGTGTCGGCTAGTCTTTACAGTCTCACACGCTCTGCCTTTACTTTTAACTATTTCATTGTGGTTTCTGCCACTTAAAATCAAAGCTCAGCAAAGCTACTATTCCTAACTTGGCTATATTTCCCATGAAGCATAGTGCCATGCCTTTCTGCTCACTTCCACACTCGTACTGAAGACTTGTGCTCCAGAACTAGCTGCGCTCTCAGCCAAGCTGTTCCAGTAGAGCTGCAACACAGGCATCTACTTGACAATGTGGAAAATTACCCAAGTGTGCCCTCTCCATAAAAAAAATGCAGGACAAATCCAATCTGACCAATTGCCGCCCCATCAGTCTAATGTCAATCATCAACAAAGTGATGGAAGATGTCATCAACAGTGCTATCAAGCACCACACACTTAGCAATAATCTGATCATCGATGCTCAATTTAGGTTCTGCCAGGGTCTCTCAGCTCCAGGAAATAATTTGGCAGATAGAGTAGAATGTGGGAAAATGTGAGGTTATCCACTTTGGTAGGAAGAATAGAAAAGGAAAATATTATTTAAATTGTGAGAGATTACAGAATGCTGCGGTGCAGAAGGATCTGGGTGTGCTCGTACATGAATCACAAAAAGTTACCATGCAGGTACAGCAAATAATTAGGAAGGCAAATGGAATGTTACCCTTTATTGCAAGGGGGATGGAGTATAAAAGTAGAGAAGTATTGCGACAAATGTACATGGTGCTGGTGAAACCACACCGAGCGTACTGTGTACAGTTTTGGTCTCCTTATTTAAGGAGGGATATACTTGCATTGGAGGCAGTTCAGAGAAGGTTCATTGGATTAATTCCTGTGATGAAGGTGTTGTCTCATGAGGAAAGTTGAGCAGGTTGGACCGATACTCATTGGAGTTGAGAAAAATGAAAGGAGAACGTATTGAGACATATAAGATTCTGAGGGAGCTTGACAGGGTAGATGCTGAGAGGATGTTTTCTCTCGTGGTGGAATCTAGAACTCGGGGACACAGTTTCAGATTTAGGGGTTTTTCATTTAAGAAGGCATTTCTTCTCTCAGAGGGTCATTAATCTTTGGAATTCTTTACCGCAGAGAGCAGTGGAGGCTGGGTCATTGAATGGCTTCAAGATTTTTATCTACAAGAGAGCCAAGGGTTATGTGGGCAGGCAAGAAAGTGGGGTTGAGGTCATGATCAGGTCAGCCATGATCCTATTGAATGGCGGAGCAAGCTCGAGGGGCCAAATGGCCTACTCCTGCTCCTAGTTCTTCTGATCTTATGTTCGTATGACCT
Organism: Heterodontus francisci; assembly: GCF_036365525.1. Lineage (NCBI taxonomy): Eukaryota > Metazoa > Chordata > Chondrichthyes > Heterodontiformes > Heterodontidae > Heterodontus > Heterodontus francisci. The sequence goes on along the minus strand of NW_027141852.1, from coordinate 3,239,157 downwards.
CATTGCAGCTTGGTCCAAACAGAGATGAAAGACTGGAATTCCAGAGGAGAGGTGAGAGTGATTGCCCTTGAGTGAGTGTGGCATCAAGGATCCCCAGCAAAATTGAAGTCAATGGGAATCAGGGGGAAAACTCTCCACTTGTTGAAGTCATACCTCGCACAAAACAAGATGTTGTGGTTAGTGGAGGCCAATCATCTCAGCCCAGGACATTGCCTCAGGAGTTTCTCAGGGTAGTGTCGCAGACCCAAACATCCCAGCTGTTTCATTGACGACTTTCTCTTCAACATCAGTCAGAAGTGGGAATGTTAGATGATGACTCACAACTCTTCAGATACTGAAGCAGTCTGTGCCTGCAAGCAGCAAGACCTGAACAACATTCAGGCTTGAGCTGATAAGTGACAAGCAAACTTCTGGCCACACAAGTGCCAAGCAGTGAACATCTCCAATGAGAGAGAGAAAAAATCTACCTTTTGATATTCAGAAGCATTATCATCGTTAAATCCCCCACCATCAACATCTTGACCAGAAACGTAACTGGACCAGTCACATCAATGCTGTGGCTATAAGCGCAGGTCAGAGATTACGAATTCTGCAGCAAGTATCTCACCTCCTGACACCCCAAATCCTGTCCACCATCTACAAGGCACAAGTCAGGAGTGGGATGGAATACATCCCACTCAACAACATTCAAGAAGCTCAACACCATCCAGGACAAAGCAGCACACTTGATCGGCACCTAACCCGCCACCTTAAACATTCAATCCCTCCACAACCAGTAAACAGCGGCTGCAGTGTGTACCATCTCCATATGCACTGCAGCAACTCGCCAAGTATCCTTCAACAGCACCTTCCAAACTCGTGACCACTATCACCTCTAAGGACAAGGGCAGCAGATGCATGGGAACTCACTACCTGCAGGTACCCCTCCAAGTCACTCACCATCCTGACTTGGAACGATATCGCCATTTCTTCACTGTTGTTGGGTCACAATCCTGGAACTCCCTCCCCAATAGCACTGTGGGTGTTCCTGCACCATATGGACTGCATCAGTTCAAGAAGGCAGCTCTCCACCACCTTCTCAACGGCAATAGGAATGGGTAATAAATGCTCGCCTTATCAGCGATACTCACACCCAAGAATGAATAAAAACCAAATCACTCTCCACAGATTCCCCACAATCTGGGCTTGGACATTTACTTCAGGAGCACAGAGCTTTATATCACTGCAACATGAGTTCCAATCTTCATATTCTGTTCACTTTTCACATTATTTTCGACCAGTCCACGAACTTTTATTAATTCAGTATTCGGGTCTCTGCTCCTCCGCCGTTTCTAACATCTCACCTCTTCCAAAAAAACGCTCTGATCTATCGTAGGTAGTAGATGACCCCTCATTTTAAACTCCATCTGCCAAAGCATTGCTCACTCAATTAATCTATCAAGAAGATTTGAAAATAAATTTCTTGCCAAAGGATAATTTTCTGCATCTGCTCCCTCGCCATTTGCTTTTCCCATTTGTCTTTCACTTGGTGCAAAGCCAGAGAAAGTAAAGATGAAAGGAAGGAGGGGAAGAAAAATCCTGCTCCGTTTCGTGATCCCTATTTGATCTTCATTCCAGTGCAGTTTGGGTGAGAAATTCCAAATGTCTGTCTCAATTTTATTAAAGTATAACCAATTCTGGAATCACTATCTGGACACAGACAAAAACGGGTTTTGAGGCTGACTTTGCACATAAACTCCCCCAACATAAACAGTTCATAAACAAGCGACAAGGATGGGATTCGAACCCACGCATGCAGAGCACAATGGATTAGCAGTCCATCGCCTTAACCTCTCGGCCACTTTGTCAGTTGCATAAGCATGGCAGTCACCTTCAGCACAGCTTCTAGCTGTGCAGCGAGCTGTGTCATGATGGAAATATATCTTCTGCAAGGAAATGAAGTTGGGAATGGAGCGGTGTGAAACATTTTCAGACCATGTCCAACACATTTCTACTCAGTGTGAAAACCCACCACGGAAAGACTGGAACATACAATCATTTCATCACATCATGATTAACATCACTCAGACACCGGAACCATGAGGTCACTGACGAAGTCATGATGACCGAATTTCTCATGAAATGACAACTGAACTAACTGACTGGAAGAATTGCTTTAACTCCACATGATCAGAGAGACACAGCCTCAGACCAACTTGTCGGGTGGTGTAAACAGATATCACTGCTTCTGATCTTCACCAGAACAGAGAGTGAGATGTGACATTGATCATCAAACAGACTGTGAGAGAATACAACAGAATAAAACACATGGAGAGACACTGTGGAATAACAAATAGATTTGATTGGAATGTTGAAATTTTGATTGGAATGGATAAAACACCAGAAACAGCAGATTAAATTGGGATTCTCATCATTATATTGATCTGGGACAGAAAAGAGAAACTGATGGAAAGAAGAGAAGAAGGAAGAAAAGAAAGGATGGAACTGTTCCATTTTTTCAGTTTTTTCACTCACCCATCAAAGCTGATAAAAAAAGTTGCAAATAACAGAGAATTTCACCAAAAAGGGAGATTAAATGTTGCTGAAACCTTGGATCGAAGGATGCCCCAATAGATCACCTGTTTAACTGTCTCCTCACTGGGGGATTTCAATCAGTGAGCAATATTATTCTCTACTTTTTTTGTTAATTGGTCCCAGAACTGTCACTTGGAATTAATATCAGTGTTCCGACTCCTGAATAATAAAATTGTGAGTTTCTCGATATTTTCTGGACACATTTCCTGCTGAAAGAACTAAGAACTCTTTTCTAATTTACACAAAACAAAATACACACTCATCAAGCCTGCTAAGCTAGCATCCTTGGTGCTGCTCTCTCTTCTCCCAAACTTCATCTCATGTGACTGTTACATTATCACTCTGACAGTGGGAGGGGTTGATCCCACCATCTTCAACATTAACCCTTTACATCCTTATACCACACTGTCTGTCCAAAAAAAATGGGTGGAGGGAACTTCCTTCATTTATCAAAGCGCCAACAGCAGCACAGTGGCGCAGTGGTTAGCACCACAGCCTCACAGCTCCAGTGACCAGGATTCAGTTCTGGGTACTGCCTGTGTGGGGTTTGCAAGTTTTCCCTATGTCTGTGTGGGTTTCCGCCGGGTGCTCTGGTTTCCTCCCACCTCCAAAAGACTTGCAGGTTGATAGGTAAATTGGCCATTGTAAATTGTCCAAAATGTAGGTACGTGGTTGGAGAATGGTGGGGATGTGGTAGAGAATATGGGATTAATGTAGGATTAGTATAAATGGGTGGTTGCTGGTTGGCACAGACTCGGTTGGCCGAAGGGCCTGTTTCAGTGCTGTATCTCTAAATAAGAAAAGTAAAATAAAAGCTACCAGTCGTAAATCAACTCAAACCCATTAGAGAGATAGAGGGAGACTGTCAGAGAACTTCCTGCATCCAGTCCTGACCCTGTCACACTCAGCAGCTTCTCACCCAGACCCCACTCTCATCAAAACTGAACATTGTTACCGAGACCCTTCAAATACTGTTTATAAAAGGTAGAAAAATTCAAACTTCATCACAGCTAGATTGAATAGAACAAAGTTTAACATCTTCTCGTCGTCACTCGGTAACCACACGAGACAGTCCTTAAATCAGTAGCATAAATTATCAGCTGTAAGAATGTTTGTCATTGGGTTGAATCATTTCTGTGTGATGAATGTTCCAGCATCATAAACCAGGGGAACGTGTTGACTGAGCTGTGTCTTCACCTCTTCTGGACAGTTCACCCTTCATTCTGCTCTGATTCACTTTCCCAAAGCGGATCTACAGATTCTCAAATCTGGAGACTGGGTTTTCTTATTTTGTTCCTTTTGATTTTTCTTGCTCCTGAATGATAATATATTCCAACCTCGGATCAAACTTGCCCTGTCTCCCAGTCTCGGTTAAAAGCGGCAAATAACGGCAACAACATTCTGAAACAAACAACACGGTCACATTCTGCTTCAGTGAGATTAATGCTGAGGCAGTTTCCGTGTCGAATGCGATTGTGAACAAATTTCTCTCAAGGAAATTGTGAGTGATCAAGTATTTGCACTGAATTTCTGTGCAAGAAGGGACAGTTTCAAACAGCCATTCCCAAATCACTTCCTTCACAAAGACAAAGACTGTGCTGTCTTAACGTGTGACTCAACTTCACAAACAAATTTGAACTCGAAGTTCAGGAGAAGACAGAGATGTGAATGATTGACAGTGTAATCTTTAAATCATAATTTTCCGTTTCTTCGTTGAAGTGAGGCTCAACCCGAAGCCACTAGAGATCGCGGAAAGCTACAAACTTGGATCCAGAAATCAGAAAAGTAGTGAAACAGTTGGTGAGTACATTGTGACACTGAAGAATTTATCACCACCTTGCAACATTGGCACATTCTTAGACCGTACATTATGAGACAGATTTGTGCTTGTATTGGTGGATGAGGAAAGATTCTAAACACACAAAATCCCAATTTGAGCTAGTGTGTAAGATTGCTCTTTCCAAGGAGATAGCATCAAAGAATGCTCGTGAATTTCGTCCTATGCCAGTGACAGTAACACACTTCAGAGGAACTTAAACACACTGGTAAAATGGGCTTTCACACAACAGATAAAATTTTACACAGGGAATTGTGAAGTGATACAGTTTGGGAGGAAGAATGAGACAATGTACACCAATCTTTTTTGATCAAGGTTTGAAAAGGTTGCTAAGAGCAAACAGAACACTTGGCTTTATTCATAGAGGCATAGAGTAAAAGCAAATAAGTTATGCTAAACCTTTATAAAACACTGGGGCTGAATGGCCTACTCCTGTACCTCCACAGAAAGCTTCCACTCCAGGCTCAGACACCCTCTTCAGGATCACTCTCCATGCATCCCGCCACTCCACGCACGGATATCTCCCTCAGGATCAGATCACAGCTCCACAGTCCTGCCACATCCAGTCGTGAATGGTGGTGGATAATTAAATAACTAACAAGATGAGGAGGCTCCAAAAACATTCACATCCTCAATGATGGTGGTGCTGAGCAAGTCAGTGCAAAAGGCAAAACTGAAGCATTTGCAACCATCTTCAGTCAGAAGTATTAAGTGGATTTGATCTGTGCTAATTTCAGCTCCTCATGCTCGCTGGTGCCTTGGTTCTCTGGTGCTAATTTCAGAGTAAATCAAACAGCTTGACAATTGGAGCCAAAGAAAAAGACACAGGAGAGTTTGAAAGTGCCAAAACTTGGTATTGAACCAAAAAGTGTTTAACTGTTAGTACAGCACGAACTCAACAAAGCTATTTCAACAACACACGAAAGCCACCATTCTGTCACTGCTTTGGAAGACAATATATACATTAAAGTGTTTGTAAAAAGTTACAGAACACAACATGTGAGTAATATTCCCCATTGTTTTCTCAATACTGATGGACTGTGAAGTGGGAGACAGCCAGAAGTCCCACTGTGCCACACTGACCCTGAGCTGTGAGTGAAATGAGATAAAGTTCAATCTTTAGCAGAGAGATTCTGGAGAGAGGTAAGAGTCCTGAATCAAGGAAAGACTTTCTGACACAATAAAAGCAAAATACTGCAGATGCTGGAAATCTGAAATAAAAGCAAAAAGTGCTGGAAATACTCAATTGCTCTGGCAGCATCTGTGGTGAGAGAAACATTTCTGGTCTGTGACCTTTCATCAGAACTGACACAGGTTAGAAAAGAATTAGGTTTTAAACAAGTGAAGGGGAGGGGCATGTGGGAGAGAACAAAGGGGAAGGTGTTTGATAGGGCAGAGGGCAGGAGAGATTAAATAACAAAGCTGTCCTGGGACAAAGTGTGTTAATGCTTGTGGTTGCCTGACACCAGTCATGCTCTGATGTTATTGAACACAATGTTCAATCCACAAGGCTGTGGAGTGCCGAATCAAAAGGTCGGGTGCTGCACCTCGAGCTTGGGTCGATTTTCACTGGAACACTGGAGCAGGCCAAAGACAGAAATGTTGACATGAGAGCAGGGGGGAGTGTTGAAATGGCAAGCAACCAGAAGCTCAGGATCATGCTTTCGGCCTGAGCAGAGGTGTTCCACCTAACCTGCTTTTGGTCTCCCCAGTTTAGAGGAGCCCGCATTGTGAGTAGTGAATACAGTATACATAATTGAAAGAAGTACAAGTAAATCGCTGCTTCACCTAAAAGGAGTGTTTGGGGCTTTAGATAATGAGCAGAGAGGAGGGAAAAGGGCAGGTATTATATCTCCTGCGATTGCATGGGAAGGTGCCTTGGGAAGGGGAAGAGGTGTTGGGGTAATGGAGTAGTGGTCCAGGGTGTTGTGGAAGGAACAATCCCTTCGGAATGCTGACAAGGGAGGGGAAGTTGCGTTTGGTGGTGGCATCACGCTGGAGGTGGTGGAAATGGTGGAGGATGATCCTTTGGATGTGTTTATGTTCAGAGATACAGCACTGAAACAGGCCCTTCGGCCCACATGGTCTGTGCCGACGATCAACCACCCATTTATACTAATTCTATACTCCTACCACATCCCCACCTGTCCCTATATTTCCCTACGACCAACCTATACTAGGGGCAATTTATAATGGCCAATTTACCTACCAACCTGCAAGTCTTTTGGCTTGTGAGAGGAAACTGGAGCACCCGGAAGAAACCCACACAGACACAGGGAGAACTTGCAAACTTCGCACAGACAGTACCCAGAATTGAACCCGGGTTGCTGGAACTGTGAGGCTGCAATGCTAATCACTGCGCCACTGTGCTGCTGTGGAGGCAGGTGGGGTGGAAAGTGAGGACAAGGGGATCCCTGTTACAGTTCTGGGAGGGAGGGGAAGGGGGAGGGCAGAGGTTGAAGGTCCATTCAACTACACTGGGAGGGGGGAGTTGAAATCTGGTGATGTTGTTGAATTTAATTTCAAACACCCCTTGAACTCTCTGCCGATGAAGTCTGAAAAAGGGAAGAACAACCACACAACATGGGTCTCAAATCCAAGACCCTGAGATTAAAAGTCTCATGCTCTACCAACTGAGCTAACAAGGCCTGATACAGTACTTCTACTCTGTCTGTTATTGGACGGATGCAGCTGTTGGCTCCACCCCAAGGGCGGGAGTTTGTTCCACCAACCATGAAGCAGCTTCCTATCAATTCCCAAAATTATCAGTAAATCCACTTACAGAAGCCCCAAAGTGTGATATATTCCTCTCACTCACCGATAATAAAACTTATAAATCTTTTTACCTTGCAAATGCTGCCATCTATTTTGTCAGTATTTATTTCTCTCTCCTTTTTGTTTAGTACATGCATTCCTTTGGAATTTTTTTCCAATTATATCTGAGGGAAGAAATGAACAGATCTGGCAACTCAAAACTGGGCATCCATGAGGCACTGTAGGCCATCTGCAGCAGCAGAATTGTATTTAAACACAATATGTTACCTCATAGCCTGACATATCCCTCACTCTACCATTACCATCAAGCCAAGGGAGCAATAGTGGTTCAATGAAGTGTGCAGGAGGGCATGTCAGGAGCAGCACCAAGCAGACCTAAAAATGAGTGAAGCTACAACACAGGATTACTTGCATGTCAAACAGTGGAAGCAGCATGCAATAGACAGAGCTGAGTGATCTCACAACCAACAGATCAGATCAAAGCTCTGCAGTCCTGCCACATCCAGTCCTGAATGGTGGTGGATAATTAAACAATCAACAGGAGGTTCCACAAATATCCCCATCCTTAATGATAGGGGAGACCAGCATATCAGTGCAAAATACAAGGTTGAATAATTTGCAACCATCTTCAGCCACAAGTATCAACTAAATGATGCATCTCGAACTCCTCCTGATGTCCCCAGCATCGCAGATGCCAATCTTCAGCTAATCCTCTTCACTCGACATGATATCAAGAAATGGCTGAAGGCACTGGATACTGACAACATCCCGGCTGCAGTGCTGATGACTGATGCTCCAGAACTAGCCGCGCCACTAGCCACGCTGTTCCAGTACAGCTCCAACACTGGCATCTACCCAGCAACATGGAAAATTGCCCAGGTATGTCCTGCAAACAAAAAGCAGGACAAATCCAACCCTGCCAATTACTGCCCCATCAGCCTCCTCTTGATCATCAGTAAAGTGATGGAAGGTGTCATTGACAGTGCTATCAAGCAGCACTTACACAGCAATAACCTGCTCATCAATGCTCATTTTGGGTTCTGCCAGAGCCACTTTGTTCCTGACCTCGTTGCAGCCTTGACCCAAATTTGGACAAAAGAGCTGAACTTAAGAGGTGAGGTGAGGAGACAGTGACTGCTCTTGCCAAGGGCATCAAGGAGCCCTTGCAAAATTGAAGTCAATGGCCACCAGGGAGAAAACTCTCCACTAGAATTCTTTGAGGAAGTGACAAAGTTGATTGATGAGGGAAGGGCTGTAGATGTCATAGACATGGACTTCAGTAAGGCGTTTGATAAGGTTCCCCATGGTAGGCTGATGGAGAAAGTGAAGTCGCATTGGGTCCAGGGTGTACTAGCTGGATGGATAAAGAACTGGCTGGGCAACAGGAGACAGAGAGTAGCAGTGGAAGGGAGTTTCTCAAAATGGAGACGTGTTCCACAGGGATCCGTGCTGGGACCACTGTTGTTTGTGATATACATAAATGATTTGGAGGAAAGTATAGGTGGTCTGATTAGCAAGTTTGCAGACGACACTAAGATTGGTGGAGTAGCAGATAGTGAAGGGGACTGTCAGATAATACAGCAGAATATAAATAGATTGGAGAGTTGGGCAGAAAAATGGCAGATGGAGTTCAATCAGGGTAAATGCGAGGTGATGCATTTTGGAAGATCCAATTCAAGAGTGAACTATACAGTAAATGGAAAAGTCCTGGGGAAAATTGATGTACAGAGAGATTTGGGTGTTCAGGTCCATTGTTCCCTGAAGGTGGCAACGCAGGTCAATAGAGTGGTCAAGAAGGCATACGGCATGCTTTCCTTCATCGGACGGGGTATTGAGTACAAGAGTTGGCAGGTCATGTTACAGTTGTATGGGACTTTGGTTCGGCCACATTTGGAATACTGCATACAGTTCTGGTCGCCACATTACCAAAAGGATGTGGATGCTTTGGAGAGGGTGCAGAGGAGGTTCACCAGGATGTTGCCTGGTATGGAGGGTGCTAGCTATGAAGAGAGGTTGAGTAGATTAGGATTATTTTCATTAGAAAGCCGACGGTTGAGGGGGGACCTGATTGAGGTGTACAAAATCATGAGAGGTATAGACAGGGTGGATAGCAAGAAGCTTTTTCCCAGAGTGGGGGATTCAAATACTAGGGGTCACGAGTTCAAAGTGAGAGGGGAAAAGTTTAGGGGGGATATGCGTGGAAAGTTCTTTACGCAGAGGGTGGTGGGTGCCTGGAACGCGTTGCCAGCGGAGGTGGTAGACGCGGGCACGATAGCGTCTTTTAAGATGTATCTAGACAGAGACAGCAATGGGCAGGAAGCAAAGAGATGCAGACCCTTAGAAAATAGGCGACATGTTTAGGTAGAGGATCTGGATCGGCGCAGGCTTGGAGGGCCGAAGGGCCTGTTCCTGTGCTGTAATTTTCCTTGTTCTTTGTTCTTTAGTTGGAGTCATACCTAGCGCAAAGGAATATGGTGATAGTTGTGGGTGGCCAATCATCTCAGTCCCAGAACAGCACTCAGGAGTTCCTCAGGGTAGTGTCCTAGGCCCCAACCATCTTCCGTTGCTTCATCAATGACCTTCCCTCTATCATAAGGTCAGAAGTGGGGATGTTCGCTGATGATTGCAAAATGTTCAGTAGCATTAGCAACTCCTCAGCTACTGAAGCAGTCCGTGTCCACATGTAGAGAGACCTGGACAACATTGGGCTTGGGCTGATAAGTGACAAGGAACATTCAACCCACAAAAGTGCCAGGCAATGAACATCTCCAACAAGAGAGAATCTAACCATCTCCCCTTGACATTCAGTGGCATTACCATTGCTGAATCCCTCACTATCAACATTCTGGGGGTTACCGTTGAGCAGGAACTGAAAATGATCAGCCACATAAATACCGTAGCTACAAGAGCAGGTCAGAGGCTGGGAATTCTGCTGTGAATCACTCACCTCCTGTCCACCATCTACAAGGCACAAGTCAGGAGCGTGATGGAATACTCCCCATTTGCCTGGATGAGTGCAGCTCCAACAACACTCAAGAAGCTCAACATCATCCAGGACAAAGCAGCTCGCTTGATCAGCACCCCATCCACCACCTTAAATATTCACTCCCTCCACCACCAGTGAACAGTGGTAGCAGTGCGTACCATCTACAAGATGCACTGCAATAACTCACCAAGCCTCCTTCGACAGCACCTTACAAACCCATGACCTCGACCACCTCGAAGGACATTGGATGCATAGGAACACCACCATCTGCCAGTTCCCGTCCAAGCTACACACCATCCTGACTGGGAACTATATCACCGTTCCTTCACTGTTACTGGATCAAAATCCTGGAACTCCCTTCCGAACAGCACTGTGGATTTACCTACACCACATGGACTGCAACAGCTCAAAAAGGCGGCTCACCACCACCTTCTCAAGGGAAGTTAGGAATGGGCAATAAATGCTGCCGTAGCCAGCGATGCCCACATTCCGTGAAAGAATAAAAAAGAGATTTGCCACAATGGTAGCAGGGTGAGGGACTTCAGTGATGTGGAGAGATTGGAGAAGCTGGGGTTGTTCTCCTTGCAGCAGAGAAAGTTCCGAAAAGATTTGACACATTTGTTCAAAATCATGGAGGTTTTCAATAGTTTAAATAAGGAGAAACTGTTTCCAGTGGTAAAAGGGTCAGTAAGCAGAGGACACGGATATCAGGTGATTGGCAGAAGAACCATTTTTTACACAGTAATGTGTTGTGTTAAAGAAAGAAAAGACTTGCATTTATATAGCACCTTTCAAGACCACTGGACATATCAAAGCACTTTGTAGACAATGAAATACTTTTGAAGTGTAATCACTGATGTAATGTCAGAAATGCAGCAGCTAATACCCACAAACAGCAATGTGATAATGACCAACTGATCTGATTGAGGGGCAAATATTGATCACAACACCAGGGAGAATTGCTCTTCACTTGTTTGAAATTGCAGCATGGGATCTTTTACATTCACCCAAACATGCAGACCAGGTCTTGGTTTAACATCACACCTGAAAGGCAGCACCTTCAACACCCTCAGTGCTGCACTGGAGTGTCAGCTGTGAACTCTGAACCCAGAAGCTTGTGATTTCGAGGTGAGTGTGACCAACTGAGCCACAGCTTTTACCTGAGTCTCAATTCTTCTACCAACAGTTTCTTTCTATCGGGTCTGTCACGACCCCTCATGATTGTGAACACCTCTATCAAATCTCCTCTCGAAGGAGAACAACCCCAGCTTCTCCAAACTATCCACATAACTGAAATCCTAACCATACGTTGCAGAAAGGAATTTTTCCTCAAGTTCTTTCCAGTTTTGTGAGTCACATTAAATCTGTAACCTTCGGTTATTGACGGTTCAGCAGTTAGAAACAGTTCCTCAGAATTTACTCTACCTCAAACCTTCAAGGAAGCTCTGCAAAGTAACTGAAAATCAAGTTGTCAGAAGTGGGATTTAAACACATGCCTCCAGTGAAAGCTGCAATCTGAACAGAGAAGCTGAAACCGCTCAGTCACCTCAACTGTTCAGACATATTGCGAGAGTGGTTAGCAAAGCATGTGGGATCTTGGGCTTTATAAATAGAGACATTGAGTACAAAAGCAGGGTTGTTATGCTGAACTCTGGTTAGGCCCCAATTGGAGTGTTGCATCCAGATCTGCTCACCAATCTTTAGAAAGGATGTGCGGATTCTTGAGAGGATGCAGAGGAGATTTACCAGAATAGTTCCAGGGATGGAGGGTTTTAGTTTCAAGGTTAGGTTAGAAAAACAGGGTTTTTTCTGCCTGTGTCAAAGGAGATTGAGGGGAGAATTGATGGAGGTGTCGAAGGCTATGACAGTTTTAGATAAGTTGGCAAGGAAAAATTGTTCCCATTAACTATTGGTACAAGGACCAGGGGATTCAGATTGAAGGTTTTGGACAAGAGATGCAGGGGGAATGTGCGGAAGAACTTTTTTACACAGTGATTGGTAATGATCTGCACATCGCTGCCCCCAAGGGCGGAGGAAGTTGTGACAATCGTTGGTTACAAAAGGAATTTCGATGGGCATTTGAAGGGAATAAATTTACAGGGCTAGGGGGATCGAGCAGACGAGTGGGACTGACTGGATCGCTCCATGGAGAGCTGTCCTGTACTCGATGGGGCGAATGACCTCCTTCTATACCACAAATGACCCAATGACTCGATGAGTCTATGTCACTCTCAGAATCAAGACAACAGAGTGACAGATTTAACACAACATTATAACATATGTTTGGTTTGACAAATTCAATAATAACTCGTCTCCACTCCTAGTATTCCTAAATCCCACATATTCACTATAATGTGAACAATTATTTCCTGTTGTGTCTCTCTCACATTTGTAAACTTCACTATATTGGAGTGAGGTGACATCTACTGGCGGGAAGCAAGAACTGCAATCAAGCAGCAGAAACTCCACAGTCTGTCAGGGTGAAAGAAATATTGCAATATGAGGAAATAGTGAAGGGGTTTGATCGGGTTGATGGAAACATGATTCCACTTGCGGTATCGTATGAAGCAAGGGCCGGAAATATAAAATTGTCGTTAATAAAAGAAATGAGGAATTCATGAAAAATGCATTTGCTTAGAGAATGGTTATAGAGATATACAGCACTGATATAGGCCCTTTGGCCCACTGAGTCTGCACTGACCATCAACCACCCATTTATACTAATCCTATGTTAACCCAGAATTCCCTACCACATCCCGACATTTCTCCTATCACCTACCCTAGGGCCAATTTACAACAGTCAATTTATCTATCAACTCACAAGTCTTTCGTTGTGGGAGGAAACCAGAGTACCTTGTGGAAGCCCACATAAACAACTTGCAAACTCCACACAGGCAGTATACAGAACTGAATCAGGGTCATTGAAGTTGTGAAGCTACAGTGCTCACCACTGCACCACCCTTAGAATGTGGATCGAGTAAAAAGTGAGATTGGATGCACAGAAGCAGTCTGAAAAGATGGCTCAAACAAAAGGTGAAAACCCTGAAATGTTAACTCTGTTTCTCTCTCCACAGATGCTGTCAGAGGTGCTGAGTATTTCCAGCACTTTCTGTTTTTATTTCAGCTTTGTAGGATATTGTTTTGATCTGAAAAAAATGCATGATCGGCTGTGGGTGCCAGTGAAATTCCACAGGAGCGAATAAAAACTATGGCAACGGTGGCTCGTTGGTATAGGGGTATGATTCTCGCTTTGGGTATATAAGTGATTAATATGTGAGAGGTCCTGGGTTCAAATCCCAGACGAGCCCTTCTCTGTTGCCATTTTTAGTTTAAGGTCATCGATTGCTTTCAGCCTTCCAGAAAGCGGAATCGATTTCCAAACTGAGCCTGCTTGAGGACAGGGGAACTGGATTCAAAGAGCTTGTCGACAAAATTGAAATGAACAAAATATACAGATTGTCAAGTGGGAATATAAGGTTGCAACAGTAACTAAAGGCCTGCTCGGGTCAGCAAATGAAACCCGACCCAAGCCTGACAGCACCGCATCCGACCTGGTCCGAGTCCTTTCATTTTTTTCCCGTGCCCGAACTGACCACCAGAATGTTCAGTTAAACTTGCTTCCGTTTTTCACTTTTTAAGCTTGTGCAGGTAAGGCAACAAAAACTGTAACTGGACTTGAAAGGTTGTTTAAATGTACATTAAGATTAGAGCTACGTACCGGAGGTGATGAGCTGAAGATTGTTACTATAGAAGTTAGTGATTGTGAGGTCACTAGTTCAAGAGAAACTCGTGGAGTTGTGCCCAGACAGGTTGTCCCACACTGTATTGATTAAAATATTGCCCGAAGGCTAGAAAATATCATTATACATTCCCTAGACTCCTGCTTTACAGGTTGGAATACTTTCTGCAAGTTTATCCAGAGAGCAGCTGAGATGCAGAGACCAGGAAGGTCTTGAGTGATTAATTATTATAAAATATACATTCTTATATTAAAGAGATTGTGCTCTACCTTCGATGGAATCGCTCACTGCAGACTAGTGCGGAGTGTTTCCCACCTTGACGTCCTGGCTGTCACTGGATCTTGAGTCCAGGCCTCTGGATTACTGGTCCAGTAATCTTTGAAATTTCTCCCTTGATCTAATATTTTAATCTGGTAAATCAGATTTTACAAAAAAAAATTAAATGATTTAAGACTACTTCATGTTCAGCAGTGCCAAATGAATAAAGAAATTCAAATATATTCAAAATTATATATCAACTATTAAATACTAATGCCCAGCTTTGAATACAAAAAATGCCTCTAATTGTGTTCTGGTCTGGAATGGAATTCTTCAGTGTTTCTGTTTAGCTTGGATTGACTCATCGATTTTCTTGTTTTTCACTTTGTCGATGCCTTTGAATAATTGTGGATCCTTCTTCAGGGTGTCTTCTTTCACCAGGTAGTTCTGACCTCTGATGATGTTGATCGTAATCAGCTTCAATTTGTTGATAGTTTTGGAAGTGAGCACATTTCCTTTGCTTGAGTTTACAACATGGAACTTAGTCTGACGTGTGGACCCATGGGAGGATTTGAAAGCTGCCCTTGCATTGGAGCATACAGTTGCATCCATCCAAACAGAGGTACAGTAGAAGTGACATATTCAGTTCAGTCTGTCGATCATGGGACTTTTAATCTCAGGGTTGTGAGTTTGAGAGCCATTTAGTTTTTCCACTTTTTAGGCTTCATGAGCAGAGAGTACAAGGAGTGTTTGAAATGAAATTCAACAACAGTATGAGAAACGCTCTCTTTCATTCGGGACTATTAACTCTATGCAGCATCTCGCTGTGAAAGATTGAACTTTACCTCATTTCTTTTTCAGCTGGGAGTCAGTGCGGCTCAGTGGGACTTCTGGCTGTCTCCCACCTCACAATTCATCAGTGCTGAGAAAGCAATGGGAAATATTATTCATGGCTGAGTAAGCAGAGGACACCGATTTAAGGTGAATGGGAAAAGTACCAAAGGCAACATGAGGAAAAACCTTTTTTATGCAGCAAATGGTTAAGATCTGATATGTACTGCCTGAGAGTGTGACGGAGGAAGATTCAACCATAGCTTTCAAAAGGATATATGATAATTATCTGAAGCAAAAAAAAATCAGCTTTTCATGGAATACATGAGGATGTGGCATGAGCTGAGTTGCTTGTGCAGAGAGGCAGCACAAGCACGATGAGCTGAATCCCTCCTTTTGTGCTGTAAGTATTCTGTGATCTATGATTCTATACAAAGTGAAACCAACACTCACATATGAGAAACTGACAGGTACAGTGTAAACCCCACACTAACAAACCAGCAAATGCCAGGGACAGAGTAAAACCAACAGTCCTAGACAAGAAACTGTCAGATACTGTGTGAAACACAAAAATCGCTTATCAGGATTTGGCAGTTAATGTGTAAAAACCTCTCTTCAATATCCATCCTGCAAGGTACAAAGAAAATTAGGTACAAACCCAGGCTCATACTTCGAAGACTGAGAGATAAAGAGCAAAACACAGACTCACCTACAAGAGGCTGACAAGTACAGAGAATAAAATAGAGGGGGTGCAGATTAAAAACACATGCATGCAACGGATACTGATAGGGATAGAATCAAACCCTTTCTCACACATGACACGAAAATTGGTGGTGTCGTAAATAGTGAGGAGGAAAGCCTTAGATTACAGGCCAATATAGATCGTCCAAGGCAGAGAATATAAGAGCAGGGAGGTTATGACGGAGCTGTATAAAATGCTAGTTAGGCCACAGCTGGAGTACTGTGTACTGTTCTGGGCACCACACCATAGGAAGGATGTGATTGCACTGGAGAGGGTACAGAAGAGAGTCACCAGGATGTTGCCTGGGCTGGAGCATTTCAGCTATGAAGAGAGACTGAAAAGGCTAGCGTTGTTTTCCTTCGAGCAGAGAAGGCTGAGGGGAGATAAGATTGAGGTTTACAAAATTATGAGGGGCATTGATGGGTTAGATAGGAAGAAACATTTTACCTTAGCGGAGGGGTCAATAACCAGGTGGCATAGATTTAAGGTAAGGGACAGGAGGTTGAGATGGGATTTGAGGAAAAGAAATTACCCAGAGGGTGGTTGGAATCTGGAACGCACTCCCTGAAGAGGTGGTAGAGGCCGGAACCCTCACAACATTTAAGAAGTAACTGACTCGGATTTGGAATGAATTGTCTGACAGGGTGGTGGAAACAGATTCAATTATAACTTTCATAAAGGAATTGTACAAATATTTCAAAGTGAATTTCTCCAGGACTATGGGGAAATAGGCAGTGTGTTGGACTAATTGCATCATTTTTTTCACAGATTCAGCACAGGCACAAGAGACCGATTGGCCTCCTTCTGTGCTGTTTGATTCTATGAAATAGTGACAGTCAGGGCAAGTCTGTATAAGAAGGAGAAATGGAGACAGGTCAGGGAGAGCACATCACCAAAACTGGAGATACTACATTGGACAGGGAGGGTCGGAGGGGGAGAGAGCATGTACATACAGTCAGAATCAGCACCTTCAGGGGAGGAGAGAGAGAGGAACCAATGAGTGCAGAACTGAACCCAGCCAGAGTCAACCTGCTGAAACACCAGTGAGTTCACACTGGGGAGAGATCATTTACCTGCTCCGTGTGTGGGAAGGGGTTCACTCAGTCATCCAACCTCACTGAATATCAACTTGTTCACATTGATCAGAGACCTTTTCAATGTCCTGACTGTGAGAAGAGCTTGAAAAGCAGCAATGATCTGCTGAAACACCAACACATTCACTCTGGGGAGAGGCCGTTCCCCTGCCATGTGTGTGGGAAGGGATTCACTCAGTCATTCAATCTGCTGCAACATCAGCAAGTTCACATGTAACTGCAGGGGTTGGATTCTGCTGTTGTTGCGGCTATTCATCACTTTCAGAGACAAAGTTGGGTCTTACTTTATAACCAGTGTAGTCCAGAGCAAAAGCGTCTTCTTACTGTTGAGATAAACGGGAGAAGAAACCGGGAAGTGGCGGCGAGGATGGGGGAGGTGCTGCACCATCACTTTAATGGTGCACCCTCCCTCCCCCGGGGTCCTCGCTGCACGTCCGCCAGGCCTGGTGGCTCTGATTGGGGTCCTGAGAGCCCCTGAGACTCGGTGCAGCTGAGGCTGCGCTTACCCCCGCTCAGCTCTGTTGTGATATTTAAAATACGAAAGGCCTGTTGGACTGAGAGCTGATCTGGAATTTAGAAAGCAGCATTACTGGAGGCTTATTGCTGCTCAGCACAATCTCACCCCCGATCCTGGGAATTGTTGATTCTGCACCCTGTAGTTCAGTTCTGCAATTAACTCGAGGGGGAGATGTGTGAGCAGAAAAACAGAGCGAAATGAAAACACAGCTGGACAGATGTGCAACAGGTCAATCCACTGTTACAATAACTCCATCTCTGACTCCCTCCTGACAGTAACCAGCCCTTTCACAGAGACTGTGGGTGGCTCTGAAAAGAGCCTTTGGTTTATTAGATGTTATTTTGGCGGCACAGTGGCGCAGTGGTTAGCACCGCAGCCTCGCAGCTCCAAGGACCCGGGTTCGATTCCGGGTACTGCCTGTGTGGAGTTTGCAAGTTCTCCCTGTGTCTGCGTGGGTTTTCTCCGGGTGCTCCGGTTTCCTCCCACAAGCCAAAAGACTTGCAGGTTGATAGGTAAATTGGCCATTATAAATTGTCACTAGTATAGGTAGGTGGTAGGGAAATATAGGAACAGGTGGGGGTGTTTGGTAGTAATATGGGACTAGTGTAGGATTAGTATAAATGGGTGGTTGATGTTCGGCACAGACTCTGTGGGCCGAAGGGCCTGTTTCAGTGCTGTATATCTAATCTAATTTACTTTTTCTGGGAGCTCTGAGCGCTGGTTTTCTTGCGCAGCAGCACGGCCTGGATATTAGGCAGCACCCCGCCCTGAGCGATGGTCACCCCTCCCAGCAGCTTGTTGAGCTCATCGTTGTTGCGGACGGCCAGCTGCAGGTGTCTGGGGATGATGCGGGTCTTCTTGTTGTCCCGGGCCGCGTTACCGGCCAGCTCGAGGATTTCAGCGGTCAGGTACTCGAGCACAGCAGCAAGATCGACCGGGGCTCCAACACCCACACGCTCAGCATAGTTACCCTTTCTCAGGAGCCTGTGAACACGGCCCACCGGGAACTGCAGTCCAGCCCGGGAGGAGCGAGACTTGGCCTTGGACCGAGCTTTCCTGCCGGTCTTTCCTCTTCCAGACATTTCCACAATCTCACAAATACTTTCACAAAGAATGGATAATTTCTCAGCTTTTGTCGGAAGCTTGAAACTGTCAGGATGGCCGAGTGGTCTAAGGGGCTGTGTTCAGGTCGTAGTGTTTTCTGGAGGCGTGTGTTCAAATCCCAAATCTACCAAGTTGTGTTTTGACTGAACTGGAGGGATTTGGGAGCAGCGGTGAAGGGAAAGCATGGAAGAATATTGACAAGGAAAATGAAAATGGACCCAAAGATGTTTCTTCAATACATTAAGGTAGAGGCAACTAAAGAAAGAGGAGTGCACTGAAAAGACCAAAAAATCACAGTGATTTTTGACATCTTGCCAGGATTTAGTGGCGCGTGCACGGGATGATGTCATTTTGCAGCGCCAACATCATCACATTTCCGCAACAAATCCATCTTCGTGCATGCGTGATAAAGCGTCATTGGGTATCTAGCCACCCCATCCCCCCACCACTTGGCTGGAGGAAGTGGCTGAATGGGAGATTTTGAAGCTGTAGCTCTCCCCCCTCGGCAACTCACTCCAGGCCTCGACGATTCCCCCCCTCAGCCGCTCTCTCCAGACCTCGCTGCTCCCCCACCCCCCCACTCCCCTGGCCAGTTGTTCCTCGCTTCGCACTACCCCACTCTCTGACCACTCGCTCCAGGCCGCGCCGCTTCCCTCCTCTCAGCTACTCACTCCTCCGTCGCCCTGTCACTCCTTGCGGCCCTCCTGCTTCTACAGGTGGCGCCTGGTGAAGAAATGTGGGAGCGAGTGTCACGGCCAGAGCTAGCAGCTGTGGGCTGGGCTGGGACAGGGTGGGGGGTGGGGGTGCGGAGAGCGAACAGCCAGAGTGCGGAATTTCGCCAGTCGGGAGGAGGGGGAGAAAGCGAGTTGCAGAGGGGGGAGAGCGGTCAGTGAGGTGGGAGCTAGTAGCTGCGTTCGGGTGAAGTCAATCCTTGTCAGTTATATAAACAAATCACAATAACGAATTGGCAGCACATTTTATCCTCTGCCCGATTTTCCTTTCCATCGATCGGGGTGCTAATTCACTATCTTCCAATGGAAATTCAATCATAAAATTCCTTTTGTATTTAATAGGATTACTGAAATGTTAAATGGATCTGAGGATTACAGTTAGTATTAGCAAACGCACCCGAGTGAATTAGCACCCCAATCGATGGAAAGGAAAATCGGGGAAAGTTTAAAATGTGCCGCCAATTTCGTTATTGAGAACATTGAGTAATTCGATTCTGCCCAACACTGAAATTGGCGGCTTTTTTGAATTCAACCTTTCTGCCAGGACGACAATTTAAGCCAATGATTTGCTGTATTTTCTAATTCGAGGCTCGGCAATTGGTTAAGACATGCGAATGGGAAGAGGGTGACCAATCAGAAGTGGGCTCTGGATGGCGCGGGCTCAAACTGCGGGAATTCCAGGTCCCTGAATGACTGAGCTGAAACTGATCAGTTTCACAAACCCTGTCAGTTTCAGTGCAGGAAACACCGTCTCGGGGGAAATAACATCACAAGTGGGTCTGGTTCAATGGCTGCTGCAAAACTCCCGGATTCCCTCATTGCAGCGAAATCATTTTGAAATTCTATGAAAACAATGAGTGATTCTGGAGGAGTGATGTGGCTTTTCACTGAGGGCATGTGTCGACTGGAGAAATAACTAACTGAAGAGCCTCAGGCGCTGTTGACACAGCCCGTTCAGAAAATCAAATCCACTGCATATCCTTGCTACAAATGAAATGTCAAATTTGGGGATTCTAGTTTTGTATCCCGAACACAGCACAGATTTATTACAGACAGTTCTAAACAGCCTATCCCAGCTCCCGTTTCCAGGTCACTGCTCTCTCTGTGAGGCGGTGGGTGGCTCTGAGAAGAGCCTTTGTTGTGTTTGCTGGAAAGGGTCGAGTTGTTCAGCCGCTGAATTCGGAGAGAGTGCGGCCCTGCCGTTTCAGAGCGTACACCACATCCATGGCAGTGACCGTCTTGCGCTTGGCGTGTTCAGTGTAGGTGACCGCATCCCTGATCACATTCTCCAGGAAAACCTTCAACACCCCGCGAGTCTCCTCATAGATCAAACCCGAGATCCGCTTGACCCCGCCACGGCGAGCCAGGCGGCGGATTGCTGGTTTGGTGATGCCCTGGATATTATCACGAAGCACTTTGCGGTGCCGCTTTGCTCCGCCTTTGCCCAGTCCTTTCCCTCCTTTACCTCTGCCAGACTTTCTTTTATTAATTTCCAAAATATACTTTATTCATTAAAATCTGTAAAAAAAAATACATTACAAAACAGTTCCCAAAAGCACCAAGTCAAACAATACAAAGAATGCAAAGGAGATCAGTTTCCTTCAATACAGGAGTGAGTTGCCTCACAACCCTTCCATTTCATTGTCATGCCATGTACATTTTACAGCAAACAAATATTTTCTGGCTACAGTTCGAGTGGTTTCCCATGGATCCGGCCCCTCAGTTCAGCGTGGTGAGGGGACCTTACACAGTGGTCTTTCCACATTGAGCCTTTGCTGCGGCTGCCCCAAGTTTTAGTGCGTCCCTCAGCACATAGTCCTGGACCTTGGAATGTGTCAGTCTGCAACATTCGGTCGTGGACAACACTTTGCACTGGAAGACCAGCAAGGTTCGGGCAGACCAAAGGGCATCTTTCACCGAATTGATAGTCCTCCAGCAACAGTTGATTTTTATCTTGGTGTGCGTCCCTGGGAACAGCCCACAGAGCACAGACTCCTGTGCTACAGAGCTGCTTGGGATGAACCTCGACAAAAACCACTGCATCTCTTCCACACCTGCTTTGCAAAGACACATTCCAGAAAGAGGTGGGCAACGTCTCTTTTCCACCACAGCCACCTCGAGGGCCGCGTGTGGATGGGGTGAGACTTCGGGTGTGCAGGAAGGATCTGACAGGGAGGGCTCTTCTCATCATCAGCCAGGCTACATCTTGGTGCTTGTTTGAAAGTTCTGGTGATGAGGCATTCTGCCAAATGACTTTGGACTTCTGCTCAGGGGACCATCCGACAGGATCCACCATCTTCTTTTCCCGTAGGGCCTTGAGGATATTCCGTGCAGACCACTGCCTGATGGATTGGTGGTCAAAGGTGTTTTTCCACAGAAACTTTTCCATGAAGGATAGGCAGTACGGCACAGTCCAACTGGATGGAGCATTCCGCGGCAATATGACCAGGCCCATCCTTTGCAACACCGGGGACAGATAGAACCACAGCACGTAGTGACACTTGAAGTTTGCAAACTGGGGATCTACACACAGCTTGATGCAGCCGCACACAAAGGTAGCCATAATGATGAGGGCGACGTTGGGTACATTTTTCCCGCCCTTATCCAGAGGTTTGTACATCGTGTCCCTCCGGACTCGGACCATTTTGGATCCCCAGATGAAGCAGAAAATGGCTCAGGTGATCGCCACAGCGCAGGAATGCGGTATGGGCCAGACCAGCACCACGTACAGCAATGTGAGCACCTCGCCCTTGATGACCAGGTTCTTACCCATAATGGAGAGAGATCGCTGCTCCCACATGCTCAGCTTATGTTGTACCCTGGCTACTCGCTCCTTCCAGGTTTTGGTGCACGTCCCAGCCCTTCCAAACCATATCCCCAGCACCTTCAGTTAGTCTGACCTAACGGTGAAGGGGACAAAGGATCGGTCAGCCCAGTTCCCAAAGAACATGGCCTCGCTCTTGCCGTGTTTAACATTGGCTCCCAAGGCCAGTTCGAGCTGGTCGCAGGTGCTCATCAGTCTGCGCACAGACAGTGGATCCGAGCATAAAATGGCAATGTCATCCATGTACAGGGAGGTTTTCACCTGAGTGCCTCCGCTGCCTGGGATTGTCACCCCTCTGATGCTCGCATTCTTCCTAATAGACTCAGCAAAGGGTTCAATACAGCAAACAAACAAGACAGGGGAGAGAGGACAGCCCTGTCTGACTCCAGATTGGATCTGGAAACTTTCTGATTCCCACCCATTGATTGAGACTGCACTACTGATGTTTGTGTAGAGTAGTTTGACCCAATTGCAGATTCCCTCCCCAAACCCCATTTTGGAATGCACATCCATCATGTAAGTGTGCGATATCCTGTCAAAAGCCTTCTCCTGGTCCAGGCTGATGAGGCAGGTGTCCACCCTCCTGTCCCGTACATCGGTGATCATATCCCTGAGTAGCGCAATGCTATCAGAGATTGTCCTGCCTGGTATAGTATAGGTCTGATCAGCGTGAATCACCAACTCCAGAGCAGACTTGAATCGACTGGCTATGACGTTTGACAGAATCTTGTTGTCAGCATTAAGCAGTGAAATGGGCCACCAATTTCTTATTTCTGTCCTCTCCCCCTTCCGCTTGTCGATGAGGGTGATGATGCCTTTCCTCATGGATTCTAACATACTGCCAGCCTGGAGCATACTCTTGTTTACTGCCAGACAAGTTGATTCTTGCCTCAAATCAGTGCACAATAAAAGAGACTGATTCCGTCAGGCTCCTTTTTATACAGGCCACCCGGACCGGGCTGAGAATGGCAGAGAGAGAGCAGGAAGGGGAGGAGACAGAGTGAAGATTGAACAGAGAGCAGATGGGGAGGAGACACCCAGAGTGACAGACGGAGAGAGAACGGCCCCTCATCTTTCAGCTCCACCTCCAGTTTCCTCCGGGCTGCCAATTTCAAACCCTTTATTAACAGTAGAACCGAAACCCAGCTCTCCACACAAAGCCTTCCAGACTCGGTCTTCATAGTCAAGGCTTTCCAGAAAGCCGGAGCTTTTAAATATGGTCCCGATGCAATTAACGCTCAGTAATATTCCCACCTAAACACAGTCCATTCTATAACAAGAAACCTCCTCAGTAACATCACCATTTCCACACACATCCGCTTCCAACAGTTTACAAACACCTTACTGCAGCTGCTTGGGGAATCTCCTGTGTTAAGATTGGAGTTGGAAAGCGGCCTTTACCCGGCAGTGTTATTGTCTCACACTGAATCCGCTAGACATCCTGTTCTCTTTATTGCGAGAGAGAAAGCACGGATTTAGGAAATGTTCATTTGAAATGATCTCTATTGAGAACGAGCCCGGCCGTGGGACAGGTATTCCAGTGCAAAGAGCTGTCCATGACCGAGTGTTGCAGACTGGCACATTGCAACGTCCAAGACTATGTGCTGTGGGACGGCATTAAAGCTTGGGGAAGCCACCATGGAGACTCAATGGGGAAAGGCTGCAGTCTGAGGCCCTAGTAGGCCATAGTACAGTGAGGGGCTGGAACCCGTGTAAAACCCCTCGGGCTGTTTGCACCAGAGAATGTTTGATGTGTAATGTAACTACTGTAAATATAACCTGTGCAGGCAGGGATAGTGAGATACATCATGTACATTATTGAAGGAAACTGATCTGTATTGTACCTTATGTAATATTAAATTTGAACTGCTTTGCAATGTAATTGCACAAATTATACGAATAAAATACATATTGTGCAAAAGAAAGCAGCTTTCCTGTCAACACACACCTTGTCTCAGGGCACAACTTTCCTGTGATCTTGTCATACCCAACTTCGCTCTATATCTTCTGACACACACACTTTACAGTCTGTCATTTCCAAAAACAAGCATTCTAAAATCAAAAGACCTTTTGTTTATTTCTCCTTTCTTTTCATTTCTCCTCTATTCTTCTCAATCACTCCCTTCAACAGTCCTATTCAGATCAAGGTGGAATGTGAATAGTATCACAACTCACCTCTGACACTATTATTACCCTTCTTTTCTCTTGTCTCATTCAATGGGAAAGTTTTATTCACCAGTCTGTTGCTGTTTTACACTCTTGCCATACCATCTGGTATTGCATCCATCTGAATTCTGTGCTTTCATGGCCTTACATATCTTTTCCTCTTCTGGATGATTTGTTTGCTTCAGTTCCATTCAACCAGGCTGGACCACAGGGAAGCTTAGAACCTTTGCCTTGGATGGGTCCACGTTGATCCATTACATTCAGAATCACCTCCTTGAAATAACTCCATAGTACAACTACAGTAACCACACAGAATCTGCTTCAAACACTCATCCACATTTTATCTGTTCTGACCGTCAACACCTCCAGCTCTTTTGTTTAAGTGGAACCCGTCAGGTTTGATTAGGCTCCTTCTATTCTGAAAGCTGTAGCACTGGTTCAGGGAATTCAGCCCTGTTTCTCTACTCGAAAGGATCAGCCATGCTTGATCTGCATCGTATTTTGCTTTTATTGCAACGTTACAAGACCTCCAATCCTCTGGCACCACACCTGTATCCAGTGAGGGATTGGAAAATGATGGTCAGACCTTCCACTATTTCTTAAAAGCAAAATACTGCGGATGCTGGAAATCTGAAACAAAAACAAGAAATGCCGGATTCACTCAGCAGGTCTGGCAGCATCTGTGGAAAGAGAAGCAGAGTTAACGTTTCGGGTCAGTGACCCTTCTTCGGATGCTGCCAGACCTGCTGAGTGAATCCGGCATTTCTTGTTTTTGTTCCACTATTTCTTCCCTGGCTTCTTTCAACAGCCTGGGGTACATTTCATCTGGTCCTGATGATTTATCCACATTCAAGGATGCTCATCCCATTAAGACTTCCTCTCTCCTTAAGTTATCACGTCCAATACTTCACACTCCTCCTCCTTAATAACAATATCTGCATCACCCCCTCATTCGGGAAAACAGCAAAGTATTCATTAAGGATATTGGCAACATCTTCCACCCCGATACAAAGGAGACATTTTTGATCTTTTATGTGCCCTGCTGTTTGTTTAGTAGCCTCTTACTCTAATGTTTTAATGCAACATCTTTGGGTCCATTGTTATTTTGTTTGTCCATGTTCTTGCATGCTTTTTCTTTGCTTTTTGCCGCTGCTCCCAAACGCCTCCAGTTCAGTCAAAACACAACTTGTCAGAAGTGGGATTCGAACCCACGCCTCCAGTGGAGACTGCGACCTGAACATAGCGCTTGAGACCGCTCAGTCATCCTGACTGCCTGCAATGTATTATCAATGCTAAGGAAATTATTCATTCTTTGTGAAAGTATTTGTGAGATTGTGGAAATGTCTGGAAGAGGAAAGACCGGCGGGAAAGCTCGGGCCAAGGCCAAGTCTCACTCCTCCCGGGCTGGACTGCAGTTCCCGGTGGGCCGTGTTCACAGGCTCCTGAGAAAGGGTAACTATGCTGAGCGTGTGGGTGCCGGAGCCCCGGTCGATCTGGCTGCTGTGCTCGAGTATCTGACCGCTGAAATCCTCGAGCTGGCCGGGAACGCGGCCCGGGACAACAAGAAGACCCGCATCATCCCCAGACAACTGCAGCTGGCCGTCCGCAACGACGAGGAGCTCAACAAGCTGCTGGGAGGGGAGACCATCGCTCAGGGCGGGGTGCTGCCTAATATCCAGGCCGTGCTGCCTAAGAAAACCAGCACTCAAGAGCTCCCAGAAAAAGTAAAGCGGCCAAAATGTCATCTAATAAACCAAAGGCTCTTTTCAGAGCCACTCACAGTCTCTGTGAAAGGGCTGGTTACTGTCAGGAGGGAGTCAGAGATGGAGTTATTGGAACAGTGGATTGACCTGTTTCACATCTGTCCAGGTGTGTTTTCAGTTCCCTCTCTGGATTTCGCTCTGTTTCTCTGCTCACACATCTCCCCCTCTAGTTAAGTGAAGAACTGAACGACAGGGTGTCAGAATCAACAATTTAATAAATCCCGCTGCCTTCGATTTGATAAATCCCGAGATTATCCCGGTACATTAACGGGAACTGGTTCGGAGCTGATGAATTAATTTAGTAATGGAAGTGTCCGGGTTAATTCTCTGTTTTTCATTTGGACAGTTTGAATTGTGTTTTTTTTTTTCTCACTGGTGATCTGAGCGCCGCTTCTCAATGAGAATCTGCTCCCGGAACAGAGTAAATGCAGGAAGGAAGAGGCCATTCTCGGGCTGTGTGTTTCTCTCCTAACCTGATCTGTTTCGACCGCACTGTTCCCAGAGGACGGAATCAGTGAGAGTTGTGCACACACAGGAGCTGAGTCCATTGCAGCGCTTTAATATGTGCCTTCCCCCCGGCCCTCCCTATTCTCCGGACACAGAGCTGTCTGTTTCCCCCGGCGGCGGGATAGAGTCGGGGATTCTCTCCCCGCAGTGTCAGGGTCTGCAACCCCGGGGAACTGGCGGTTTCAGTCAGAGTGACCGAGCTGCCTTACATATCCTGTGTACTAATCTCCAAAAGATTCAAATATTAGTGAACTCATTGGGTAATGTTAGTAAATAACCCTCATGTGAACGGACCCGGCTCCATTAATGCCTTCCAAATAAAACTGGGATCCATTTCTTTTCCCCAAATGCCAGCTAACGGATCCCAGGAGCGGGGTTGAGATTGTGCTGAGCAGCAATGAGTCTCCAGTAATGCTGCTTTCTAAATTCCAGATCAGCTCTCAGTCCGACAGGCCTTTCGGGAAAGTGATGTGACAAAACAGAAACCATGTGGCCGCCCCTCCAATCTAATGGGTTTGATGATGAACAGAGATGGCAGCTCTTTCCTTTGCTGATTTGGTGGCTCTGAAAAGAGCCCTTGTTACACTTGTTACTGAAGCTGGGTTTTAGGTGCGTTCCCCGCGGATGCGGCGGGCCAGCTGGATGTCTTTGGCCATGATGGACCGGGATCATTCTGGTGAATCTGCTCATTTTCCGGCTGAAGCATCAGTCGCTGTTTGAACTGTTTAAAGTCAGGGGTGTATTAGCAGCCAGAAAGTGAAGGGCAGTTCATTGTTCCCTGCAGCATTATCCGCCTCTTTCAGGAGAAAAGATCAGAAACCGCTCGTTTCTGTCAGTCCCCGAGAAGCCTGTGAGAAGCGGTTAGTCGCTAATTTGTTCCTTTTACAGAGTGGAAGCTGATATTTGTCCCGTTTTAAATTGCTGAACCGGACCTTCCTCCCGCCGCTTACAGTTAACAGATTGACAAATGAAAACGATTCCTAAAATCGCGTCAGGATTTTGTGACGGTAAATACAGTAAAACAGAACATAAAATGAGAGGTTTTAAAATTGTTGCCTGAAAATTGAAATTTTCCATCACTTCAATTCCTTCCTGCTCTGGAATTGCCAGGCTTTTTCCAATTGGAAAATCTAAGCCAATGAGAACTTCTATTTACTTATATGTGATTCTCCTATTGGTTAAGAATTGGATTGAGAAGCGGGTGACCAATCAGAGACAGAGTCAAACTGCGGGGATTCCAGGCCCCCAGTAACTGAGCTGAAACTGTTCAGATTGACAAACCCTGGCAGTAGCTTCACACATTGGACACTTCACACTGAGTCATTCAAGGGCTGGTGTGAGAGAAGCTTCAGATCCTGTCATTATTCTCTGACTCATTATTCATCTCGAACCAAACAATTAGTAAATGTGAAGCAGTGAAGAGACTTTTCATTCTCACTGCAGAATGTGTCATCTGGGGAAATAAGGAACTATTATTTTCGGAGATTCCAGGTACATTCCTCCCTGAACAAATCCATTCCTAACATTCCCGATCACAGCCTATCCCAGCTCCTGTTGTCACCCGACTCCAGCTGAATTGGAGAAACTCATGTGTTGGGGTTTGAGTTGTGAGGTGGGGTTTCTCCGCCAGTGTTACTGTCTTACAAACTCACCCCCTGAATTTGTGAACTGAGACTGCACCGAACACATCCCCTGTTAGAGTGAGGGCCGGACATCCCTCTGTTTTATGACAGAGAGTGGGGAAAGGGCTGGGTGGAGGGGAGTCACCAGGGATCCTGGATTTACTCCAAATCATTTCCATGTGGAATCTGCAGGCGGGGCCTGGACAGGGATCATTTGATCAGGGGATCAGCTCTTTCCTGAGAGATGTGGGTGGCTCTGAGAAGAGCCTTTGTGTTCAGATGTTTCCAAGTTTCCCGCGCTTTCACTTCTTTCCAGACCCTGTTTTCTGAGACTTCGCTGCTTTCGGCTTGACCTTGCTCTTCCATGTCTGCACTTTCTTCAGCGCCTTTCCGCCCGCCGCACTCTTGCCTTTTTTGACATTCTTCGCAGGAGACTTTTTCTGAAGCGCTGCTTTCTTCACCGCCTTATTTGGCGTTGCCGCCGCCTTGCTGCTCGTTTTCTTGGCTGTTACTTTCTTTGTTGTCACTTTCTTGTCTGCTGGTTTCTTCACTAAAGATTTCTTGTCTGCTGGTTTCTTCACTGAAGATTTCTTGTCTGCTGGTTTCTTCACTAAAGATTTCTTGGCTGCTGGTTTCTTCACCTTCTTTCCCACTTTTCCCTGGGTTTTCCTTCTTGCTGATTTTGAAGGAGCCGGACGCGCCCTGTCCCTTGCTCTGCACCAGGGAGCCTTTGTTCACATTCCTCTTGATACTTTGCTTGATCTGGGTCTTGAGCTTCTCCTGAGCGGTGGCAGACCTGCAAGGAATCAACTACCAGCTAGCGTACAAAGCGAGACCAAGGCTTAGGGCCTTCAGTTACCTGGAGGGGAGTCGGAGAGGCAGCGGATCCTGTGAGGAACCACAATCCAGGAAGGATGAGAAGGTCATTGTCAGGGTACAGAGGAGATTAAGTTAAAGATTTACCAGTTTATAAGCAAGCGCAGAGCCAAGGAACGGTGCTGGGGCAGATCAAATAATAGGAAGCTGTGATCAGTTGGAAGGCAAGAATGATTAAATGACAGAAGAGATGATGGTGCAAGGCAAAAGTCAGGGAAAGAATAAATAACATTTTGTAAGCACAGATACCAGGAGTGGGGTTTGAACCCACGCAGACACATGTCTATTGGATCTTAAGTCCAACGCCTTAACCACTCGGCCATGCTGGTACGTTAGCCCACCGCTGAAAATGAAATTTAATGTGATCCGGGTGCCATCTGGTCTTTTCCAATATAAAGTTCTGACTCCTCTCCCATGCTAAATTGGACCCTTCATTATTTATGAACCTCAATCG
The DNA here is from genome assembly GCF_036365525.1 of Heterodontus francisci. Lineage (NCBI taxonomy): Eukaryota > Metazoa > Chordata > Chondrichthyes > Heterodontiformes > Heterodontidae > Heterodontus > Heterodontus francisci. The sequence continues at coordinate 3,209,756 of NW_027141852.1, read as the reverse complement.
GATCACCCCTCAGTCTAGGTTTCTCTAAGGTGTAGGGTCCCAACTCTTTTAGTCTAACTTGGTAACCAAGATGTCTTATACTGGGAATTCGTCGAATGTCTCTCCTCTGTACCCTTTCCAAAGCCTCAATATCACCCATCATGTGAGGAGACCAAGACTGGATACAATATTCCAAGTGAGTCCTGACCAAGGTTTCATAAAAGGACAAATTCAGGACATCTCAGATACTGAAGGAGTCCGTGTCCAGAAGCAGCAAGACCTGGACAACATTCAGACTTGGGCTGCTAAGTGGCAAGTAACATTCACACCACATAAGTACCAGGCAATGACCATCTCCAACAAGAGAGAATGTAACCATCTCCCTTTGACGATCAACAGCATTGCCATCGCTGAATCCCCCCACCATCAACATCCTGGGGGTTACCATTGACAAAAGCTTAACTGGACCATTCATATACATACACTGGCTACAAGAGGAAATCAGATAGTGGGAATTCTGTGATGAGTAACTCAGCTCAAGGCACGTGGTGAAATGCTCATTCGGAGAGCTGGAGAAATGGACTGGTCAGGTGGGCAGAAAAGTGGCAAATGGAACTCAACTTGGAGAAGTGTGAGGTGATGCCTTTGGTGAGGTCAAACACAGCAAAGGAATACACAATTAATGGGTGAATGCTGAGAGGTGTAGAGGAAGTGAGGGACCTTGAAGTGAATGTCCACAAATCCCTGAAAGTAGCAGGACAGGTTGATAAGTTGGTTGAGAAGGCTTATGGAATCCTTTCCTTTATTAGCCAATGTATAGAATATAAGAGCAGGGAGGTTATGCTGGAACAGTGTCAATCATTAGTTCGGCCACAACTTGAGTTCTGTGTGCAGTTCTGGTCACCTCATTCCAGAAAGGATGTAATTGCACTAGAGAGGTTAAAGAGGAGATTTACGAGGATGTTGCCAGCTCTGGAAAAATGCAGCGATGAGGAAAGATTGGATCAGCTGGGGTTGAATAGAGGAGGCTGAGGGGAGATTTGATTGAAATGTACAAAATTGTGAGGGGTCTGGATAGAATGGATGGGAAGGGTCTATTTACCTTAGTAGGGAGGTCAGTGACGAGGGGGCATAGATTTAAAGTGATGTGTTGAACAATTAGAGGGGAGATGAGGAAAGGTTTTTTCACCCAGAGGGCTGTGGGAGTCTGGAATTCACTGCCTGTAAGGGTAGCTGAGGCAGAAACCCTCAACTCATTTAAAAGGTGTCTGGATGTGCACCTCAAGTACCTGAACCTGCAGGGCTACGGTCCAATTGCTGGGCAATGGGATTCAGCGGGGTGGCTCGTTTTTTGGCCTGCCTGTGCTGTAAACTTTCTATGTTCTATGATTCTATGAAGACACAATGGGCCGAATGGCCTCCTTCTGCACTGCAATAATTTTGTGATTTTTGACTCTCCAAAACTTGTCAACCATCTACAAGGCACAAACCAGGATGAGTGCAGCACCAACAATACTCTAGAAACTCGACACTGTCCAGGACAAAGCAGCCGCCTTGATTGTCACCCCATTCACCACCTGAAACAATCACTCCCTTCATCACTGACGCACAGTGGCAGTCGTGTGTACCATCTACCAGATGCACTGCTGCAACTCACCAAGGCTCCGCAGACAGCACCTTCCAAACCGAAGACCTCCACCACTTTGAATGACAAGGACTGCAGATGCATGGAAACACCACCATGTGCAAGCTCCCCTCCAAGTCACACACCATCTGATCTGCAAATATAGCGCTGTTCATGCACTGATGCTGGGTCAAAATCCTGGATCTCCCTTCCTAACAGCACTGTGGGTGTACCTACACCACATGGAGTGCAGCAACTCAAGAAGGGAGCTCACCGCCACCTTGTCAAGGACAATTAGGGATGGGTAACAAATTCTGGCCTTGCCAGTGTCGCTCACATCCCATGAAAGAATATGCCTCATTTTATACTCAATTGTCCTCTGAATGCAGCCCAACCCTCTATTTGCTCCAACTATCACTTCACAGCATTGCTGCTGTAACTTTCGAGATCTGTGCACTAGAACATCCAGATCTCTGCTCAAAATTATTTTCTTTTTTCCACCTACTTTAATGTTTTTCCCTGAAGGGTGTATGAATGTTGAGCATTCGCCCTGTCCACATGAATAACACTGCACTTACCCAAATTAAACATAATTTACCAGTCATGAACCCAATCTCCCAACACATTAAGATCAGCCTGAAATAGTCGAGTATCGTCTACAGTCTGAACACTCGCACAGATCTTCAAATCATCTGTAAATTTACAGATGGTGCCCCCTACACCTACATCCAGATCATTAATAAAAATAGTAAAGAGCAACAGTCCCAACACCGATCCCTGTGAGATACCATTGGTAACTGGTCTCCAAACAGATCCAGATCCATCTGTAACTACTTTCTGCCTACGTCTGCCAGTCAGTTCCCAATCCAGATCAATATATTACCACTGATACCAGGGACTTTAATCTTATAGAGAAGCCTCTTGTGTGGAACCTTATCAAAATCTTTTGACTGAGATCTGCTAATTGAACACAGGCCGGGGATGAGGCCTAAGCCTGTCCTGCTTTGTGTGTGGGTCTCAGGACCACACAAGGTGAGATCAGCTCACTGAGCACAGGCCCATCCTGCTCTATATGGTGCTCAGTACCTCACCAAATGAGAATAACTAACACACCACAGGCCATGGAGCCTCGGCCCATCCTTCCCTGATTGCGGTTCAGTGCCAACCAGGTCAGATCAGCTAATTCAGCACAGGCCGGAGATGGAAGCTGGATCTTTCCTGCTCTGGGGACTCCGTACCATACCAGGTGCGATGAAGTAAAATACCTCAGGCCTGGGATGGAGCCTGAGATTTCCCTGTTCTGTGTGGGGCTCTGGACAACAACGTGTGAGAAGAACTATCATCCCTCAGGCTCAGGAAGGAGCCTGGGCCCATTCTGTTCTGTGTGGCTCCTACCACACTGAGTGGGATCAGTTAACACAACACAGGCCATGAATACAACCAGGCCCTTTCCTGCTCCGTGTGGCTCAGTATCACACCAGGTGGCATCAGCTAACACAGCACAGGCTGGGGCTGGGGCTGGAGCCTGGGCCCGCCCTGCTCTGTGGGCTCAGTAACAACCCGTAAGATGAACTTTTTTCAAAAGACTTCAGTGTATTTATCTCTGTCCAACACTCTGAGGCAGCTTTCTGTGTTTATAAAGAGTGTAATTTATTGACTGGTCTCTTGGATCAAACAGGGTAACAGATAGAGGTCTGTGTGCAGAGGGTTTGGGGGTGAGCTCTGATTCCTAACCCTTTCTGGATTGTGAGGAATAAAGAATGAATGAGAGAGAGGGAATGTGGGAGAAGGGATGATGGAAGAATTTGTCCGTGAACCTGATTAAAAGTGGCTCAAACGCAAGATAATATTAAGATATCAAGAGCAGAACATTAACATAATCTGAGTTCCGCGATCTGGTCGGGTCCCATTCCCCTGAAGTGAGGAATGAACGGGTGGGGAAATTCCGCCTGGAGTTATATTTGTCTCCAATGAAGATGAGTTCACAGTGAGGCTGGAATAGCTCAGTTGGGAGAACACTGGATTGAAGAACCAGGATACAATCCCTGGTTTCATCAGTTTTAATTTGGTGTCTCCTTCATTTTAAGTAGAGAGAATCAGAGGGGAGATTTTCCACTCTTGACCCCATGGGCTGAATTTTAAACTAACGGTGCGGCTCTCGGCAGAGGCACCGGAAGTGGGTGTCGTCACCACACGAGTGAAATGTGGCCGACCGACCCCGATCACGGAGCAGCCGACCAATTAATGAAGGGGAGGCGTGGGGCCCATGTAAACAAGGACCAGAGGTAGGGAACGAGGCACCGATGGCACCGACATCTGACACAACGGCAGGTGCTGGCACCATATTGAAAGGGCTGCCAGACCTGCATTCACTGCTGCCTGGTTTAAAGGAGTGTCTTCCTGAGAGCCCTCTGCTGCCCCAGAACCCGTTCTGCTGCCTCTGCTGCCCCAGGACCCATTTTGCTGCCTCTGCTGTCCCAGAACCCGTTCTGCTGCATCTGCTGCCCCAGGATCCGTTCTGCTGCCCCAAGACCCGGTCTGCTGCCTCTGATGCCCCAGGACCCGTTCTGCTGCCCCAGGACCCGTTCTGCTGCCTCTGCTGCTCCAGGACTCGTTCTGCTGCCCCAGGACCTGTTCTGCTGCCTCTGCTGCTCCAGGACCCGTTCTGCTGCCCCAGGACTCGTTCTGCTGCCTCTGCTGCCCCAGGACCCGTTCTGCTGCCCCAGGACCTGTTCTGCTGCCTCTGCTGCTCCAGGACCCGTTCTGCTGCCCCAGGACGCATTCTGCTGCCTCTGCTGCTCCAGGACCCGTTCTGCTGCATCTGCTGCCCCAGGACCTGTTCTGCTGCCTCCGCTGCCCCAGGACCAGTTCTGCTGCATCTGCTGCCCCAGGACCTGTTCTGTTGCCTCTGCTGCCCCAGGACCTGTTCTGCTGCCTCCGCTGTCCCAGAACCAGTTCTGTGGCATCTGCTGCCCCAGGAACTGTTCTGCTGCCTCTGCTGCCCCAGGACCAGTTCTGCTGCCTCTGCTGCCCCAGGACCAGTTCTGCTGCATCTGCTGCCCCAGGACCCGTTCTGCTGCCCCAGGACCCGTTCTGCTGCCTCTGCTGCTCCAGGACCCGTTCTGCTTCCCCAGGACCTGTTCTGCTGCCTCTGCTGCCCCAGGACCCATTTTGCTGCCTCTGCTGTCCAAGAACCCGTTCTGCTGCATCTGCTGCCCCAGGATCCGTTCTGCTGCCCCAAGACCCGTTCTGCTGCCTCTGATGCCCCAGGACCCGTTCTGCTGCCCCAGGACCCGTTCTGCTGCCTCTGCTGCTCCAGGACCCGTTCTGCTGCCCCAGGACCTGTTCTGCTGCCTCTGCTGCTCCAGGACCCGTTCTGCTGCCCCAGGACTCGTTCTGCTGCCTCTGCTGCCCCAGGACCCGTTCTGCTGCCCCAGGACCCGTTCTGCTGCCTCTGCTGCTCCAGGACCCGTTCTGCTGCCCCAGGACCCATTCTGCTGCCTCTGCTGCTCCAGGACCCGTTCTGCTGCATCTGCTGCCCCAGGACCTGTTCTGCTGCCTCCGCTGCCCCAGGACCAGTTCTGCTGCATCTGCTGCCCCAGGACCTGTTCTGCTGCCTCTGCTGCCCCAGGACCTGTTCTGCTGCCTCCGCTGCCCCAGGACCAGTTCTGCTGCATCTGCTGCCCCAGGAACTGTTCTGCTGCCTCTGCTGCCCCAGGACCAGTTCTGCTGCCTCTGCTGCCCCAGGACCAGTTCTGCTGCATCTGCTGCCCCAGGACCTGTTCTGCTGCATCTGCTGCCCCAGGACCAGTTCTGCTGCATCTGCTGCCCCAGGACCCGTTCTGCTGCCTCCGCTGCCCCAGGACCTGTTCTGCTGCCTCTGCTGCCCCAGGACCAGTTCTGCTGCATCTGCTGCCCCAGGACCTGTTCTGCTGCATCTGCTGCCCCAGGACCTGTTCTGCTGCCTCCACTGCCCCAGGACCTGTTCTGCTGCCTCTGCTGCCCCAGGACCTGTTCTGCTGCATCTGCTGCCCCAGGACCTGTTCTGCTGCCTCTGCTGCCCAGGACCCGTTCTGCTGTCACTGATGCCCCAGGACGCGTTCTGCTGTCTCTGCTGCCTGATAGGTAAGGAGCTGAATGCGAACCTGCAGTGACCATGGTCCAATGGTTTGGCGATGCCTTCCTGCAGGTTCGCCTCCAGGTGACAACAGATAGGTGGAAGATCCTCTTCCCCAGGGATGGGAGGTGGAGACCTGTCCACCTGACCAAGCAAAGCTGCTTTGAGATAGTAGGTGAAGTCAGCAGCCGTGGGGTCACCCCCAAGACATGGATCCAGTGCACGAAGTGGGTCAATGACCGGATCCGGGCTGCTCAGGCGCAAACTCAAAACACTTTGGACCCTTTGGACATTGCGCATGGCAGAGTGAGAGGGAGTGTTTGGTGGAAAGGGAGTGACCACCCAGTCATGTGTATTGGGGAAGGGCAGCAGGACATGCTACCTGAGGCTTGGCTGCATCTCGGTGGGAGGTGCACGTCAGTCATTGTATAACCTCACACAGTCCCTCGAGAGGGGCCACATGCAGGAGGAATATGTGTGTCCACATCATGGACTGCTGGACTATCACCATCAGAGATATTGGGTTTGTCCCCGCTGGGAGACTAACTTTGTTGATCATAGTGGCTGCAGGAGAAGACAGTCCACAATCGGAAAGAGCATGTCAAGACTGGCAGTGGATGCCTGATCTCCATGTCCTCATTCCGATGGAGGAGGAGGCCATGGAACAGGCAGGGCAGCAAAGCAGCTGCTCCAGAGCTGATGGACAGACAGGGACACCTACCTAAGAGAGTGAGTGAACATCTCCTGGGGCACAAGGGAGCATCCGCTGCAAAGGAGCCATACTGCTCATCTGTTCACCACTGCATCAATGGAGCTGCACAGTAGGGGTGGTAGGAATGTCACGATGGGCAGACCCTAACCCTTCAATGTCCCTGTTTTCACATGCAGGCTAGGATGAACGACAAGAGCGAAGAGCTGGAGAGACTGGGGGACATCCAGACACCTCTGAGGAGGAGGAGGGAGCCTCAGATGGTGCACCATCACCTCATTCCCCTGCACCCTCCACCAGCACAGAAACCCTCACTCGGTGGGTATCCACTTGTTGTTAGATTTGGCCACGCAAGCTGGTGAGCACGTCACAGACAGGCCCGGGCAGCTGACGGAGGCTGTGATAGCCGAGGCCACTGGCAGTTGGAAGTCTGTGGGAGGCCAGGCCCATGCTGAGTCCCAGGCTGATGACGTGCCTCTGGTGTCACCAGCAACACGGGAAATACTGCAGCTGCAGCAAGAGGTCAGGCAACATCTGGCAGAGTTGCCAGAGGTTATGTGTACCCAAGTTCGGATGATGGAGGATTCCATCCAGGCCTTGCATGCTGTACTGTCTCTGATGGGGGTGTGTCTGGCTTCCTTCCTTGAGAGATTGGTGACTCTGATGGAGAGCCAGATCCAGCCGACCAATCAGTGGCTGCCGGAGATGTGCGCAGACTTGCACTCCATCGCTTTGTCCATGAGCTCCATCCAGCGGTGACAAGGTGAGAGGGGGGACGTGGCACCTGAACTCTTCACCAGGTCCACGTCCCTCTCATGTCAGCAGCGAGGTACAAGTGTGTCTTATAAGGGGGAGGAGCAGCTGGCTGTTACATCTGGGGTCCCCTCTCAGGGTGTTCCTGGTGTGGACAGTAGCTCCAAAGCCCCTCTGCGAGTGACACAAGTGATGCCAGTGCCTGCCTCCATCATCCTCGATGACAGAGTGGGGTCCCTGTACCTGTGCAGGAGGCCCTCAGTGTGCCGGGGCCCTCCAGGCCTCAGGCAGCAAGAGGACGGCCACCAATGTCATCCCAAGCCATGGGGCAGCAAGGTCAGCAGCCTGTCTCCATCTCAGTTGACAGAGCAGGGGGAGCACCACGTAGGAGCACCCGGAAAAGATTTAAGAAGAGCACCTAGATTCACTGAGGGGTTCACGGGTGAATGTACATTCCAGATGGATAGGGTTGTTTTTGGTGTCACACGGAATATAGAAATGATGTTCTCTCACTATGTCTCCTTCTTATTGTTGATACCCTTTGGGACTTCATTTAAACCCTTCCTCCCAAGGGGCTGGAAGTGAGGGACCAAGCCCTGAGTTTGCAAAGCTTCGGCCTTGTCACTGTGCGATGTGTACCTGGACGCTGCAGAACAGAAGGAAGGAGGTGACAACAGGGCTGCTTAAAGCTAAGACTTTATTGCTGTGGTTCCAGAAGGTGGTAAGGCTCAAAGGAAACTTGAATGTATAAGGGTGTCTCATGTCTCCCTTGTGTGTATCTCATGGCCCCTTTCCTGCTGTGCCTGAGGTTCTTCATCTGGCACTGCTTGGGCAGCATCCTCCTCCACATCCTCATCATCAGAGGAGACACCACACTCCACGATATCCTCACTAGTCAACACCTCACCCCTCTGTAATGCCAGATTGTGCTGTGCACAGCAAACCACCACGATATGCGAGACCCTCGCCGGGACATACTGAAGGGCTCCACTGGATCGATCTAGGCACCTGAATCTCATCTTCAGGAGACCAATGGCCTCCTTGATGGTCGCTCGGGTTGACCCGCAGCAGGTGTTGTACCTCTCCTCTGCATCCGTGCGTGGGTTCCTCACAGACGTCAGTAGTCATGTCCTCAGTGGGTAGCCCTTGTCTCCAAGGATCCATCTCTGAAAGCGGATGGGGCCGCGGAAAGGTTCTGGCACCTGGGAGTGCCTTGGTATGCAGGCGTTGTGGCTGCTTCCCGGGATTTGTGCAAACACCTATGGGATCCATTTGCAGTGGTCGCAGACCAATTGCACACTGAGCAAGTGGAAGCCCTTCCTGTTGAAGGCTTCTGGCTGGTCTGCAGGAGCCTTGATGGTCACATGGGTGCAGTCAATGACACCCTACACCTGGTGGAATCCAGCGATGGCCCCGAATCCTATAGCTCTCTCAGCTTGACTGTTTGGATCAATGTGCACATAGTCACCGGCCCTCCTGAACAGGACATTGGTGACCTCCTTGATGCACTGATTCACTACAGACTGTGAGATTCCACACATATCTCCAGTGGATCCCCGCAATGATCTGGTGGTGAAGAAGTTCAGTGGCACGGTGACCTTCAGTGACACTGGCATCAGGTGCCCACCAAGTCGCATGGGGCACAGCTGCATCATGGCAGAGAGATCAGTGACGACCTCCGTGGAGAGGTGCAGTCTGCGAAGACACTGTCACTCGGACATCTGCAGGTAGTTGAACCTCGGCTGACGTGTTCCTCTGCCTCCTTCTCCAGCCTCATGTTCGAGGCTGGCCTTCCTGTGGGCCCCCAAGCTGCTGTGGTGCCCCTGCTGGTGCCTGCGCCTCCCTCCCTTCCTCTCTACTCCTCCTCCTCCTCCTCAATGGGAGCCTCGAATCCAATGAGAGCCTCGAATGAGGCCCATGACAGGTTTCCCCTCCCTGAGTGCAAGGCCTTCACAGTAAACAACACCCAGCCACATTTACCTCACTTGTCATCCTCAATGAGGTGGCACTGCCCCAATGACACCCTGGTGTGGGTCACCCTGCAGAGCTGGCACATTGGCCCCCACTCCTGACAGTGTTTCCCGATGCCCTTTCCCCCTCCACCCTTGCTGCCAAGTTTTGCTGTCTCACCCGATAGCTTCCCAGTGAAGACAACACTCAGCTCCCACCTCCCAGTCACCTCCTTTAACCAGGCGAGGCTCTGAAGCCCCGTGGTTCCCGTGTGCTATTAGTTCAATTGGATCCAGTGAATAAAATTGCTGACAATTGGCCTCATAAATACTTTAAATGCCTTCTTGCCGTGTGGATGTGCGAAGTCTGCCCTCCATGTCAGCCGCCGACAGAAAAATCCGGTCCAACGTCTTCCATCCCTATTTTATGCACCCCCCTCCCCCTCCCTGGCCTCTATTCCCGTCTCCAACGGTCCCTTAAAATTCTGGCCCATGTCTCTAAGACTAATGGGAGTGAAACTACAGCTGCTCCTTAGACTGAACAGGGAGAGCTGCTCTCTCTGTGTTTAAAGTGAATGAATCTGCTCTTTACCTTGTCTTACTGGAACGTTCACTGTCTGGAGACGTCTGTTTGAAAATGTTTTCCTGTTATATTAATGGAGCAGAGGAGCAGATGTGAGGTACTGTTGAACAGAGAGGTTTGGAAGTGGGTGAAGGGGTGGAGTGACGGTGTGAGTGAGAGGTGCAGTGAGTTGGCCATTCTCAATAGAGTGTCAGGAATGAAGGTCAGAGGAACAGACCAGGCTGGAAACACAAAAAGAGCGAGGAGAAGCTGGTGTGAAAAACAGAGATTAAACAACGGGCTTGTTCATTTCGTTTGGGGCTGGTGTTTAGAATACCCGGAATCTGGGTTCACTTCCCTTCCAACTCAGCGAATTGTATCAACATTATGTTCATAAAACCATAGAATGATACCCAAAGAAGGAGACCATTTGGTCCATTGTGTCAGTGCTGTCTCCTGTAATCTGTACATTTTTCCTTCCAGTATTTATCCCTATCGCTTTTCAAAGTTACGACTGAATCTGCTTTCAAGTCCTGATCAGACAGTGCATTCCAGATCACAACACATCACTGGATAAAAAATCATTCCTCATTTCGCCTCTGGTTCTTTTCTCAATCACCTGATAAATACATCCTCTGGTTACTGACCCTTTTGCCACTGGAAACAATTTCTCCTTATTTAACTTATTGAAAACCTTCTTGATGATGTCACATACTAGACTGCCAGTAAAACTGAAGCCCATGGAATAAAACGGACAATGACAGCATGCATATGAAGTTTGCAGACTGATAGGAACATAGGAGCAGGAGTAGGCCATTCAGCCCGTCGAGCCCACCCTGCCATTCAATATGATGATGACTGATCGTCCACTTCAATGCCTTTTTCCCACACTATCTCCATATCCCCTCTGTCATTTGCATTTAGAAATCTGTCAATCTCTGCTTTAAACATACTCAATGACTGAGCTTCCACAGCCCTCTGAGGTAGAGAATTCCAAAGATTCACAACCCACTGAGTAAAGAAATTTCTCCTCATCTCTGTCCGAAGTGGCTTTCCCCTTACGTTGAAATTGTGTCCCCTGGTTCTGGACTCCTCAACCGGGGGAAACATCTTAGCTTCATCTACCTGTCTATCCATTTAAATATTTTGTAAGTTTCAATGAGATCACCTCTCATTCTTCAAAACTCTAGAGAATACAGGCCCAGTTTCCCCAATCTCTCTTCATTTGACAGTCCCGCCATCCCGGGAACAAGTCTGGTGAACCTTCGTTGCACTCCCTCGATGGCAATGATATCCTTCCTAATGTAAGGGGAACAAAACTTCACACAGTATTCCAAAGTGCAGTCCAACCAAGGTTATATACAAATGAAGCAAGACTTCACTACTCCTGTACTCAAATCCTCTTGCGATAGAGGCTAACATATCATTAGCCTTCCTAATTGCTTGCTGCACCTGCATGTTAGCTTTCAGTCACTTATTGACAAGGACACCCAGGCCCCTTTGTACATTCACACTCTTACCATTTAACAAATAATCTGCACATCCGTTTCTCCTACCAAAGTGGATAACCTCACATTTTTACACATTATATTTCATGTGCCACTTTCTTGTCCACTCACTAAGTCTGTCCAAATTCCCTTGAAGACACTTTGCAACTTCCTCACAACACACATTCCCACCTAGTTTTGTGTCATCTGCAAACTTGGAAATACTACATTTGGTCCCCGCATCCAAATCATGTGAACAGCTGGGTCACAGTGTGGTGGTGAACAGTTGTATTTCTGTCTGGAGGAAGGTTTACAGTGGGTTCCCCATGGTTCCTCATAACTTCAGTTATGTGCAGAGACTGGAAAAGCTGGGGTTGTTCTCCTTGGAGCAGAGCAAGTTCAGAACAACTTTGACAGAGTTAGAATCAAGGAATCAAATGGTTACAGTACAGAAGGAGACCATTCAGTCCATCATGTCCATGACAGCTCTTTGCAAGAGCAGATCAGCTAATTCCACTCCTCTGCCCTTTCATTGTAGCCCTGCAAATTTTCTCTATTCAGGTGTTTATCCAATTCCCTTCTGAAAGCCACGATTGAATCTGCCTCCAGCACACTCTCAGGCAGTGTATTCCAGATCCGAACCACTCACTCTGTCCCACACCCCGGTACCATTGCAGAAAATCTTTTCTGTTCATTTCATCCCTCATAAATAATTGAAATGAAATGTTTATTAGGAAATGCACAACATAAAAAGGAGAGAGAAATAAATGCTGAGTAAAATAGAAGTCAATGTTTGGAAGGTAAAAAGAGCAAAAGATGTAACTTTTATTCTGGATGAGTGAGAGGAATATATCACACTTTGGGGCTTTTGTAAGAGGATTTACTGATAAACCTGGGATTTGAGAGGAAGCTGGTTCATGGTTTACAGAACAAATTCAGCCCCTGGGGTGGAGCCAACAGCTGCACCGTCCAATAACAGACAGGACGGGGACACTGTCTCAGGCCTGGTGAGCTCAGTCGATGAAAGCATGAAACTCTGAATCTCAAGTTTTTGAGTTTGAGCCCACGGTGGGTGTTTTCTATTTCCTTTTTAGGCTGATTTTACAGACATTCTCCAGCTCTGAATTCCTCGGCAGAGAGTTCAAGGAGTGTTTGAAATGAGATTCAACAGCAGTATGAGAAAGTCTGTCCTTGATTCAGGACTCTTACCTCTCTGCAGCATCTCGCTGCTGAAGATTGAACTTTTTCTCATTTCATTCTCAGCTCAGGGTCAGTGTGGATCACTGGGACTTCTGGCTGTCTCCCACTTCACAATCCATCAGTGCTGAGAAATCAATGGGGAATATTACTCACATGTTGTAATGTTTTATAAATACTTGAATGTATTTCACACTGTGTCCAACAGTGTGAATCTCCCCTGGTATATCAGCTCACCAACACTTCAACAGAACATTCACATAATGTGAGCTCTGAGATCTGTTCAGATCCCATTCCCAAGACCTGGAAAGTGGGATTGGGCTGGATCACTCTTTTTCAGCTGGCACAGACACGATTGCTAAATGGTCTCATTCTGTGCCATAAATTTTCTCCATTTCCTATGTTCTATGAAGTGAGGTGTGATTGGGCGGGGCAATTCCACCAGGGTTATATTTTCTACCAAAGGAATGACACAAGGGATACTTCACATTTTTATTCATTCATTCATGCGATGTGGGCATCGCTGGCTAGGCCAGCATGTATTGCCCATCCCTAATTGCCCATGAGAAGGTGGTGGTGAACTGCCTTCTTGAACCGCTGCAGTCCATGTGGGGTAGGTACACCCACAGTGCTGTGAGAAAGGGAGTTCCAAGATTTTTACCCTGCGACAGTGAAGGAACGGCGATATAGTTCCAAGTCAGGATGGTGTGTGGCTTGGAGGGGAACTTGCAGGTGGTGGGAGCCCGTGCATTTGCTGCCCTTGCCCTTCTCGGTGGTAAAGGTCGCTGGTTTGGAAGGTGCTGTTGAAGGAGTCTTGGTGCATTGCTGCAGTGCATCTTGTAGACGGTACACACTGCTGCCACTGTGTGCCGATGGTGGAGGGAGTGAATGTTTGTAGATGGGGTGCCAATCAAGTGGGCTGCTTTGTCCTGGACGGTGTTGAGATTCTTGAGTTGGAATTGCACCCATCCAGGCAAGTGGAGAGTATTCCATCACACTCTTGACTTGTGAATTGCAGATGGAGGACAGGCTTTGGGGAGTCAGGAGTCATGGATGAGTGAGAGGAATATATCACACTTTGGGGCTTTTGTAAGAGGATTTATTGATAAACCTGGGATTTGAGAGGAAGCTGCTTCATGGTTTACAGAACAAATTCAGCCCCTGGGGTGGAGCCAACAGCTGCACTGTAATTACTCATCTCAGGATTCCAAGCCTCTGACCTGCTCGTCTAGTCAAGTTATTTGTATGGCTCCCCATGGTAACCTCCATGATGTTGATGGTGGGGGATTCAGTGATTGTAATGCTATTGAATGTCAAGGGGAGATAGTTAGATTCTCTCTTGTTGAAGATGGTCATTGCCTGGCACTTGTGTGGTGCGAATGTTACTTGCCACTTATCATCCCAAGCCTGTGAGACTGAAATAGCTCAGTTGGGAGTGTGTTAGACTGAAGATCCCTGGTTCAATCTGGGGTTTTGGCAGTTCTCCTTTATTCTGCATCGCCCTTTGGTTTTGACTCTTGAGCTGCACAATTTACACTGAAATTATTTACCCAACTCTGAAGGTTGGATTGGAATAGAGAGATATCAAGGATGGGAAATATTTACATTGTCTGCTTTTGCTTATTCTCTATCTCCTTGTGTCCTTTTCCCCAGTTTTTGAATCTTTCGGGGCCGGGAGAACATTTGATTTGCTGCATTTGTCCCAAACTGAAGCCTTTTCCACATCTCTGGGTGGTTAGACTTGCTCTGTCTGTTTTTGCTGCTCGTGACCATTAACGAGAACAGGCCACGAGTTCAATGTTTATCAGCAAACGGAAGATAATTGGAAAGAATTCTGTGTTACTCCAGACCAGTGACAAAGATGCAATGGATGTTATTCAAAATAAATTCCCTTTGACATTTGATGTAAACTTGTTTGCATCTAAAAGTTGGATTTTAAGTGTAACAAAAATGTGTCAAATTAATGACTGACCATGTGACAGCGCACATGGGGATCAAATCCACAGCCTTGTTGTTATCAACACTGCGTCCTAACCAACTGAACTAAGCGGCCTATAGACAGAGCCAGGTATGGGTTTGAGCCGCACGCTGTGCGGTTTGTGTTTTGTTTCTCACGCTGGGTGACAGAGCGATTGTCCAAACAATGGACACATCACATCCCTGAAACATTGTTCTGATATAAAACAGTGTGAAATAAGAATTCAGCATGGAAATGGAACGGAACCAGAAATCAGGACTTTAATCTATTAAAGTTGATCTTGAAATTCTACCATGCACGAACATTCCAAGAGAACGAACTCTCTTCTGATAGAAAATCCAGGAACTTGAGCTGCTGTAAAATATAAGCGAGCCTGACATGATTTGAACACACAACCTTCTGATCTGGAGTCAGACGCACTACCGTTGCGCCACAAGCTCACAGATAAAGCAAAGTCTTCCATTCCTGGCAGATTTACTTCTTGTTTAGATTCAGTGATTGAAATTAATTCCATCCTCATCTGACCTCCGCTCTGAAAAGGCCTGCCACCCGACCTGAACCCAACGGGACCCGACGACCTGTGTCGGGTCCGGGTCGTGTTGGGTCGCTCTTCCGGGTCTGGCTTTCGGGCTCGGGTCAGGTCGGGCCAGGTTCGGGTCGGGCTGGGTCCAGGTCGGGCTGAGTCCGTGTCGGACACACACAGTAAGTATTACATTTAACTCTGCTGGGAAGTTGAGTTTAATAAGTGTCAAAAGTTGAAAAGCCAACCTAAGCTGGGAGTCCGGGTCATCAAGGAGGGAAACTCTGAGTCTGCTCAGTGAGCAAGTGAGCATCTCTATGACGTCATTGCGCTCATGCTGCAGCTTCCTGTCGATTCGGAATCGGGAGGAAGATAAAGTGAACATTCCAGTGGTCGGGTAAGGCTCGGGTCGGTTCGGGCGCGGGAATAAACGGAGATACTCGGGCCGGGTCGGGCTCGGGTCCAATGTGGTTCTGTCAGGTTCGTGTCGGATTTTTTTTTTCCTGACAGTTCAGTGCCTTATTTAAACTATTACTTGGAGTTCTGTTTTACAGGGTCTCGGCTGTTTAAGTGTTTCCCAGACCCACTACTCTGATTAATCAGACATTTTGCTGCTAACCGCTGCTGCTACAATTGAAATGTAAAAAAGAATTTCCAGTGACCTGCAACCAATGGACAAATACATTTCAGAAAGATAAAGCTCATTCACCAATCCACAAATGTGTCTTTCTGCTTATATTTATAAACAACTCCTTCTCTCCACTATGAGTACTATACAATCACTACAGTTATTTGAAAGTTAGTATAAGATGTTCCAGTTCATCAATTTTAAAACTGCAGCAGGTATTTTCCAGAAAACTTCTCTGTTGGAACCTCAGTCCCATTTAGATTGAAAGTGGACAATTAATGTATTCACTTGTTCATTGTGGACAGGTTCTGACTTAGAATAAATCTCATTAACTTTCAATGAGGTGGCAGTATTTCTGTGCTCCCATTTTACACAGTCTGTCCTGTTCATGCACCATGTTTTTGTTCTCCTCTCCCATTCTCCACAGGATACAGATTTCAAGCATCATCAATCTCGCTGTTGAAAAGCATTGGAAGAATCTGGTCACACAGGTATTGAAACATTCATTTTCTGCCATTTTACAAGTTGGTTGCTTTAAACACAGTACGATGTGCAATCATCTTGAAAAGAGATTCTCTTCAATATCCAATACAAACTGAATTACAAACATGACAGACAAACACAGGAGAACAAGTGACCAGTGAACACAAACCTCATGGTGCTCATTTTCAGATTTATTGCAGTCATCCGAGAAAACAAGTGAAAGAATATTCCAATGAAATGATTTGGAAAGTAGGTGTGACTTTTGTTGGTGTTTTCTTTGCTCTGTTGGTGAAACTTTCTTGCACCTGA
This sequence comes from Heterodontus francisci, assembly GCF_036365525.1. Lineage (NCBI taxonomy): Eukaryota > Metazoa > Chordata > Chondrichthyes > Heterodontiformes > Heterodontidae > Heterodontus > Heterodontus francisci. The sequence continues at coordinate 3,193,461 of NW_027141852.1, read as the reverse complement.
CTCCTGTTCATGTCTCTGTTTCCTCTATTGAATGAGGAAGGAGGTATTTGATCAGAAATCAACTGGATTGTGTACCTTTGAGAGGGGATTTCTGCACCATCAGGGCTGGAAACAGGAGTGAGTGAAAGACAATGTGTGGAGTTTGATTTTGTACAGAGGGAGAGCAAATCTAACAGGACTGTGAGATATTGGCCTGGATTTTACAGCCCCAATTGCGGTGAATTCTGAGACTTTAACAGCTATTGAGGGTCTGAACAGCACTGCAACTGCTGGTACATGCACACACTAACACCAGCATCTGGAAGTTGTGGTGGTGAGAAATGTGCTTAGAAGGAGCCTCTGATCATAATCGCACCAGCCCACTCTTTAAAGTGACAGGGACCTGTAGTTCAGCAATTTGGGCTCATTGCCCACAATGTACCCTGATTTTTACCTGGGTTGGATTAAAGCCGGTACCAACAGGCTGCTCGGGAAAGACTTTTCTGTTGACACAACAGCTCCACTATTCCAGGAAGACACCGGCAGCAGCAGTGGTCAACTTTCAGAGGGAATTCAGACATTTTAAATGTTGTATTTTATTTCTTAATTGTATGTAACTTTTTAGCATAGCCTGATCAGAGTTCTTAAATTTACATCTTACTTTTTATTAACAAGATTGAAGTGCTTTTAAAAGATCTCTAAATGTATATGACTTTTTATCAAGATTTACTTGGCTTCTTTGTAAAGACTCTTGAGCAAGATTGAAGTGACTTTTAAAAACTACATCTTATCCTTTAAAATCCTGCTTCCATGTAGATGACATTGGAAGATGACTTCAGAATAGCTTAGACTATCTTTCTAACAGGTACTGCAACAGCTTAAGACCTACTTTTCTGCAAAAGCTGGTGAATTACCTTCCGGGAGCGGAGAGGAGCGGAGCGGAGCAGACCTATATGGACCGATATGAGGAGAACGTTGAGAGCGGAGCCTATAAATCCAATCCGAGGATCGAGGCCCAGTCTCTTCCCTTCCAGGAGTGGAGTGGAGCTCTTCCAGTGTGCTGGAGTTTTGAAAAAAAAGAAGCCAACTGTGATGTCAGAGGAGAGCTGCAAGGTGATTGGTTGGTGAGTCACTGCTGTTAGTGTGTTTAAATATCTTAAAGAAAAGGGCAAAGTTTTTTTACTTGAAAAAAAACCTCTGCTGATAAGATGAGTACCACTAAAGTGTTTTTTTTATTCAGTGTCGCTTATGAAGGACTTGAGATTGTAGTGGGTAGAACAAGGCCCCTAGTGTCATTAGTATTTTTTAATTAAGGGAGTAACTAATTAATCTAAGGGTAAGTCATGGCAGGAGAGCTCAGCCCCGTGATATGCTCCTCCTGCGCTCTGTGGGGATTCAGGAACCCTCCCAGTCTCCATGACGACCATGTGTGCAGGAAGTGTATCCAGCTGCAGCTACTGGCTACTCGCATTATGGAGCTGGACCTGCGGGTGGTTTCACTGTGGAGCGTCCACGAAGCTGAGGGCATCATGGATAGCATGTTTAGTGAGGTGGTCGCACCGCAGGTAATGGATGCACAGGCAGAAAAGGGATGGGTGACCACCAGATGGAATAGTAGGAGCAGGCAGGTAGTGCAGGAGTCCCCTGTGGCCATCCCCCTCTCAAACAGAGATACTGCTTTGGTTACTGTTGGGGGGATGACCTCCCAGGGGAAAAGAGCAACAGCGCGGTCCGTGCCACCACGGAGGGCTCTGCTGCACAGCAGGGGAGGAAAAGGGGTGGAAGAGCTATTGTGATAGGGGATTCTATCATAAGGGGTGCAGATAGGCGTTTCTGTGGCCGCAAACGAGACTCCAGGATGGTATGTTGCCTCCCTAATACTAGGGTCAAGGATGTTTCGGAGCAGCTGCCGGAAATTTTGAAAGGGGAGGGTGTGCAGCCAGAGATCGTGGTCCATATTGGTACGAACGACATAGGCAGGAAGAGAGATGAGGTTCTGCAAAGTGAATATAGGGAGTTAGGCAGAAGGTTAAAGAGCAGGACCTCTAGGGTTGTAATCTCAGGATTACTCCCTGTGACACGTGCTAGTGCGGGTAGGAATAGGAGGATTAGGCAAATGAATGTTTGCTGCAGACTGGCGAAGGCGGGAGGACTTCAGGTACTTGGATCATTGGGATCTCTTCTGGTGCAGAGGTGACCTGTGCAAGAGGGACGGGTTGCATCTGAACTGGAAGGGGACCAATATCCTTGTCGGGAGATTTTATAGTAATACACTGGAGGGTTTAAACTAGTCTTGCAGCGGGGGTGGGACCCAAAGTAGTAGTCTCTCCGATGAGATAGTTGAGGCAAATGGAGAGGTTAAAGCAAGGAAGTCCAGTAGGCAGGCCAGGAAGGGGCAGGACAGGGAGCGTGGAAGGTCTGGTGGGCTAACCTGCATTTACTTTAATGCAAGCATCCTTACAGGTAAGGCAGATGAACTCAGAGCATGGATCGGTACATGGGATTGTGGTATTGTAGCTATTAGGGAAACGTGGTTGAGGGATGGGCAGGACTGGCAGCTCAATGTTCCGCGGTACCGATCCTTCCGGCGTGACAGAGGTGGAGGTAAGAGAGGAGGGCGAGTTGCACTATTGATTAGGGAGGACATCACGGCAGTACTTAGAGAGGATATCCCGGGGTGAATGTCCAGTGAGGCCATACTGGCAGAACTTAGAAATAATAAAAGGGTGATCCCTTTGATGGGATTATACTATAGGCCCCCCAATAGTCAGAGGGAAGTGGAGGAGCATATATGTAGGGAAATCACAGATAGGTATAGGAATTACAGGGTTGTAATAGTAGGTGATTTTAACTTCTCTAATATTGACTGGGACTGCCTTAGTGCTGAGGGATCAGATGGGGAAGAATTTGTTAAGTGAGTCCAGGATAGTTTTCTGAAGCAGTACGTGGATGGCCCGACTAGAGAAGGGGCTACACTCGATCTCCTCTTAGGAAATGAGGATGGGCAGGTGGTTGATATGGCAGTGGGGGAGCACTTTGGGACCAGTGACCATAACTCTATTAGCTTCAAGATAGTTATGAAAAAGAATAGGACTGGTCCTCAGGTTGAAGTCCTAAATTGGGGGAAGGCTAATTTCCATGGCATCAGACAGGAACTCTCAAAAGTTGAATGGGAGAGGCTGTTTACAGGTAAAGGGACGTCTGGCAAGTGGGAGGCTTTTAAAAGTGAGATAGGAAGAGTTCAGGGCCAGCATGTTCCTGATAGATGGAAGGGCAAGGCTGGCAAGTTTAGGGAACCTTAGTTGACGAGGGATATTGAGGGTCTGGTTAGGACAAAGAAGGAGGCATAAGTCAGGTATAGGCAGCTGGGATCGAGCGAGTCCCTCGAGAAGTATAGGGGATATAGGAGTATACTTAAGAAGGAAATTAGGAGGGCGAAAAGGGGCCATGAGATTTCCCTGGCAGATAAGATAAAGGAGAATCCTAAAAGATTCTATAAGTGTATTAAGAGTAAAAGGGTAGCTAGGGAGAGAGTAGGTCCCCTTAAGGATCAGTGTGGCAATCTATGTGTGAAGCCACGCGAAATGGACGAGGTCTTAAATGAATATTTCTCGTCTGTATTTACCGTGGAGAAGGTCATGGAAGCTAGTGAGTTCAAGGGAGGGAACAGCGATATCCTGCAGCATATCAACATTACAAAGGAGGAGGTGTTGGAGGTTTTGAAGCGCATTAAGGTCGATAAATCCCCAGGGGCTGATCAGATGTATCCTAGGATGCTATGGGAAGCAAGGGAGGAGATGGCTGGGGCGCTGGCAGAGATTTTTGTATCATCGTTAGCCACGGGTGAGGTACCGGAAGACTGGAGGATAGCTAATTTGTTAATTAATAAATTAAATAGCAAATCATGTCGCCTCTTTCTCTTCTAAACTCTGGCGGAGACAAGCCTAGCTTGTCCAATCTTTCCTCGTAAGACAGCCCACCCATTCCATGTATTAGTCTCGTAAACTTTCTCTGTACTACCTCCAATGCATTTACATCCTTCCGCAAATAAGGAGACCAGTACAGTACTCAGTACTGCAGAAGAGGTCTCACCAATGTCCTGTAATGCTGAAGCATAACCTCCCTACTATTGTATTCAATTCCCATGGTGATAAATGATAACATTCTATTAGCTTTCCTAATTACGTGCTGGACCTGCATACTAACCTTTTGCAATTCATGCCCTCGGTCACCCAGATACCTCTGCATCTCAGAGCTCTGCAATCTCTCACCATTTAGATAATATGCTTTTTTATTCTTCCTGCCATAGTGGACAATTTCCGACTTTCCCACATTATACTCCATTTGCCAAGTCTTTGCCCAATCACTTAACCTATCTATATCCCTTTGTAGCCCCCTTATGTCCTCTTCACAACCTACTTTCCTACCTATCTTTGTGATCAGCAAATTTAGCAACAATACCTTCGGTCCCTTCATCTAAGTCATTTATATAAATTGTAAAAAGTTGAGGCCCCAGCACAGATCCCTGTGGCACACCACTCGTTACTTCTTGCCAACCAGAAAATGACCCATTTATGCTGACTCTCTGTTTCCTGTCAGCTAGCCAATCTTCTATCCATGCCAATATGTTACCCCCGACACCATGAGCTTTTATTTTCTGCAATAACCTTTGATATGGCACCTTATCCTTCTGGAAATCGAAATACAATACATCCACTGGTTCCCCTTTATCCACAGCACATGTAACTCCCTCAAAGAACTCCTTTAAATTGGTTAAACATGATTTCCCTTTCAAAAAACCATGTTGACTCTGCCTGATTACCTTAATTTTTTCTTAATGCCCTGCTATAACATCCTCTGTAATAGCTCCAAACATTTTCCCTCAGACAAATGTTAAGCTAACTGGCCTGTCGTTTCCTGCTTTCTGTCTCCCTCCCTTTTTGAATAAATGAGTTACATTCACTCTTTTCCAATCTAACAGAACCTTCTCGAATCTAGGGAATTTTGGAATATTAAAACCAGCGCATCAACGATCTCACTAGCCAATTCAGGACCTGGCGACTTGTCAACCCGCAGCTCCAACAATTTGTTTAGTACCACTTCCCTGGTGATTGTAATTTTCTTGAGTTCCTCCATCCCTTCAATTTCCTGATCGCCGGCGAATACTGGGATGTTATTTGTATACTCAATAGTGAAGACCGATGCAAAGTATCTGTTCAATTCATCTGCCATCTCTTAATTATCCATTATTAACTCCCCAGACACACTTTCTATTGGACCAACAGTCGCTTTGTTAACTCTTTTCTTTTTAAAATATCTATCGAAACTCTTACTAGTTGTCTTGAAATTCATTGCGAGCTTTCTCTCATACTCTAATTTTACCTTCCTTATCAATCTTTTAGTAATTCTTTGCTTTTTTTTTATATTCTGTCCAATCTTCTGACCTGCCTCCCACCTTTGCACAATTATAGGCTTTTTCTTTAAGTTTGATAGTATCTTTAACTGTTTTCGTGAACCATGGATGGTGAGTCCCACCTTTGGAACTTTTCTTTCTCGTTGAAATGTATCTATTCTGTGTATTCTGAAATATCCCCTTAAATGTCTGCCACTGCATCTCTATTGACTTATCCCTTAACCTAATTTGCCAGTTCACTTTAGCTAGCTCTGCTTTCATGACCTTATAATTGCCCTTATTTAAATTTAAAATACTAGTCTGAGACCCACTCTCCTCTCCCTCAAACTGAATGTAAAATTCAATCATATTATAATCGCTACTACCTAGGGGCACCTTAACTATGAGGTCATTAATTAATCCTATCTCGTTGCAGAATGCCAGGTCTAGTATAGCCTGCTCTCTGGTTGGCTCCAGAATGTATTGTTCCAAGAAATTATCCCCAAAACATTCTATGTACTCCTCATCTAGGCTACCTCTGCCCATCTGAATTTTCCAATCTATATGTAGATTAAAATCCCCCATAATTATCACAGTACCTTTCTGACAAGCTGCCATTATTTCTTCCTTTATATCCCATCCGACAGTGTGGTTAATGTTAGGTGGCCTGTACACCACTCCCACAAGTGACTTCTTGCCTTTATGATTTCTCATTTGTACCCAAACTGCTTCTGCATCCTGATCTCCAGAACTCAGGTCATCCCTCTCTATTACGCTAATACCATCATTAATTAACAGAGCTACCCCGCCACCTTTTCCTAGCTTCCTGTCCTTCCAAAATGCCATGTCACCTCCAATATTCACATCCCAATCTATGTCGCCCTGCAGCCATGTCTCTGTAATGACTATCAGATCGTACTTATTTATTCTATTTGTGCTCCCAGTTCATCTGTTTTGTTTCAAATGCTCCATGCATTCAGATACAGAGCATTTAGTTTTGTCCTTTTATTATTTTTGTCACCTCTAGCCTTATCTGTCGATTTACTCTTAGATTTGTACATTCTGTCCCTTCCTGACACAGTCTGTTTATCATTTCCCATATTTATACCTTTCTCTCTTGCCTTGTCTCTCCTCCTTGATTCACCATATCTTCCCAAATTTGATCCCTTGCCCCCACTATTCGGTTTAAAACCGTCTCTACTTCCCTCGTTATGTGGCTCGCTAGAACACCGGCACCAGCACGGTTCAGGTGTAGACCGTCCCAACGGTACAGCCACCTCTTTCCACAGTACTGGTGCCAATGCCCCATGAACCAGAACCCACTACTACCACACCAGTCTTTCAGCCGCACATTACTTTCTCTAATCTTATTTGTCCTATGCCAATTTGCACATGGCTCAGGTAATAATCCAGAGATGATTAACTTTGAGGTTCTGCTTCTTAATTTGGTGCCTAGTTCCTCATACTGACTTTGCAGAACCTCTATCCTTGTCCTGCCTATGTCGCTGGTACCGACATGGACCACGACGACTGGATCCTCCCCCTCCCATTGTATGTTCCGCTCCAGCCCTGAGCAGATGTCCTGAATCCTGGCACCGGCAGGCAACACAGCCGTCTGGACTCTTGCTTTTGCTGCAGAGAACAGAGTCAATCCACCTTACTATACTGTCCCCTACAACCACTACATTCCTTTTTTCTCCCTCTTTGAGCCGCAAACACTTACTGCAGACGTGTTTGCCCTGGATCACACTGGCATCCAGGAACTCCCACATGCTGCAGCTGTGACACATCACCTGTCCTGTCATCCTGAACGTGTTTCAATTAACTACTTAAATATTTTATTCAATTATTCATTTTATTGCATATTTTATTAAACTTACCACTAGTTAGTTTACTATTTTAAACGTTCGGACTTAAATGGATCTGAATCACTGACCAGATGCGCATCAAGCAGGTCGGTTCTTCCAAACCAATCAACTACCTGCTTGCCTGTGATGTCACAGCTTACCAGATCCTCACCAAACAGCTCCTTCCACTGCACCGAAGAAAGAACCAAATCCTGTGTCCTCACCCCAGCGGCTCTCTGCTTCCCTGCTCTCACTCTCCATTATGACGTCCCTCATCGATTTTTTTTCCCCCCTGCTCTGCTCCTGCCGTGCTCCTCTCCCTCTCGCTCTGTCTCCGAGTCTGTGCTTTTGGCGCATTTCTTCATTTGTTGTTCCGTTGTGCTCCTCTGTTTCTGGTCCAAAATCTGACTCTGGTGGGACTTGAACCCACAACTTTTGAATATCGTCTTAATCATTATTTAGAAGTCCAACACGCTATCCATTGCGCCACAGAGCCTCACACATTTTTATCAACATCACTAAGGCCTTTGATCTTGTCAGCAGAGACGGCCTCTTCAAACTGCAATGGAACACAGGCTGCCCTCCTGACCTCTTGGGCATCATCTCTTCTTTCCACGAGAACATGCACAGTTCCATCAGTTACAATGGAGCAACATCAGACGCTTTCAAGATCAGCAGTGGGGTAAAGCAGGGCTGCGCGCTGGCGCCAACTCTCTTAGGAATAGAGGAACAGAGGAGTAAGCTATTCAGCCCGTCGAGCCTGCTCTGTCATTCAATTCGATCATGGCTGATCACCTACCTCAAAGCCCCTTTCCCATGTTATCCCCATATCCCTTGATGTCATGAGTATCAAGATTTCTATCAGTTTCTGTCTTGAACATGCTCAATGATTGAGCTGCCACAGCCCTCTGGGGCACAGTATTCCAATGATTCACCACCGTCTGAGTGAAGAAATTCCACCCATCTCAGTTTTAAATGGCCTACTCCTTATTCTGAGACGATGTCCTTTGGTTTTAGACTCACCAACCAGGGCAAGCATCCTGTCTACATCCACACTGTCACGCCCTGTAAGAATTTTGTCAGCTTCAATCAGATCACCTCTCATTCTTCGAAACTTTAAGGAATACAGGCCCAGTTTCCTCATAAGACAATCCCACCATCCCAGGGATTAGTCTGGTGACATAAAAACAAGAAATGCTGGAACCACTCAGCAGGTCTGGCAGCATCTGTGAAAAGAGAAGCAGAGTTAACGTTTCAGGTCAGTGACCCATCTTCGGAACTGACATATATTAGAAAAGTCACAGGTTATAAGCAAGTGGGGTGGGGGTGGGGCAAGATATAACAAAGGAGAAGGTCACATAGCTGACCAAAAGGTCATGCAGCAAAGGCAAACAATATGTTAATGGTGTGTTGAAAGACAAAGCATTAGTACAGATTAGGTGTTAATGGACTGAATATTGAACAGCAGGAAGTACAAACCTGAAAAAAAACAGCAGGTAAGCAAACTGAACAAACTGAGATGAAATGAAATAAATGCAAAAAAAAGATTAGTCTGTTGACCCTCTGTTTCACCCCCTCTATGGCAAGTGTATCCTTCATAAGATGAGGAGACTAAACTGTACACAATACTCCAGTGCGGATTCACCAAGGGTCTAGACAATTGCAGCAAGACATCTTTACTCCTGTACTCATGACCCCTCGTGTGGGTACAACATACCATTTGCCTTCCTAATTGATTGCTGCACCTGCAGCAGAGCTTTTAGTGTCTCAGGAACAAGGACACCCAGGTCCCTTTGGACATCGACACTTCCCAACCTCTCACCATTTAAGAAATACTCTGTCTTTCTGTTTATTCTACCAAAGTGAATAACTTCACACTTATTCACATTATATTCCATGTTCTTGCCCATTCACTTAGCCTCTCCAGGTCCCCTGGAAGCCTCTCTGCATCCTCCTCACAACTCACACTTCACCGAGCTTTGTGTCATCTGCAAACTTGGAAATATTACATTTAATCCCCACGTCCAACTCATTTATATAGGTTGTTAACAGCTGTGGCTCCAACACTGATCCTTGCAGTACCCCAATAGTAACAGCCTGCCATCCTGAGAAGGACCCGTTATTCCTGCTCTCTGTTTTCGGTCTGTTAACCAATTCTCAATCCATATCAGTATATTATCCCCAAGCCTATGTGCTCTAATTTTGTTTACTCACCTCCTGTGTGGGACCTTACCAAAGGAAAATACAAATACCACACATCCACTGGTTCTCCTTTATCTGTTCTATAGGCAACATCCTCAAAAATCTCAACAGGTTTTTCAAACCTGTTTTCCTTTTCATAAATCTATGTTGACTCTGCCCAATCATGTCATCATTTTCGAACTGTCTAGTTATCACATCCTTTATAATTGGCATATTCTTCTCCATGCTGCTATTGTACACTTTCAATTACTCAGATATAGGTGTTCACCTGCACATCAGAGCTGACGACAAGCTGTTCAACTTGGCAAGACTGTGCGCCAAGACCAAAGTGGGTAAATTCCTAGTCTGTGAGTTGCTATTTGCTGATGATGCTGTGCTGACATCCCATAATGAAGTTCAGTCACAGCAGCTTGTAGATCGGTTCTCCCTGGCCTGCAAAGAGTTTGGACTGACAATCAGCATCAGGAAGATGAAAGTTACGGGCCAGGACGTAGAGACTCCACTTTCCATCAACATCGACAACCTCACTTTGGAGGTTGTCAACAGCTTCACATACCTTCAATCAACAATCACCAGCAATCTGTCCCTTGATGCTGAAATCAGCACCAGGATTGCCAATGCTGCAGCTGTCATGTCAAAGTTGAGAAGACAAGTGTGAACCGACAGCAAACTGACCGAAAATACAAAGCTCCACGTGTACCAGGCTTGTGTTCTCAGCACCCTCCTTTATAGTAGAGAAGCATCAACAACTTATACAAGCCAAAAAAAGCGGATGAACAGCTTCCACCTCCACTGCCTCAGATGGATACTGGGCATCTCCTGGCAGGACAGAGTGCCGAATGCGGAAGTACACCAGCGTGCAGGGATCCGAAGCATGTTTGCCCTCTTGAGTCAGCGGTGACTCTGTTGACTGGGCCAAATGGATGACGGTCACATTGCCAAAAACATGCTATGTGGTGAGCTTGCTATCAGCATGAGATCAACAGGTCAGGGAAAAAAATCAATTCATTTGGAGAGGTTTGAGTTAATTCAGGAGAGTGGGCATGGATTTATCAATGGGAGTTCATGCTTGACGAATCTAACTGCATTTGTTGATAAACTATCTGAGAATACTGATGAAGGGAATGCAGTGGATGTTGTTTATATGGATATTACGAAAGCATTTTATAAAATACCACATAAAAGGGTGGTTAACAAAATTGGGGTTCATGGATTAGGAGGGTCAGTGTCCATTTGGATAGTACATTGTTTTAAAGACTGAAAACAGCGAGTCATATTAAATGGTTCTTGGTCAGACCGGAGGATAGTCGACAGTGGTGTTCCCCAAGGGTCAGTGCCAGAACCACTGCTTTTTTTGCTAAAGGTAAGTGACTTGGATCTTGGAATACAGAGTAGAATCTCAAAATAAGCCGATGACACCAAACTTGGAGGAGTGGCAAACAGTGAGGATGATATGAACTGCCTGCAAGAGGACAGTGATAGGCTAGCAGAATGGGCAGACAGGTGGCAGATGGAATTTAATAGTGACAAGTGTGAGGTGATGTATTTTGGCATAAGGAATAGGGAGAGGCAATATATACTTAATGGCACAGTTATAAAGAGTGTGCTGGAATAGAGGGACTTGGGGTTCATGTGCACCGATCTTTGAAGGTGGCAAGACATATTGCGAGAGTGGTTAGGAAAGCATATGGGATCCTGGGCTTTATAAATAGAGGCATTGAGTACAAAAGCAGGGAAGTTATGCTGAACCATTATAAAACTCTGGTTAGGCCCCAATTGGAGTGTTGCTTCCAGTTCTGCTCAGCAGACTTTAGAAAGAATGTGAGGGTCCTTGAGAGGATGCAGAGGCGATTTACCAGAATGGATCCAGGGATCGGGGATTTTAGTTACAAGGTTAGGTTGGAAAAGCTAGGATTATTCTGCCTATATCAAAGGAGATTGAGTGGAGAATTGATAGAGGTGTATAACACCTCTAGAGAACAGGCCATCCTGGACTGGGTATTGTGTAATGAGAAAGGATTAGTTAACAATCTTGTTGTGTGGGCTCCCTTGGGGAAGTGCGTCCATAATATGATAAAATTCTTCATTAAGATGGAGAGTGAGAGAGTTGATTCCGAGACTAGGGTCCTGAATCTAAACAAAGGAAACTATGAAGGTATGAGGCGGGAGTTGGCTATGATAGATTGGGGAACGTTACTTAAAGGGTTGACAGTGGATAGGCAATGGCTAGCATTTAAAGAGAGCATGGATGAATTCCAACAATTGTTCATTCCTGTCTGTGCAAAAGTAAAACAGGAAGGGTGGCTCAACTGTGGCTTACAAAAGAAATTAAGGAAAGTATTAGATCCAAGGAGGAGAAATATAAAATGGCCAGAACAAGCAGCAAACCTGAAGATTGTGAGCAGTTTGGAATTTGGCAGAGGAGGACAAAAGGATTGATTGAGAAGTGGGAAATAGAGTATGAGAGTAAGCTAGCAGAGAACATAAAAACTGACTGTAAAAGCTTCTATAGATATGTGTCGAGAAAAAGATTAGTGAAGACAAATGTGGGTCCCTTACAGTCAGAAACGTGGGAATTTATAATGGGGAACAAAGAAATGGCAGACCAATTAAATACATACTTTGGTTCTGTCTTCACAAAGGACGATACAAATTACCTCCCAGAAATGTTGGGGAACATAGGGTCTAATGAGAAGGAGGAACTGTATGAAATCTGTATTAGTAGGGAATGTTTGGGAAATTGATGGGATTGAAGGCCGATAAATCCCCAAGGCCTGATAATCTGCATCCCAGAGTACTTAAGGAGGTGGCCCTTGAAATAGCAGATGCATTTCTGGTCTTTTTTCAAAATTCTATCGACTCTGGAACAGTTCCAATGGATTGGACGGTAGTTAATGTAACTCCACTATTTAAAAAAAGAGGCAGAAAGAAAACAGCGAATTATATACCGGTTAGCCTGACATCAGTCGTGGGGAAAATGCTGGTGTCCATTATAAAAGATGTAATAGCAGAGTGCAATAATAACTCGTCTCCACTCCTAGTATTTCTAAATCCCACACATTCACTATAATGTGAACAATTATTTCCTGTTGTGTCTCTCTCAGATTTGTAAACTTCACTGCATTGGAGTGAGGTGAAATCTACTGGCGGGAAGCAAGAACTGCAATCAAGCAGCAGAAACTCCACAGTCTGTCAGGGTTAAAGAAACATTGCAATGTGAGGATGCAGCAAAGTGGTTTGATTGGGTAGATGGAGACATGATTCCACTTGTGGTGGTGTCTGAAGCAAAGGCCAGAAATACAAAATTGTCATTAATAAAAGAAATGAGGAATTCATGAAAAATGTAGTAACGTAGTGAATGGTTCGAATGTGGATAGAATAGAAAGTGAGATTGGATGGACAGAAGCAGTCTGAAAGGATGGCTGAAACAAAAGGTGAGTGCCCAGAAACGTTAACTGTGTTTCTCACAGCACAGATGCTGCCAGAGCTGCTGAACATTTCCAGCACTTTCTGTTTTTATTTCAGCATTTGCAGGATGTTGCTTTGATCTGAAAAAAAAATGGATGATTGGCTGGGGGGTTCCAGTGAAATTCCACAGCAGCTAAAGAAACCTGACTAGTCAGTGGCTCGTTGGTCTAGGGGTATGATTCTCGCTTAGGGAATGTGGTTGATTAACAGGTAAGAAATCCAGGGTTCTAATCCAAGATGAACCCTGGCCTGCTGGCATTTTTAGATTAAGGTTATCTATTGGTTTCAGCCTTGCAGAAGGTGGAATTGACTTGCAAACAGAGCTGGCATGAGGACCAGACAACTGGATTCAAAGAGCTTGTCGACAAAATTGCAATAAACTAAATGTACAGATAGCCAAGTGGGAATATAAAGTTGTTGCTGTAATTGTGACCTGACTCCAAAAACAACAGGACTGGGTTCTGGACTGGAATGGAATGGAATTCTTCAGTGTTTCTGTTGTTTGGCTTGCATTGAATCATCGATTTTCTTGTTTTTCACTTTGTCCATGCCTTTGAATAATTGTGGATCCTTCTTCAGGGTGTCTTCTTTCACCAGGTAGTTCTGACCTCTGATGATGTTGATTGTAATCAGCTTCAATTCGCTGATAGTTTTGGAAGTGAGCAGATTTCCTTTGCTTGAGTCTACAACATGGAACTCAGTCTGACATGTGGACCCATGGGAGGATTTGAATGCCATCCCTGCGTTGGAGTTGCATCCATCCAATAAGAGACCGAGTAGAAGTGACAGTTCTGTCAGTCGAATATGAGACTTTTAATGGCAGGGTTGTGAGTTTGAGTGCCATTCTGTTATTCCCTTTTTTAAGGCTTCATGAGCAGAGAGTACAGGGAGTGTTTGAAATGAGCAAGTCTCGCTTTGATTCAGGACTCTTACCTCTCAGCAGCATCTCACTATGAAAGATTGAATTTGATCTCATTTCATTCTCAGCTCGGGGTCTGTGCGGCTCAGTGGCACTTCTGGCTGTCTCCCGCTTCACAATCCATCAGTACTGAGAAAGCAATGGGGAATATTACTCACATGTTGTGTTCTTTAATTTTTTGGAAAACTTGAATGTATGTATTTTCTTCCAAAACAAGGACACCAAGCAGCTGTTAATGTAGGGCTGAAATAGCTCAGTTTGGAGAGCGTTAGACTGAAAATCTAAAGGTCCCTGGTTCAATCCCCGGTTTCAGCAATTTCACTTTCTTATGCGTCCCTTGCCTTGGTTCTGATTTTCCAGTTGCACAATTTACTTTGAGATTATTTCCCAAGCACCAGTGGATTGAATTTGAGAAACAACACAGAGTCATTTACAACATCGAAGGTGGTCATTTGGCCTATCACGTCCATGCTGGCTCTCCCCGGAGCAATCTAGTCAGTTCCACTCACCAGCTCGATCCCTTTCCTCCTGCAAGTTTATTTCCTTCAAGTATCCATCCAATTTCCTTTTCAAATCATTGATTGTCTCTGCTTCCACCACACTCGTGGGCCAAGACATTACCACCCACAACATAAAAAATTCCAACTCATCAAGGATGGGAAATACTTACATCTTCTATATTTGCTTATTCTCTATTTCTATGAGAATAGACTGGCAGTCAACATGAAAGGAAACCCAAAAATCTTCGAGCAGCATGTAAATGATAAGTGGGTAGGAAGAGGTTGAGTCGGGCCTATTAGGGACAAAAAGGATAATATAAGCTTAGAGGTGCCGGGCAATGTTAATCTACTTAATGAGTACTTTGTATCAGTGATCACTAAGGAAGTGGAATTTGACAAAATATCAGTCGAAGTGAAGAGAGTAGAGTCAATGGAGAGGGTACAAATTGAGAGAGGGAGGTACTAAAAAGGCTGGCTGTGCTTAGGGAAGATAAATCACCTGGTCTGGATGGCTGGCATCCCAGGTTGCGAAAGGAAATGCGGATGCAGATAATGGAAGAGTTTGCCATAATCTTCCAATCTTCCCTGGATACGGGGGAGGTGCCAGAGGATTAAACAGTGGCAAATGCGACACCCTTATTCAAGAAAGGGTGTAAGGACAGTCCAGGTAACTACAGGCCAGTTAGATTAACAGCAGCGGTGGGTAAGGTTTTAGAAAGAATAATCAGGGTAAAAAATCAACAGTCACTTGGAGAGGTTCGAGTTAATTCAGGAGAGTGAGCATGGATTTATAAATGGGAGTTCATGCTTGACTAATCTAACTGCATTTTTTGATGAACTAACAGAGCAGGTTGATGAAGGGAATGCAGTGGATGTTGTTTATAGGGATTTTAAGGAAGCGTTTGACAAGGTACCACATAAAAGGGCGGTTAACAAAATTGAGGTTCGTGGTATAGGAGGGTCAGTGTCCAATTGGATAGAAAATTGGTTTAAGGACAGAAAACAGCGAGTCTTATTAAATGATTCTTTGTCAGACTGGAGGATAGTCGACAGTGGTGTTCCCCAAGGGTCAGTGCTAGAACCACTGCTTTTTTTGCTCAAGGTAAGTGACTTGGATCTTGGAATACAGAGTAGAATCTCAAAATATGCCGATGACAACAAACTTGGAGGAGTGGCAAACAGTGAGGATGATATGAACTGCCTGCAACAGGACAATGATAGGCTAGCAGAATGGGCAGACAGGTGGCAGATGGAATTTAATAGTGACAAGTGTGAGGTGATGTATTTTAGCATAAGGAATAGGGACAGGCAATATTTACTTAATGGCACAGTTCTAAAGTGTGTGTTGGAATAGAGGGACTTAGGGTTCATGTGCATCAATCTTTGAAGGTGGCAAGACATATTGCGAGAGTGGTTAGCAAAGCATATGGGATCTTGGGCTTGAAAAAAGGAGGCATTGAGTACAAAGCAGGGAAGTTATGCTGAACCATTATAAAGCTCTGGTTAGGCCCCATTTGGAGTGTTGCTTCCAGTTTTGCTTACCACACTGAAGAAAGAATGTGAGCGTCCTTGAGAGGATGCAGAGGAAATTCACCAGAATGGATCCAGGGATGGAGGATTTTAGTTACAAGGTTAGGTTGGAAAAGCTAGGGTTGTTCTACCTGCATCAAAGGAGAGTGAGGGGAGAATTGATAGATGTGTTTTCGGCTATGACAGTTTTAAATAAATTGGCAAGGAAACTTTGTTCCCGTTAACTATTGGTACAAGGACTAGGGGACACAGATTGAAGGTTTTGGACAGGAGACACAGGGGGAATGTGCGCAAGAACTTTTTTACACTGATTGGTGATGATCTGTAACTCGCTGCCCAAGAGGGCGGTGGAAATGGAGACAATCGAGGATTACAAAAGGAATTTGAATGGGCACTTGAAGGAAATAATTTTACAGGGCTATGGGGATCGAGCAGACAAGTAATAACTCGTCTCCACTCCTAGTATTTCTAAATCCCACACATTCACTATAATGTGAACAATTCTTTCCTGTTCTGTCTCTCTCAGATTTGTAAACTTCACTGTATTGGAGTGAAGTGACATCTACTGGCAAGAAACAAGAACTGCCGTGATGAGATCAGCCATGATTGTATTGAACGGCAGAGCAGGCTCGAGTGGCTGACTTGCCGACTCCGGCTCCTCGTTCTTATGTTCATAGAATCATGCAGCACAGAAGGAGGCCATTCGGCCCCATTGTGCCTCTGCTGACTCTCTGACAAAAAGATGCAATTAGTCCAACCCCCTGCCTATTTCCCCATAATCCTGGAGAATTTCACTTTGAAATATTTGTCCAATTCCTTTATGAAAGTTATAATTGAATCTGTTTCCACCACCCTGTCAGACAATTCATTCCAAATCCGAATCAGTTACTGGGTAAAAAGATCTCTCCTCACCTCCCCTTGACATTTTTGGCCAATTATTTTAAATCTGTGTCCTCTGGTTACTGACCCCCAGGACAGTGGAAACAGTTTCTCCCTCTCTACCCTATGAAAACCCTTCATGATTCTGAACACCTCTATTAAATCTTCCCTTAACCTTCTCTACTCTGAGGAGAACAATCCCAGCTTCACCAGCCGGTCCAGAGAACTGACACCCCTCATCTATGGTATCATTCTAGTAAATCTCCTCTGAACTGTCTCAGAAGCTTTGATGTCCTTTCTAAAGCCTGGTGCCCAGAACTGGACACATTACTCGAGCTGAGATCGAGCCAGCGACGCCCACATCCCACGAACGAATAAAAAAACGCTCCCGAACCAGTCCCCAATTCTGAAGCATTTTTCGACGTTCCCTGCCCAGTCCCCAAATCTTATTCATTTAGAAACGCTCCCTGCCCAGTCTCCAACTCTAATTCAATTATCGACACTCCCTGCCCAGTCCCCAATTCTTATCCATTTACAGACGCTTCCTGACCAGTACCCAAATCTTATTCATTTAGAGACGCTCCCTGCCCAGTCCCCCAATTTTTATCCATTTGCAGACGCTCCCTGCCCAGTCCTCAATTCTTATCCATTTACAGACGCTCCCTGACCAGTACCCAAATTTTATTCATTTCGAGACGCTCCCTGACCAGTCCCCAATTCTTATCCATTTATGGACGCCGTTTCGGGAAGCCTCACCGGGAAAAGCTTCACCACCGCCATCCGCAGGGATACAGATGGGATTGTTCCATCTTATTGTGGCCCTGAGGCCCTGCTCCAGCTGTGTGAGCCCGCAAAGTCTTCTCGCACTTTGTGAATATCCCGCTCCAACACCGAACCCGCAGCTCGAGTTGCTGACAAAGCTCCCTCCCGCGCCTGCGCGCCCCGCTCCTGTCACAGATAGGGCGGATTCTAGGCCGCTGAGCATTCTGGGTATCACACCTGTCATTAATGCTATTCTTTCAGCTGAAAGGTTTTATTACGTACATTTCATGACCTGGAATCGTTGTGAGTGTTTTCTTTTGCACCTGTCAGTGCCTGGGAGGATAGAGTCAGCTTCACTTTGCAGCCATGAGTCTCTGGTGTGAGAAAGTGGTGTTTAACTCAGTATATTTCAGTTTTTCGTCTGTGACTGTGGGTATTATTCAGTACTTGTTTGTTTCTGCTATTGCTCTGTGAGTTTCACCACATATCTTTCAACAACTTGTATGTGAGCATCAGCTTTTGTCTATATCTATCAGTTTCTGAGAAGTGAGAAAGGGTTTGATTCTATCCCTATCAGTTTCTGTTACATGCATGTGTCTTTAATCTGCACCTCCTCTGAGTGTATCTTCGTCTCTGTACTTGTAGGTGAGTATGTGTTTTGCTTTGTATCTCTCAGTCTTTGAAGTGTGAGCCTGGGTTTGAACATAATTTCCTTTGTACCTTGCAGTTGGGATATGAAAGAAAGATTTTTACACGTTACCTGCCAACTGCTGCTACGTGACTGTGGGTTTCACACTGTATCTGTCAATTTCTTGTCTGGTAATGCGAAGTTCACAGTGTACCTGTCAGTTTTTTGCATGTGAGTGTTGATTTCACTCTGAAAAGAATCATAGATCATAGAATAGTTACAGAACAAAAGGAAGCCATTCAGCTCATTGTGCTTGTGCTGCTTCTCTGCACGAGCAACTCAGCTCATGCCACAGACTCATGTATTCCATGAAAACATGCAATTTTTCCACTTCAGATAATTATCTTATACTATTTTGAAAGCCATGGTTGAATCAGCCTCCATCACACTCTCAAGCAGTGCATATCAGATCTTAACCACTCGCTGTGCAAAAGAAGTTTTTCCTCATGTTGCCTTTGGTTCTTTTGCCATTCACCTTAAATTGGTGTCCTCTGGTTATAGAGCCGTGAATAATATTCCCCATTGCTTTCTCAGCTCTGATGGATTTTGAAGCAGGAGACAGCCAGAAGTCCCACTGAGCCGCACTGACCCCGAGCTGGGAATGAAATGAGATGAAGTTCAATCTTTCACAGCGAGATGCTGCAGAGAGATGAGTCCCGAATCAAAGAGAGACTTTCTCATACTTTTGCTGAATTTCATTTCAGACACTCCTTGTAGTTTAGTTTAGTGAAACAGCACTGAAACAGGCCCTTCGGCCCGCCGAGTGTGTGCCGACCATCAACCACCCACTTATACTAAATCCTACACTCATCCCATATTCCTACCACATCCCCACCTGTCCCTATATATTTTCCCTACCACCTACCTATACTAGGGGCAATTTATAATGGCCAATTAACCTATCAACCTGCAAGTCTTTGGCATGTGGGAGGAAACCGGAGCACCCGCAGGAAACCCACGCAGACACAGGGAGAACTTGCAAACTCCGCACAGGCAGTACCCAGAATCGAACCCGGGTCCCTGGAGCTGTGAGGCTGCAGTGCTAACCACTGCGCCACTGTGCCGCCCATAATACTCTTTGCGAATGAAGCCTTAAAAAAGGGAAAAACAAAATGGCACTCAAACTCACCACCCTGAAATTAAAAGTTTAATGTTTGACTGACTGAACTGTCACTTCTACTCGGTCTCTTATTGGATGGATGCAACTGTATTCTCCAACGCAGGGGTGGCATTCAAATCCTCCCATGGGTCCACATGTCAGACTGAGTTCCATGTTGTAGACTCAAGCAAAGGAAATCTGTTCAGTTCCAAAACTATCAGTGAGTTGAAGCTCATTACGATCATCATCATCAGAGGTCAGAACTACCTGGTGAAAGATGACAATCTGAAGAAGGATCCACAATTATTCAAAGGCATCGACAAAGTGAAAAACAAGAAAATCGATGAGTCAATGCAAGCCAAACAACAGAAACACTGAAGAATTCCATTCCATTCCAGTCCAGAACCCAGTCCTGTTGTTTTTGGAGTCAGGTCACAATTACTGCAACAACGTAATATTCCCACTTGGCTATCTGTTCATTTAGTTAATCAAGCTCTTTGAATCCAGCTCTCTGGTCCTCAAGCAGGCTCCATATGGAAATCATTTCCGCCTTCTGCAAGGCTGAAACCAATCAATGACCTTAAACTAAAAATGCCAAAGAAGAAGGACTTGTCCAGGATTTGAACCCAGGATCTCTCACACATTAATTAATCACTCACCCTAAGCAAGGATCATACCCCTAAATCAACATGCCACTGATATCAGATCTTCCTTTTAGCTCCTGTGGAATTTCACTGGCAGCCAAAGCCGACCATCCATTTATTTTTCAGAGCAAAGCAACATCTTGCAAATTCTGAAATAAAAACAGAAAGTGTTGGAAGTGTTCAGAAACTCTGGCAGCATCTGTGGAGAGACAAACAGAGTTCACCTTTCAGAGCGTTTACCTTTTGTTTGAGCCATCCTTTCACACTGCTTCTGTCCACCCAATCTCACTTTCCATTTTTTCTAGATTCCAACCACTCACTACCTAAATACATTTATCATGAATTCCTCATATCTTTTAATAATGACAATTTTATATTTCTGGCCGTTGCTTTGGACTCCACCACAAGTGGAATCATGTCTCCACCAACCCAATCAAACCCATTCACTATTTCCTCACATTGCAATGTTTCTTTCACCCTGACAGACGATGGAATTTCTGCTGCTTGATTGCAGTTCTTGCTTCCTGCCAGTAGATGTCACCTCACTCCAGTACAGTGAAGGTGACAAATCTGAGAGCACACAACAAGAAGTAATTGTTCACGTTGTTCATTGTTCAGTGAACAGGTCCCTCTATTCCTGCACACTCTTTAGAACTGTGCCATTAAGTATATATTGCCTCTCCCTATTCCTTCTGCTAAAATGCATCACCTCACACTAGTCACTATTAAAATCCATCTGCACCTGTCTGCCCATTCTGCTAGCCTATCACTGTCTTGTTGCAGGTGGTTCATTTCATCCTCACTGCTTGCCACTTCTCCAAGTTTGGTGTTATCGGCATATTTTGAGATTCTACTCTATATTCCAAGATCCAAGTCATTTATCTGTCGCAAGTAAAAAGCAATGGTTCCAAACGTGACCCTTGGGGAACAGTACTGTCGACAACCTTCCAGTCTGAGAATGAATCATTTATTACGACTTGCTGTTTTCTGTCCTTAAGCCAATTTTCTATCTAATTGGACACTGACCCTCCTATTCCATGAACCTCAATGTTGTTAATCATCCTTTTATGTGTCGTTTCTTAAAATCCATATAAACAACATCCACTGCATTCCCTTCATAAACCTTCTCTGTTAGTTCATCAAAAAATGCAGTTAGATTAGTCAAGCATGAACTCCCATTTATAAATCCATGCTCACTCTCCTTAATTAACTCAAACCTCTACAAGTGACTGTTGATTTTTTCCCTGATTGTTCTTTCTAAAACCTTACCCACCACTGCTGTTAATCTAACTGGCCTGTAGTTAGCCGGACTGTCCTTACACCCTTTCTTGAATAACGGTGTCACATTTGCCACTGTTTAATCCTCTGACACCTCCCCCGTATCCAGGGAAGATTGGAAGATTATAGCAAGCCTTTCTGTAATCTGCATCCACATTTCCTTTCGCAATCTGGGATGAAAGCCATCCGGACCAGGTAATTTATCTTCCTGAAGCATAACCAGCCTTTTCAGTACCTCCCTCTTTCAATTTGTACCCTCTCCATTGCCTCTACACTCTCCACTTCTCCTGATATTTTGTCAAATTCCACTTCCTTAGTGATCATTGATACAAGGTACTTATTAACTAGATTAACATTGCCCTGCAGCTCTAAGTATATATTACCCTCTTTGTCCCTAATGGGGCCCACTTCACCGCTGACTACCTGCTTATTATTTATATACTGCTCGAAGATTTTTGGGTTCCCTTTCATGTTGACTGCCATTCTATTCTCGTAGAGATAGGGAATAAGCTAAATATAGAAGATATAAATATTTCCCATCCTTGGGTGAGGTGGAATTTTTTTATGCTGTGAGTGGTAATGTCCTGACCCACGAGTGTGGTGGAAGTAGAGACAATCAATGATTTGAAAAAGAAATTGGATGGATACCTGAAGCAAAGGAACTTGCAGGAGGAAAGGGATCGAGCAGGTGAGTGGAACTGAGTAGCTGGCTCCGATAATTGCTGCAGTCACTGCGATCCCCCTTAATTTTGTACAAGGTGACAATGTTTGCATCACGCATGTTTTGAGCCCTTGTTGAGCTGGGCTATGGTGGGCTCACTGTCCAGTTCCTCCATGACAGGGAAGTCTGGAATGGCACTGAGAGCTACTTCAATGACAATGTTCTCCGTTATGTAGAGTTCAAGATAATGCTCCACTCACCTTTCCATCTGCTTGTTAGGTTCAGTGATGATCACCCCTCTCTTTGTCTTCAAAAGGTGCTGATTTAGTTACCACTGGGCCCATTGCTTTCTTAATTCCTTCAAACATAGCATCCCCGGATACATCAGCAGAGTGTTAACCAGTATTGATTGGTGCAGTGCCGAGCAGTCTGCAGAGACATGTTTCTGGCAGCTCTGAGAGCATTTAGATGTTGTTTGCTGGGGACTTGTTTGTAGTTCATGAGGGCTCTCCTCTTAGTTGCAGTAACTGACTCCAATTCAGTCCAATAAGCCTCAAACCAGTCAGCATTCCTCCCATCTCTTTTCCTATACACAGTGAGTGCAGAGTGATAGATGGTGGTGTGCAGATGATTCCACTTTGACACTGCACTGAGGCCTTGAGCATTGTTGTCTGAAAGAGCCTGATCGAGGATGTTGAGGAACTCCTGGGTCCCTTCTGGATCAGTGGTTCGGCAAGTGTTGATCAGAAGACGAGCTTTTATCATGGATGGATGAAGCTTCCTTGGCTGAAGCCTGAACTTATTACACACCAGGGAGTGATCAGTGTCACAGTCAGCGCTGTGATAGCTGCGAGTGATGAGGACACTGCTGAGGGTGTTATGTCTGGTGAAGATAAGGTCTAGCTGGTGCCAATGGCATGATCTCGGATGTCTCCAGGACACCTTCTAGCACAGCTTGACCTGGAAGTAGCTGTTCATCACACAGAATCCATGGTGACAGCATAGCTCCAGCAACCTCTGTCCATTTTCATTCATCTTGCCAATCCCCTGGTGCTCTATGCACATTGGCAAAGCTGTGTAGTCAGTACCCAAGCTTGTGTTGAAGTCTCCTAGAAGGTACAGTCCCTCAGTGCTGGGAATTCTACTGATGGCAGTGTCAAGTGTCACATAGAATTGATCCTTGACATCTGGGGTGGAGGTGAGTGTCGGGACATAGATGCACATGAGATTAACTGGGCCCACACTTGTTGACAAGTGAAGAGTAAGAAGTCTCTCTGAGCCTACTGTGGGTGGTTCACTCATTTGAAGTGGCGTGTATTTTACTGTGAAACCCACTCCATGCTCACGAGTTGCCTCTTGGGCTTTCCCCTGCCAGAAGAAGGTGTAGTGTTTCTCTTTGAGGGATCCACTTTGAACGAGTCTAGTTTCTTGCAGCACAGCAATGTCCACATTGAGCATTGTGAGTTCCTTGTCGATCACAGCTGTCTTGTGTGTGTCATCAACCTGCAGAAGGTTGTCGGTAAGGCCAGGACACATGGTCCTCACATTCCAGCTTGTGATGCGAAGGACTGGTGTCTTCTTTGTTGAGTTTGTTTTTCTTGGTGCATAGATTATCAATGCGTCTGTTGAGAGATGACTCTCCAAGCTCCAAGCACCCATTGAAGCAAGCAGGTCGTGGCTTCACAGCACCTAACTGACTGGGGGCTGCCCAGCTTGGAATGAATGGTAGCTATCCAATGAGACACTAAGAGCTCTCCCACTGTCCGAAGTAACCCCTGGCGCTCATACTCTACACCAATTGAATGAGAGCTTATAATCAGTAACTGTTTATTCCCGGGTTGTGCTCATGTTTAACCACGAAGCTGGAGTGTCCTCTCCAGGGCACAGGCCTGGGCAAACAGTATGGAGACCCTGACCATCAGGACCCCCTCTCAGCATTGCTCGTATTGTCCAAAGGAAAGGAAAAACCAGTACTGTTTGTTACCAGTTCTGTTGTAGGAGTTGCTGGAAAACTGCCTGATAAGTCACAGGGAACCAACCCCATGACTCCACTCCGGATTAACTGTCCAGGTTTACTGCCTCAGCCTTCTTATTTATTTATTTAGAGATACAGTACTGAAACAGGTCCTTCCAGCCCACCGAGTCTGTACCAACCATCAACCACCCACTTATACTAATCCTACATTAATCCCATATTCCTACCACATCCCCTCACTTCCCCTACCACCTACCTACACTAGGGGCAATTTACAATGGCCAATTTACCTGTCAACCTGCAAGTCTTTGGTTTGGGAGGAAACCAGAGCACCCGGCAGAAACCCACGCAGTCACAGGGAGAACTTGCAAACTCTGCACAGGCAGTACCCAGAATCGAACGCGGGTCACTAGAGGTGTGAGGCTGCGGTGCTAACCACTGCGCCACTGTGTCTTCTCCAGACACCCCTTGAGAAGTGAGACTTTTTGCCCAGAGACGGGGCTCTGTTTCTTGGCATCAGGATGGAACCACACACCAGTGGGCCTGTATGACATGCACAAGGATATCACACACTGCCCCATCTCTGGTACAGATCAGAGTCAGACACTGAACAGATTGCAACCCACAAGGACATCACAACCTTCCCGCTCTCTGGGAGAGGTCAGTGTGATACACCAAACAAACAGCACCCCACAGGGACCTCATAAATGCCACGTCCCTGTGACAGATCAAGGTCAGACACTGCAAATATTGCAACCACAGGAACATCACAAATTGCCCCATCCCTCGGACAGCTCGGGGTTTGACATTGAACATATTGCAACAACAAGGACATTGCTGTATTACTCCCTCCATTCTGAAAAACAAGCATTCACCCTACTTTTTACCCTGCAGCCAATTTTGGATCCACACTGCCACTGCCCCTTTAATCCCATCTGCTTGAATTTTGTTAGCAAGTCATAGAGAGATGCAAAACTGAAACAGGCACTCCGGCCCACTGAGTCTGTGCTGACCAACCACCACCCATTTATAGTAATCCTACACCATAATCCCATATTCCCTACCACATCCCCACCATTCTCTTACCTACACGAGGAGCAATTTACAACAGCCAATTTGCCTATCAACCTGCAGTCTTTGCTTGTGGGAGGAAACCGGAGCACCCAGCAGAAACACACACAGTCACAGGGAGAACTTGCAAACTCTGCACAGGCAGTACCCAGAACTGAACCTGGGGTGCGAGAGCTGTGAGGTTGCAGTGCCAACCACTGTGCCATTGTGCTGCCCCAAGTCTAGTTTATTGTACCTTTTCAAACACAATTTTGACGTCCAGACACGTACCATTAACCTCACCACCCTCGTCAACTCTCTCTGAAACTTCATCAAAGAAATTAATTCATTAATTATTTCAGACACAATCTTCTGTTAACCAATCTGTACTGGCTGTCATTTATCAGCCCATGTTCTACCAAGTGACAGTTAATTTCCTCCTGGATAATTGTCTCTAAAAGATTCCCCACCACCGACATTAGACTAATTGGTCTGTAGTTCCTGGGTTTATCTCTCTTTTTAAACAGGGCTGTAATATTCACAACCCTTGCAGACTTATCTTTTAATTCTGCAAAGTCTATTGCAGACAATCACTTTGGGCATGACTTTAACCAATTAAAGCAACAGGATACTTGATTAATAAGTCCAGAACTTTTATTGAGAGTAAAATAGTACTTAATAATTGAAAGTAAAATTATACTTAACAAACTTGGGGAATATAACTTTACAGCTCTGGGGACTGGTCGAGCTTGGTCTCAGAGTGTCACGGTCCTCTTTGTCCAGTCGAGATCCCTCGTCAGATGGAGAACTTGGTTGATGATCTGAGTCTTTACCCCTGAGACCTTCTAGTGTTCCTGCACACTGAAACCTTACAAGATCCCTACTTTTAACCCCTGGATGGCCATCACACCACCATGTAAAATAATAATTGGTCCTAACTGTTGCTAGGTACATTTAATTGGTTCTTAATAATGTCTTCCACTAACAGTCACCTGTCCTCAGAATCTCAGACATGAGTACAATGGAGTGGTTTCACACTGTCTCCCAATCTGATCTGAAACAAGTTTCCTGTCCATTAAATCTAGACTCTTGAAGGTCACGATGTACCACACCATGGGTTTTATCAGGGGTCCGAGAAAGGTCCATTGTTTGAATACATTTAGCTGAAACTGTCCTTTCCCACACAGACACAGAAACTCACAGTAATTAGATTGAACTAACTTTAAATGAAAACCCATTCTCTCTAAAATGTTTATTGATTCATTAATTATAACTCAATCAAGATTCATTACTTTTACAATCATCTGTTTCAGGATGGGTAGCTACTCATTAATTATACAGGATATAAACGTTAGTACTGAACACAAAATGGTTCCTTTGGTCATGTGTTCATTATAAAATGGCTTTCTTAACGTTGTTAGTTATGACAATGGATACATGATAAAAATGGTCAAGTTAAACTGAGATCGAACTACCCAAGCTTACCTCCATCCTCCAGTCCTCTGGCATCATTCCCATATTCAAGGAGGATTGAAAGATTGTGGTTCGAGTCTCTGCTATTTCCACCCTGACTTCCCTCAGCAACCCAGCATGCAGCCCATCCAGACCGGGTGACTTTTCTACTGTGAGCACTGCAAACCTTGTAATTGTCTCCTCTTTAACTATTTTCATTCCCTCCAAATTCTCCACTTCCTCCTCCTTTACTGTGACATTTGCAGCACAATTGTTTGTTTTGTGATGACAGATGAAATGTACTTAATTATTACCTCAGCCACACCCTCTGCCTCCACAGGATCTCCTTATTGACCCACCCTTTCATTGACTGTCCATATGTTGGTAAAAGACTTCAGTGTTCCCAGTTATGTGACCTGCTAATCGTTTCTCATACATTCTCTTGCTGATCTCATTTCCTTTTTCAGCTCTCCTCTGTACTTTCTGTATTCTGCTTGTTTCTCTACTGCAGATGAATCCTCACATGATTTTTCAGTGAATGGTTTTTGAACTATTTTGTAAAAGGATTTAGTTTTGTAAATTTCTCCCTCGCTCCCCTCATGGTCAGGCAGAAAGTTTAACTGCTGTGTTTTCAAACAGCAACAGCTTTATTTGAAAAGCCATTGGGACAGGATTCCGGGTTTTAATCCAGTCACAAATCTGGTTCTGATGTCTTGTGGCTCCAGCTGTCACATGACCTGTCAGAGGATGACCTCATAATTGACCCAGTCATGGAGCTGTGGGTTGATGTTTAAATTGCTTCAAAATAATTTTCCAGAAGGACAATCAAAATGAATCGATATGTAAAAGGTAGATTTTGTGAATTTGTGCTCCCAGTGG
The DNA here is from genome assembly GCF_036365525.1 of Heterodontus francisci. Taxonomy (NCBI): domain Eukaryota; kingdom Metazoa; phylum Chordata; class Chondrichthyes; order Heterodontiformes; family Heterodontidae; genus Heterodontus; species Heterodontus francisci. The sequence continues at coordinate 3,166,257 of NW_027141852.1, read as the reverse complement.
AAATTCCTGCAGAGTCTGCTGGTTTTCATATCCCCAATTCCCCACAGGAAGCTCTGTGCTCGGAGTCTGTATTCATTACATCAACATTATACAGAATCATTTCATGGGAGACCCCAGTGTGAATTGTAGACAGGTGGGTCAGTTTTAACTTTCAAAGTAACACAGAAGCAAAATACTGCTGATACTGGAAATCTGAAATAAAAACAGAAAATGCTGGAAATACTCAGCAGGTCTGGCAGCATCTGTGGAGAGAGAGACAGAGTTAACTTTTCAGATCTGTGACCTTTCATCAGAAAAGAGCTGAAATTGTCTGAGGGACTGCGATTGTGGAATCAATTTCAGGGTCAAAGACATTGTACTTGGTTAGGATAGGAAGATGGAGATTATTAAGTACAGTGCAAAAATATAGATGCTTTTACATTATTTTAATCAAAATTGATTTAAACTTTGTGATCATGAATCCTATCTTTTGATCACAATGACACTGATAACAAGGGAAAAAGCAAGACTTGCATTTCACGACCACAGGACATTGCAAAGCCTTTTACAGCCAATGAAGGAAGGACTTTTAAAGTGTAGTCACTCAACAGTACAATAGAGTACCCTACAATAAAGATGGATAAGATTCTCACCACACAACTGCCAGACAATGACCATCCCAAACAAGAGAGAATCTAACCATCTCCCTTTGACATTCAATGGCATTACCATCGCTGAATCCCCCACTCTCAACAACCTGGGGGTTACCATTGAGCAGAAACTGAACTGCAGTAGCCATATAAATATTATGGCTACAAGAGCAGGTCAGAGACTAGGAATCCTGCGGCAAGTAACTCACGTCCTGACTCCCCAAAGCCTGGACATTAGTCAGGGGTATGATGGAATACTCTCCACTTGTCTGGCTGGGTGCAGCTCCAACAATACTCAAGAAACTCAACAGGACAAAGCAGCCCGCTTGATTGGCACCCCATTTACAACATTCATGCCCTCCATCACTGGCACACAGTGGCAGCAGTGTGTACCATCCACAAGATGCACTGCAGCAATGTGCCAAGGCTCCTGAGACAGCACCTTCCAAACCCGCGACCTTTATCACCTAGAAGGACAAGGGCAGCAGATGCATGGGAACACCACAACCTGCAAGTTCCCCTCCAAGCCACACACCATCCTGAATTGTAACTGTATCACCGTTCCTTCACTGTTGCTGGGTCAAAATCCTGGAACTCTCTTCATAACAGCAGCACATGGACTGCAGTGGTTCAAGAAGGCAGCTCAGCACCACCTTCTCAAGGCAATTAGGGATGGATAATAAATGCTGGCCTAGCCAGCGACACCCACCTCCCATGAATGAATTAAAAAAATGATAATATCCTGTAATCCTCCAAAGTAGAAAATACAGATGGAAATGAAAAATAATAAAACACAGTCAGCATGGATTTCATAAAGAAAGACTTGATGAACCTTATCTTTGAAAAATCAACAGCAAGAGTAATATAGCAGATGTAGAAGAGTTTAAGTTAATGAAGCCTCATCCATTTATGTGCTTGAACCATCAAATTGTGGGTTAACAAACAAACATACTAACTGACAGAGCTGCATGTTGTGCTTTCTAAATTACCCTAAAGTAGGGTGTTAATGAGTTAAAGCTTCAGGTTGCTGCAACCAGAATAGCCATTGTCCACTATCAGTTTTACTGTTATAAATAAAGGGTAGAACATTCATTGTGAATCTATAGAAACAGTCTGGTCCTGCACACTGCAGACACATCCACGTCATCACCAACCAGCTCTCCTATAATTGGTGCAGTTATTTGACTTTGCCCCATTCGCTCCATGGAATTACTTTTAAAAGATTTTAAATTACAAGCAGTTTTGTTAATGTTCAGCCTTTGAGAAGAAATCATTCCCTGGCCACAGTGGAGACAGCATTGAATATAAAACAGTAGACTACCAGGTAACACAGTGAAAGCTGATCAGCTAATCTATAATTACTTACATTTCTTAATTTTGCTCTTG